>NW_024387245.1:18228901-18593901 GCF_900408965.1 Simochromis diagramma | reverse complement strand
ACACCAAAGCTGTCCACCATTTTCACTTACCTTCTCCAACTCCTTGTGCATCCTTTGCTTGTATGAATATTTTCTTTATCCAGTTCTCTTTTAATCTAGACTTTATTGAATCTCTGAGGTTTTTGCATAACCAAGAGACCTGCCGACACATTTGCATTTGCTAACCTTGCAGAATTTTTGAGTAAAAGTAAGATAATTACAGCCACCATGACCCATTTAACAGGGCAGACCTGAAATAGTTTTACTACTTAACACTTTAAAGAGTAAGTACTTGACACCCAGTGACTGCATTAGAAACAAGATACAAGTTATGATCAATATTATGTTTGCTCTACAGAGACATTTGTAATTTACTTGGGTAGGACTTTAGAATAGAATAGAATGGAACTTTATTAATCCCTTGAGGAGGTCTCCTAAGGGAAATTGTGGTTTCAGCAGCACAACACCAGTCACCTTAAATACAAATTAGAAAAAAACAAACAAACAAGCAGGTACAAATAATTGATAGAGTATTAAGAATAAAATATCAGCAGCAGAATTTAAAAGGTAATAATAATTGTATTACTATTGTTATTATCATTATCATCATCATTATTATCATTATCATTTTTGTTGTTGTTGTTGCCATCATCTTAACATTGTTAACAATCTAAACATTGTTAAGGTTAAACTCCATTTGATGTAATGATTGCGTGATGACACTGATTGATGTGATAGGTTTTTTACATTGATCCTCATGTGGTTGAGATATTCTCACTAGAAGTGTTATTTTATTTGGACGGGTAGAGGAAGAGTTTATGAAGATATGTCAAGTGTTTAGCAGTTTTTCAAGTTTTAACTTATATTTCAGCACAGAATTTTTTTTATATACATGGATCTCCTAAAAGTATTGGAGTCTATCACAGCTGTGGGGGCACTTCTTGTGCTATGAACATGGGTGGACATCGCTTCAGAGGCAGCTCGGGGAGAATGCTTTTGACCTGATCTGGACAGGAAACTGGAACAGCATGATAATATAGCAAGCAGGAATGAATTGCTAGACATGGCAATTTTCTTAAGGGTACAAAACCATGCATCTACCTGTTCAAAGGTGGTTCTGCTTAAGTGTGCCCCCTACTTTTCTACAGATGGGAAGGAATGATATAAGGAAGGATGAAGTTTATACAGGTAGTGCAGGTGACAGTAACATCATGGGATGATGCAATCAAAGAGTCAAACACACTAGGGGGTAAGACAGTCTACAGACATTACAGTCTCATGTAGATTCAAACTTCTGGTTAAGTAGTAACAGAAAGTGTATTCTTCATCAAAGAATGGTCCAAGAGCAAGGACCATAGGAAGTCTTCCTTTGATATTCTTTATTAATTAGTAGACTGTATCCTGAATCCTGAAAATATTCTCTTAACAGTGTATATTTTCTTCAACAGAGAGCAGTTACATCAAGTATTTTCTCAGTGAAAGACTAGGCTGATTGGAATAACTGTCTTTTACGTATAGCAAAGTCAGCAGCTATACTGCATTATGCAATCATTTTGGGTATTATTATTAGATAAACACACACACACACACACACACACACACTATTATTGCATATTATTCCTGAATGGATAACCTGTCACACAATTCTAAAATCAAAGCAAAAGTAATATACATGCAAACCAAAGATAAACAGATCAAGAACTTGAGTTTACTAAAATTGTTATTATTTTAGAATTCATTTCATTTCACTTCCTCACCATGTAACTGTAAGTCTTTGCTATTTTTTATTTTTGGCCTAAAGACATATTTCTGCTCAGTTTTAGTACTTCTATCGCTACACTTTTTGCCCTCTACAGTGGTGCTGATGAGATGGCAAAGTCCTTTTAATGAATGCTAGTCTCTCCTTATGGGCTTAATGAAGATTTCCTTGCTTCTTTATATCCTACTTTCAGGGTTTCACTATCCCCTCCGTCTAATAATTAAGTCAGGATATGAGCCGTAAAGGATGAACTCTGCTGAAATGAACCCTGAGAATTCTTCACCATCTGCTCTACTCATCTCATTCTACACTGAGGGCTACCATCACAGTTTTGGCCGCCCCTGCTGGACTCCCTCCCACATGTTTACAAAAGGGAGAACAGTATCAGAAAAATTACTTGTTGTGTGCAGCATGTTTATCCAAAACAGGACTTCTCTTACATTATGGACCTTCATTTCCACCTCCATCCAACTTTTTCTTTCTCATTAAAATACCGACCTCGGAACACAAGTTCTCCCTCTTACTCACACTTCTTTTTCTGCTTTTATCACTTCAGGCACCAAGGGAAAATGAGAGCAAGGCTGACAAAAAGGGCTGTCCACTTAATAGGCAGTATTCATTAATTAATATTCATTTTCATCCAAGGAGTACATTCAAGTGAAATACAGATAGTGCCAAGGGAACTGGCCTTAGGTGGGATTTCTTTTTCTTTTCTTTTCTTTCTTTTAAATTTAAAGTTTTGGATTTTAACATCCTTGAAATATCTATTGGGATCCCAGAGGTGTCAGGGCTTAACATTTTGATTATTAATTCCCTTACAGTCGTTCAAACATAAACTGATTCAACCTTTGTTGTGATCTTTCTTTTATTAATACTGGTAAAATAATAATAATGATGATAATAATAATAATAACAAATCTATTCTTACAACTAAATTCTTGAGTTCATAAGCAGTAAAACACAACTTTGGTTCATTTGAACCTTTCTGTGTCACTTTGCTTGCTTATTTAAGATTTAACACCATAAACTAACAAAAAAAAAAACCCTCCTCGATCCACAATTTTTCAGCTATGAGTGATAAGGAACAAAATCCCTAGTCCTCATTTTTGTGACAATGTATTTCAAATTTTTATTTCAAAGTAATTCAGTTAGACATAAGCATTTAGTTAGTTATATCCATGTGTATTCTAAAAGTAAACAGACCAGGGTGTGGATCTTGTCAACATTTAGTTGATGTCACAAATATAACAACAATGCTTTTGACAGCAATAACTACATACAGCTATAATAAATATTTATTCCTTTACACATTAACATGTATGTCACAAGAAGAAATGACTACTACGCAACTGGCATATCTTTACGAGAGCAAATAGCAAGTAGACAAATATTCATTCTTAGAGCCACATTTACTAAACAGGAGAAACCAGCGTGAGTGCCACAACTCCCAAATTATGCACAAAAGGAATTACTAATGTAAAAAAAAAAAGTGGTTTTATTTATATATGTCTATATATGCGGTGGCCCCTAGAGACAAAACACGTACAAACTCCAAAACACATTTCTAGCATGAACTGAACTTCCAAAACAGAGCTACCTAGATCACTTAAATTACACAATTGAAAGCATGAAAGCATATGTGTATTGTTTGTGTATTTATACAGAAGCATTCATATATAGTCAAATAATAATAAAAAAAAAAGTTCATTTACCTGTTATTACCACACACCAAATCCGGTCGTTGGTACTTGCTGGCTTGTGTAGCCACGAGGTAACAAAAGCTCAACACTGCCCATCCTGGAGCACTTCTGTTGTGTTTTGTACGTGTTTTGAGTTTTTATGTGCTTCTGAATTTGTACGTGCTTCGGAGTTTGTACGTGTTTTTACGTGTTTTGGAGTTTTTACGTGTTTTGGAGTTTGTACGTGCTTCAGGGTTCGTACGTGGTTTGAAGTTTGTATGTGCTTTGTCTGTAGGGGCCACCGTAAATATACTTTGATTTATTCACTCCACATAAAATGTAATAAATAAATCATATAATACAAAAATCAACTATTCACATTTCAACTTTTAACTATTTAAATTTTCAGCTTTTTCCATTTACAAATGTAAAGTGAAACAACACAAAACACTGCAAATCACAACAGAATTAAATATAAATTAAAATATGAAAACAAAAAGAAGATGCATATTCTCTGTCATATGGGCCTGCATGAATAAACTCCTTTATCATCTGCAACTGAAAATAGTTGTGGATGATTACTATACCTTTCTAATGTGATGTTGTTGTCCCTGGCTCTCTTTCTCTCTCTCTCCCTCCTGCTCTGTTCCTGTGCTACTGTGAGTCTAACTACCGCCCCTCCCCCCTTTTCCCAGCGCAAGCACAAGGCTCGCATGCTGAGTGAAGCGGAAAAAAGTGCGAGAGAGAGGGTGAGATGAAAAAACAAAACAAAACCCACGGCTCGCGATAAGGAGCCGGCTCGCGTCGTTCACGTCAAAGAGCCGGCTCTAACAGCCATTTCGTTCGCGACCGACCCATCACTAGTGCTGAAAGTGCGAGGATGCAAACCAAGAAATGACATTAAGCTATGGGTTATTTACTATCATGACAGCCTGTTAATTGACTATGTGCACGAGACAATGCTAACTTCCTGGTTTGAGACCGGATGTGGGGTTGTGCATTTCCGGTAGCTTTACTTTGCGGTCAATCGCTACTGCGAAGATATACTCCAAAATCATGTCCAAAACTCGAAAACGGAAAGATTGCGTTAAGTTACAAAGAGCAGAAGGTGGGAACACTCACCGCTGTTGTGTCATAAAAAATCTAATGATCAATTTTGACGTTTAAAGCGTTTAGATCGATCAGTTGTTTACATCACTCAACACAAGCAGAACTGCATTACTGCAGCAGAAGACACATCGTCCACATTCAGAAGCACATCTCTGTATAGTGACTGGTCTTATGATTTAAACAGGCAAATGTTCAGCATTCAAACTACAGGTGAAGAATAGTCAAACCAGATGTTTCCCCCGTTATGTCGATATCAGCTAGTCAAGTACACACTGTGTACTTAACAAACCGTGAAAAAAGCCACACAAAAAATGAATGATTGCTGGTAACGGTTTCTATACATTAGTGTTTACGAAGGGTATGTTGTGACTTACCTTCAAAATTACAGCGGTCCCTCGCTATAACGTGGTTCACCTTTCACCTCGCTGTTTCACGGATTTTTTAGTGCAACTTTGCATGCTTTTTTTACGTCACATTGTGTCCTGCGTCCTGATCGCTGCAGACGATCTCCTCCGTGACGTCTCTCCTGTACAGTACAGAATCGCTGCATTGATCGCTAGCAGTGTGACTCTGAAGTGCAGTACTGTATGTCCACGATGTCCACCAAACGTTTTGCACCGTCAAAAAATAAAATTGGCTACTTGATTTCACCTATCGCTGGTTATTTTTAGAACATAACACCTGCGATAAACGAGGGACAGCTGAGAAATATAACATTTGAATCCCTTTTCTTTTTTGCTCTGAGGCGCGGGGGAAAAATATCGACAAGTCGATGAACATCATTTACAGATATATTGGGTAAATGCCCAAGACATCTATAGAAGTGTAAATCGCCACTTGATTCATTCATTTGCTTAACTTGTTTTGGACCGTAAACCAGGCGTGAATAGGACACCGGAAACAAAGCTCCCCACAGGAGTTTCCGCAGCGGAAGTAGCATATGTTAACGTGCACATAGTCAATAGTAAACCAAAAATCATGTGTACATTAAATATAGACCTACGGTGGAGTCTGGCAGAGAGAGTCAGTATAATTGAAACATCTTGGGCAAGATTCTAACCCCAAGTTGCTCTCGGATTCACCCACTGGATTATGACTGTGTGTGAATGTAGAAAGCGCTTACATAGAAAAAAGTGTTTGTGTAAATGAGGAAAGTTGTATAAAGCGCTCCTAGTGCTCACATAGGGTATATACGTATACTTTGCATCTGGTACTGTTAACAGTACCTCCACTGAAAAAAAGAAAAAAAAAGGATTTGCATATTTCATGAGTGACTTTTGTGTTTGCATGCAACTGAATTTTGTAGATCCACCGCTACAATGTGTGATAGCAGAGCTCATGAGATTATGGTGAAAACCTGCAAAAACCATGTGTGCTGTCCATAGCCCGGAAGTTATAACGGTTTAATTAATCTAATATTTCACTTTTATCTAAGTTTAAAAAAAACTTTAAAAACACATTTTTCCTTAATCAAGTTTATTAACACAAACCCATTGATCAAACCATAAAGAAACAGCAGTTTCAAACTGTGAAAACATTGCAAAACATAAAAGTGAAAAATGGGCATTCCAAATAAATTGACATGAGCAGAGAAATATATCACTCATCTAGCGTACACTAAAATCTCAGCAATACCTCCTCCATGCAGCTCCTCCATGTGACTCCCCCCAAAATAAAACATGATTTTTTTCTTTTTTGGCATCAAATCTTGACGCAATTAGCAGTAAATTGCATGTTGAATCCATTATCACATCGGTTTGCACACTTCATTTGAATATTCTCCTGCCTATATTTTGCACTTTGAGAAAGGAACTCCCAGAAATTAATATAAAAAGGTAATTCCCCCCCAAAAAATCAGTTCTTACACACAATCTTGTCACTTGTCACAGGTGTAACACATTAGCAAATCCACCCCCTGCCCTTGGTTTTTAACCAGTTAACCAGTAACACGAGCAAATTCCTTTTAAGTATGTGAAAAAAAGAGACTAATTATTTCCGTCAGCATCACAGTATCATTAAGCCTCCTCATACTCTTTTAAGTCATGGACAAATATGTGTGACTAATGGTATCCACTCTAGCTAATATAATTAATACTGGTTTTGTTGATCTATTATGAATACACCAGTGTGAGTTTGACTGTTTTTTTAACAGAAAAATAGACTAAAGAGGGAATGAGATTTTTTTTTTTTTTGATGGCACTGTCATTCAGAATTTGAGGTCATATTTCCAGTCATCCATTGCTTAATTTATTCTATTCAGAAACCATTATGCAATTACAATACATAAACATAAACATATCAAAATGTTTCATTTTATAGGAACTTTAGTAATGCTCAACTTGTGATTCATAATGCCACACTGACCAGGGTTGTGTGCAGCTTTCAGTGAATCATATCATGTCTGTTGTGCCCAGGTGAAGTACATCAATATCTTTGAGCTGATAACTGTTTAAGCCAGTTTGATCTTGCAGAATCGGAGAGCCGGTCTCTCACCTTTTTTCATCTGGCTGGGCTTCATATGCTCCACTTTTACCTAGGCCAAAAGCAGCAAGAACACAACAATAATAGAAACTCATTGCTAATATTTTAGCTGTACCTCTACATTGGTTTCTTTCAGACAGGATGTCATAACTTCTTATGTTCTTGTGATACCTTCCCACATGACGCTTGCCTCTTGCTTGTATATATGTTTTGCCAGTAACAATAGGTTTATACTTTTTGTTCCAGGAGATGCAACATTTGCTGGAATCAAAAACAATATAGTCTGTTCTGTGTTCTTCCAACTGCTACAAATTTCTTTAAAACATTTTTTGCATTGTATTTGATTGAAATGAAATTCTGACGCTTGTGCTTTGATGAAGATTGCGAATAAAAACAGAAAAAAAACAACCTTTTAAAGTGCAGGTTTAGTGATTCAAGAGACGTTCATTTTGTCCCTGGTGGAAACACTTTTTTCTTTGCCTGAGACTGTAAACAATTGAACCAGTTGGGAATGAAGTTTGTTGGCAATATCAAACAGATTTTATAAAAGTAGTAAAGTTGATGGTTAGTCACCGTGTTCTTAATACTCAGCCTTTTAATAATGCATAGCTGTCCAATCCTCAAACTTTAAGATTGCTTTATTGAATAGAACTTTAGAAATCTGACAAAATCTGCACAACTTCTAAAAAGCAGTGAGCTAAACAATAGCGCAAATGTGATATATTTAAAACGACTAACTCCATTATTTCCAGTTTGAATGAAACCTCTCATCTTCCAAATTCAAATCACAGTCTGCCCATGATAGCACATGACTTGTTTCAGTTAGTTTTGAAAGGATATGCTGAGTAACTGAAGATATTGATAAGGATTAATGGGGGATGGGCATCAATATCATTCCAGCTCATTTACAGCACTGCAATTATTCTGTAAGCCACAGGTCTGAATAATTTATCTTAATTGTAAATTGATCTAGTAAGGACTAGGAATAAAACTTAGCGACGGCAGAAAATCTTTGGTAATTTTGTGTTTTGGAAACTCTCTATTTCTCAGTTGATCAGTTGCAAAATGCTGAATGTTTATGAAATCCATCCTTCAATGCAAACATTTATAAATAGCTTTTCAAGATTAAAGGTTTTACTGGTTTTTATCTCTAGAATTAATTATAGGTATGCAATTAATTCATAATCATCTTAGAAATTTCATCTGGATAGGAGTGCAAACCTTTTTTTTCTTTGCTAGTGCCTGTCCTCCCCACCGCAATTCATCAAAAATAAACAAAAAAGGTTAAAAAAAAAAAAAAGTAGGGGCAGAACAGGGCATGGGGTGGGGGTATATAACAGTCTGAGAATAAACTCCAAATTTTCAACATTAAAGTGAGAACAAAGTCTCCAATTTTGGAGAATTTTGTTTTTTCAAATCTTTGAGATTGAAGTGGCAAATATATGAGAAAAAAAGTGGAACGTTTGTAACAAAAATGACAAATTTGCCAGGAGGAACTTGGAAAATAAGTTTTTTGGGTCAAACAAATTAACATCGGGTTTGCTATGCAGTATGACAACATTAGCTAATTAAATTATGATTTTCAAATGGATGTAGCAGCAAAGGAATACTTGTGATTTTAACCCAGAATAACAAGCTGTCATAAGCATCCAGACTTTTATGAGATGTAACCCACTCCTGGGTAAGTACATCTCATTCTAGGTTTGGGGAGGAGCTGGACATGAGTGCGAATAATCATACCACAGAGGAATTTCAGTTACCAGTTCAGTTACTGCAATTGCACACTGCTGGCACCGTCTCTGCGCACAGGAAATCTGCATTGCGCACAAAAAAAAATCTAACCTGAATTGAAATTAAAATGAATACTTTCTAACTATTCTGTTTTGCAGTGTTAGTCAGTAAGTGACTGGCTGCTCCAGTATGGGATTAGAACGATGTCACCTTATCCCATAGTCCAGCCAATGATGCGATTCACATTCGTATATACGCAGCTAATCAACGTCGTTGACGGGCTATGACAGTGTCCTTATGTGCCGACACCATTGTTTTGGCTAGTAAAGCGGCGTGGCGGATGTAGAGTGAAGCCAACGTGTACAACCATTGGAGATGTGAGCAGGACAGAGGGAACAATTGACGGAAAAAGTGTGGACTTTATACCAGTTTATAAATTGTGTTGATAGACCACGTAAAACCAGAGTTATGATAAAAATATATGCAATGGTTTTTTTTTCTTCCTGAATACTATCGTTGTTTATATTTACTGCGGGAAGAAGCGGTAAAAACAGCGTTTTATAAGGAAAACGCTCGAAAGCACTCTCTGCCTGTGAGCAAAGACAGTTGTGTTTTCAAAATTCGAGTTCAAGTTATTTTTACTTCCAATAGTGTTAACATGCTACACAAGTCACGAACAAGATTTTTTTTACATTTTTGTAATTTGATTATTTCAATAAAGCATGTAACTTAGATGGATTCGATGCTGGCGTGACCACAGTGCACACGTCTAATGTTGCTCACAGTGGTCCAAGGGACCACTCAGGGAGTTTGTGTGTTCGCTCAGACACGAAAAATTTGAGGGAACATTGGTTACCAGTGACTTTAGTTTTAAACAGGTAACAGTTTCACCACAAAAATAACAACCAGGGCCTTTTACAAAATAAAATGAAAATAAAACTCATTGTCCTTAATCATTTGAATTGTCTCTTTGAAGGTATTTTGTGAGGTTGCAACCTTATATTTCAGTTTGTTCCTCAGAGTTTTATAGAGTAGAGTGTCAGTCAAGTCAAAGCACAGATCAGGTTAGGGAATGATCTGCCATGATCTGTCAGTCAGCAACTCACAAGTCTAGAGAAGCTTCACACCTGGTCTTTTTATAGTCTAGAGTGTACCCTTTTTGTCTGTTCACTGTTTCCAGCCGGGATGACTGGTGGAATCCTACCAGAAATCAGATAAACCATTGGCCGTCTAACTGGTTGTACAGATCTAGATCCTGGAAATCACACTGGGAGGCTCCCCATCAATTGGAATCACTGGTCTTTCCTCATGGAACTCATAGCTCATTAAAAGACCTGACCTGTATTTAGAAACAGGTTTATAGTCTCTGATCTACCACTTCTTTCAACATTCAAGTGAATCATAAATTCAACAATTAAACAATAACTTATTTACTTATTTAAATCCTGAAAATGTGTGGTACTCTTCAGTTAACAGATGAAATGTAACTGTTGTTAGAACTTAGAACTGCATAACCAATATCGTTGCGATACACACGCATGTAACACAAATATTAAACAAATAAAATACAAATGTTGTAGCGTAAAATTTCTTTAGAACATACATTACACTAAATTCTGCACAAAAACTATCTAACTGCAATTTTTCCCCTCATGACACAAGCACTCATTGTTGACAGATACAGCAGAAAACAGCATTTTATGCATCAACTACTTTGATTAGTATAGTTATTAGAAATAACATCTGCAACCCACGAAGAAAATAAGATGAGTGCAATATGTAATTACTCTCGTTACGATCGTATAACATAGAAGGTAATTTAGTTAGCTTACCGAGACACGTAGAACACCATTAACTTACCCGCCACCTCTGCTGATTTCGGCAGCTCTGCCTAACATTCACCTCACTACTGAGATGTTAGCGAATACCTTCTGAATACTTTTATGAAGCTTTGCCAAGGCATTTTCTGCTGCTAATCAAGACAGGTCGGCTTTCTCTTTTTCCTTCGAATGGCTGGTAACAAGGCCATGTTAACACAGAACTTCTGGCAAACCTTCAAAATAAAAGTTCCTGCTAGGCACATCTGGAACTGTGGAACTAAAACACATTTTTTTCTTGTGACAATAAAATAAAACAAATAAAAGAATGATTCTATAACTAAACAAATCACTTACAAAGCTTATCTTATTTTAACTCATTTCTCCAGCTGGGTTACATTGTCATGAACTAGTTTTGTTCAGAAGAAAACAGCACACTGATTTGAATGAGGTGTTAGCCCTTGTATATCAAGAACGACAGCACATTGGACAGACACAAGGATAACGCTGGTTACATCACCGAGCTAGTCAAATGGGATTTGCAATATGCAGGACACAATCTAACAAATTATTAAAATAATCAATCCTCATGGTATGGTGTGTCAAAGAACGCAATATCAGGGGATGGCAGTACAACACTAATGCGCCACTTTTTTCATGAATTTGCCACTTTATTGTCAAAAATTTTGATTTTTTTCTCAGAATTTTATACCCCTCTCTATGCGCTGCCCCTCATTTTTTCCTACTTTTAGTGGCCTAATATGCCGTCAAACACTGCTTCCCTCCTTTTCTTTAACTTTTATGACCACAACAGAGCACTAAAATGCAACTATTTCAACAATAAGAAACTTTTTTATTTTTGCCTGGGGGGACCTTTTGTTCCATTCCTGTCTAGAAAAGTTTCGGTAAGTGTTATTTAAAACTGCATGAACAGCTGAAAAGAAGCATTTTCATTATTCATCAAATGACCCAAGAAATGGAAAAATTACACTGACCAAAAGGAAACTGGGGATAAGAGGTATCAAGGGTTAATAGATTATAGCGCCATATATCCTGTGAATCAGTAAGATTTGGTTTTTGAGTCTCATAACACTGACATTGCTTGGATTCTTGCCATTTACTGAGACACAGTTTGATGAAATGTAGGGCTTTTCCCTTTTTTAGCATTCTACTTAAGGGGAGGAGTGATACTGGTTATACGTTCATATGAAGGGGGCACTGAAACTGCAATCAAAAGATTCACAAATCATATATTTTTCTATTTCTATTGTCAATACATATGCACATTGTATATCTGTGGAAGCTCTCATTGTCTTTAAGTTATCTATATTTTTTCATACAGAGCCCTGCAGAAATGTGCTTTAGTCTTTTGCTTTTCATCTGCTCTTTAAAAAATGTTTTTTTTTTTTCAGTGGCAAACAATATGTACTGTAAATAGGCCAAGCAACAAAGTCTGCACATTCTCCTTATGAGCACTTTCCTGGGTGTCTGAACTAGTTTAACCTTCCCAAGAGTCTAGACTTTAGTTCATTGCTTTTCATTTTTCACAGAATGAGCTGCCCAAACACACATTCAAAGACTCACAACTAGTACAAAAACACTTACATTCATAGATACCAATTCATGCACATATCTGCTCTCTCGACTGCACACACACACTTTAATAAAGGTGTGTAAGCAGCCACCTGTCTTCTCCACCTCCTGCTTCCCCACAGATCTCAGGTAACTGCCAGCTTGGTGGCCCAAAGCAGATGGAAGCTAAGGCTTCCACTGGCTCAATCCAACTGGGTTTATGAAAGCATCATGGATCAAAAAAAATGTCTGGAGATAGCTGTGCAAGAAAAAATAATATATTTTAACCTTGTTAAGATCAAGTATTCATCTTAATTTTCAGTTATCATTCCTTGTGTTTGACTGTATCATCCTGTTCCAAATCTTTTTTTAATTAAACATGGCCCTTTATTAGGATTTATTTATTAGGATTTATTAGGATTTTCAGAATTAACAGATTTTATTTTGCTCATTTATATATTCTTTGTGGCATGTTAGCACTGGCAACTTGTAGAAAGAAGGTCCTGGGTTCAAATCTAGCCTCAGGCTTTTCTGCCTTTTGCATGCTACACCCCTTGAGAGGTAGGTTAGGCTTAATGGAAGACAATGGATGATTAAAATATCTAGTCAGTGAATACATCAACTTTGGTAAAATGAATAAAGCCATCCTAACTAAGTTCATACAGTTTCTTTGAAATGCCACGCTTAGAATTTTTTGTCTGTCATAACTCAGAGTAAAAACAGCCATAGTCATTCTGAGTGCTGAAATTACAATGATTTTGAAAAAAAGAAAGAAAAATTAAATGTTCCAGATTTAATGTAGTTTGTCCACATTTTTACACACTGTGAACACTGTTGTTTCTTCGTCTAACAGCAACAACTGATGTTACCAACTGTTAAAATATGATTCTATTAGAAAACTGTTTTGACAAGGAAGCAATTAAGCAATTATTATTCTTAGCCCTGAAAATTTGAAAGAAGTTTTAATGACCCCCAAAATTCTGAAAAAGCTAATCAAACACACCACTATGTATGCCTGTAACTAAGACAATTATTATAGTATGAAGTTAAAATTGTGCATAGCATTAACAAATCCTAAAATTATTGTGCATCCATTCTTTTTACTGGCTGTGGGAGAAAGCAGTCTAAACAGAGGTGCCTTGATCTCTCTCTCTTCAGCCACCTCCTCTAGATGTTCCAGTGAAGTGCCAAGACATTCCCAACCGTCAAGGCTTTCCCAAGCTCTGAAAGAAATAATCTCTCTAGAATATCCTGGGTTAGCCCTACGGTCTCCTTCCGGGGCTGACCCTGGCCAGATGCCCACGCCACTCGCCAACGAGATCTTACTCCAGGTGTGCCTCCAGGGCAGGCCCTGGTGTCCCTGTTCTAGGTGGAAGTACTTGAATCCCAGATATGCTCTTTTTTAAAGGTAAACACTATATCGGGCCTCTCACTGAGGACCAATTCACCTCGGGGAACCCTACCAGGGGCAAGTTGCCACAGAAAAAATGGGGCATTCAGTCCCCTATCATAATCGTTTCGGTGATTTGTGATGATATTTTTTCCGTTTGGAATGACCATTTTATGGAATGACCCAGAATACTTTTGAAATGACAGATTGAACAATGGGGTACACAAGCACATAATACAACAAATCATACAAACAAAGTAATTTGTATAAAACCACAGCTTACTGTAAGAACAGGCCAGAGCTGAAAGTACTGTACGCAGTTTTAGATCCATATCCTAATGCAATGCTGAAGTACTAGTTTTCAAAAATGCAGGCTTGGAAAACAGCAACTTATTATAAAAAAAAAGATCCAAAAGTGTTCTTTCATGAGCAAAACAAGTCCTAGAAATAAGAATCTACACCAAGTGATGACACTGCAGCACACCAGCACATCAGCTACAAAGTCACAGCCTGCAGCCTATGTTTCAAATCAACTGCAGTAAACACGACAAAGCATATAAAAACACCGGTATGATCCTTCAAGGTGCTTATAAAAGGTGTATGAGTGAAGAAAAGAAAGCAACAAATTCACCTGTCTGTAACCTCATTGCTTTGCAGCACCGAAGTGAGGGGAAAGTTCAGAGCAGTCAATCTGTGTGCTAAATTTTTGAACAATGAGTGAAACAGAGTAAAGGGCTTTGCACACAGCAGAACTTGAGATATGTAGGTGTTGACAAAGGTGTACTGAATGCATATCAGTGTTTGTGATTGTGACCACACACTGACGTCTTGAAAATAATATAACTGCTCAAGGATAATAATAATAATAATAATAATAATAAAAATAATAATAATAATAAAAGCAATAATAGTAATAATAATAATAGCCTTTGTGTGTGTGTGTGTGGGGGGGGGTTAACATCTACCTATCCGGTCATTAAGTCTGACGACACTAGCCATGTCTGGGCCTAAACTCCGCTGCAGGTCCATATATCAAACGATCACTATGGCATTACTGAGAGTTGAAAAACTGTCTAAAGTCTTTCATCTTTAATAAAATGATCAGCGTTCTGCTATACCAGGTGTAACAATTGAGTTTAACATCCAGGCATCCATGAAAACGGAATTTATGACATTTAACGGAGTTAGAAGTTAGCAGGAAGTTAGCTCACTAGCTTGTATTTAAATACAATATAGCATGTCCTGACTGCGGGGTTTTGGAAACAAATTAAAATGTACAGCTCTGTTATCACTTCCAGCATAAATGAAGACAGAAAACTAAACAGCAGTGACGTTTGTAGGGTTACTGAAGTTGGGCTAGCTGGTATATAATGATGTGCTATGTGACCACTAGCGACACAGCTATGTTAGCATAATATAAACAAGCTAACTTTTTTTTCCACTCGATAAAAGTTAACGTGAGTGTTCTCGGTGGTCAGGAACAAATGTAATCGCATGGCAGGATGCTGTAAAAGGACCAAACTTCAGCCAGGAGAACAACTGAGATAATCCATCCACAACACGAGGTTAGTCATTCATATACTGCTGCATGGGCTGGGCTGTAGTTACATCCTAAGGTTTTAAAAACTGAGCTTAAATAAATGATTAGCGGTAATAAAAGCCGAGGGAGGTCAACAGTGATCACTGACTGTTTTAGGAGCTTTTTGAGATTAAATAGAAGAAAATACAAAACATTAAACATGTTAACAACACAAAAGCCATATTAAATGCAGACTACTTTAGGCCCGGAAGTAGGATTCGTCACATCATCACTTAACGACCGGATACTTTAGGCTCAACTGCAAAACTGTGCAGTCTTATGACTCTTATGACTATATGACGCAGTTACAATGCTTTTGCCTTGACCAAACCCATCTGCTTACGGCTAGACAAGGGGAAACTAATACCTGCAATGCTGTTGGGATGGTCCACAGGCAGACAACCTTTTGTGAGAAAATAACAACAGTCTTCCTTGGAGCTGTTGTTGAAGGCTTGTTCATAGGGGATTGTCTGAGTATTATGGTTCTGTCGTTAATATTGTAGGGTCTTTACCTTACAAGTTAAAGGGCCTTGACACAATTGTTGTTGTGAACTGGTACTATATTAATACAACTGAATTAAACTGAAATTAGTGAAATAGTGAGCTTGAGGGACACTTCTACATGTATTTAAATTTAATTTTTGACTGACTGTCTGTGACTAGGTAAACAGAGTTTTACCCTTCGGTGCTGCCCCCAGGTTGTAATTGGGGAGATGATTTTATTTAGCATTTTGAGTTTGACCGGTGAATAAGTAAATAAGTGAATAAGTAAAGAATAAGTGAATAAGTAAAGAAAATAAATAAAATAAACAATAAAATAAAATAATAATATTTTATTTATTTATTATTATTATTTTAAAATAATAATAAATAAATAATAAAATAAATAAACAAATAAACAAACTAAGGAATGAATAACAACTAATGGCATTAATGCACTAATGTGCACTGAAAAGTCTGTATATCTGTGGCAGGCAATAAAACACACATGCACTCAACTTCAAAAGCATTTGGATGTTGACGCTTTTTTGGGTGGGGGGAGGGGGGGTGTCCTTTGTTGTTTTTTGTAACAAATGAAATAGATAAAAGATTTAGAGTTGAATCAAAGTGTTGAAGTTGCATTTAGTTCACTGGAACACCCAAAATAAAGTCTAAATGAATGTTGATGCAAGTGAAAGAGGCACAAAAAGGCTGAAAAAAAAGAAATACATTCATTAAAGAAGCTAGGGGAGTTAAACTCTGTAAAATATCCAGCATATCACTGTAAAAGTGTAAAACCCTGTGAAGAAGAGAATTTACAGCAATGAGAAAACCACTGATTACAATCAAGAATAGGAAGACCACGTTAGAACTTCCCAAAAAGCACCTAAAACACCCTGCCTTTTCCAGACAAAAAAAAAGGCGTTGGATGGATTTACTTCTTCCAGAATGATGGCAAAAAAAAAAAAAAAGTAGAAAAAGAGCATTCAACATCATCTGTCAGACATGTTGGAGGCAATGTTGTGGCATGTATGGCTGCCAGTGGAATCTAGTCATTGGTGTTTATTGATGATGTGACTGCTGATAGAAGTAGCAGGATGAATTCTGAAGTGTGCAAGCCTGTACACTCTACACAGAGCTCCACAGTCCAAGTGGATAATGACCCAAAGCATACTGCAAAAGTAAGCCAAGAGTTTCTGTAGCCTAAGAGAGGGGATATTCTTCAATGGCCAAGTCATCCACCTGATCTCAACCCAATAGAGCATGCTTTTCAATTACTGAAGACAAACCGAAGGCAGAGAGATGCATAAAAGAGCATCAACTGAAGGTAGCCATGGTGAAGACTTGGCACAACATCAAAATGAGCTCTAGACTTTAGGACATTATTTGCTGCATAAAATTAAAATTAAGTTAGTTTCCAGTTATGTTTGAATCTTGGAATACAGTGCACTATATATAACTAGAAACATACTTTTTGTTATACCGCTTGAATTAAAGCCCATAGATGGATTTCAGTCACATCTTGATTGTTGAATCTTAAATCCACTGTGGAGGTGAACAGAGGCATAATTACAAAGATTGCATCAGTATTTAAATACGTGTGGACCTGAATGCACGTGTGTTTTTGGGGTTTTTTTTGGTCTTCTATAAAATCCTTTTCTTAACACTTAGACTTCCACATAATCTAACTCTCTTCTAAATACAATTGTTTCTTGCCATTTACAATCGCATGTTTTATGTTACAGCATTAATTTGTTTATTCTTCATTGATAACTAAAATTTCTCCTTCCACTGGCTTTTTGTGCTTTGTGTAATTCATGCATTTAATTTACATACAAGTCTAGGGGTATTTAAACAGTCACAATAATTACTCTGGCACGTTTTCTCTTCGGATTCTGCAGGCATTTTGTGACTTTCTGGAACCTGTAGAAGGAACCAGTGATATGATTATGTCTAACTCAGATGTGCAGACTTGGAGAGGCTGTGTCGTGTCCAGTTTAGCCTGAAATTACATCACTGCTTTCCCAGAATGGTGACACCTAAAGCTGCTTGGAGCTGACATGGCAGATACAACTAAGGTATTTTCAGTGTTTCCAAAATGATTTCTAAAACATACTATGTCACTATATGATGGACTGAGTTTGACTATGAACAAATTTGTGAGGTTCTACCAGAGGTGTGGACTCGAGTCACATGACTTGGACTCGAGTCAGACTCGAGTCATTAATTTTATGACTTTAGACTTGACTTGAAAAAATGTTCTAATACTTGTGACTTGACTTGGACTTTTACATCAATGACCTGGGACTTGAATTGGACTTGAACCGGTTTACTTGAAAAGACTTGATATTTTACCCCAAATATAAAATTTAACATGCATATTATATAGAGATTGAAAATGTGACGTCATTCACGGGTAGAACCGCAAAGGATTCTGGGAACTCGTGGCAAGCGGTACTAGCGCACGCAGGCTTTCAATTAAAATCAGTTATACAGCGATAAAAAGAAACACAAAAATGTCAAGAAGCTGTTGTATTATTAACTGCAATAGCCGGTCGCATGACAGCCACGGGAAGCCGACGGGTAAAGAGATCGGTTGTTATCGGATTACGTCGTTGAAGAGAAATTGTTCAGCCATGTTTCCGAAGTAACAAAGACGCGACGGATGGCCTGGATTGCAGCCATTCAAAGATCAAATATAACGTCCCAGAACACTCCAGCTCACAGGTTAGTCTGCTCCAAGCATTTACACGAAGGTCAGTGTTTTTTAGTAGTTAATACGTCATTTTCATAACATAATTAGTGATATAGGTTACAAGCAAGTCTGGCGCTGAACAGAAATTGTCGCGCTATGCTCCTTTGTTTATTGTGCATAAATAGTGAATTGTCCTGACACAATATTGCGTTTCGCTTCTGTTATTATGGTACATTGACAAAAACATATACTTTTATTCACAGGATAAAACAGGTTTTTTGTATCACTAATTGCCCAGTACGATTACAGCATACAGTATTATTGTCACTGCTACATTTCTGTGATGGGTACCAGAAATTATTTCCACTGCTAATTAATTACCGTTGAGCTCAAAGGTCCTATTAATAAACGGTTAAGGAATGTGTATTTATGACGACAATTTGTGAGACTGGTAAACTTATGATATGTACGATGGTCTTTCGTTCTACACGGTGCATTTCAAGGTCCTGTACCCATCCATCGGTAAACTGTACCTGGACTTGTTGCAGTGACCTGAAGTTACTAAACTTCATGAGTGTGTGCACTCACTCCAAGAACCGTATGATTATAAATATGCATATAAATATGCTAAGATGAGATAGCTGACTTCATCTAACTAGCAAATGTTGTCCAGGCTACGTTGGTGATGCAGTTTTTTTAATGTGTATGATATTTTTGTCATGCGATTTTAAAGCTGGTCCTACAACCGCATCCAAGAATAACATGCAGCTTATCTCAGAACTGTCGGTGAAAATTATTCTTGGAGCTAGGTTTAATTGAGCTGCATTTTAAAGAGGTGCAATTTCACAATTTGTGTATATTTTCTAAGTTCACTATTTTGTCATGTGTTGAGAAAAACACAGATTTAAAAATTACATGGTCTAATATTTACATTTAGCATATAACTGCAACATGCTTTTTTCGTTTTTTTTTTTTATTTTTTTTTTAAAGACTCGAAAGGACTTGAAATTCAAAGTTTCAGACTTGTGACTTGACTCGGACTTTTACACCAGTGACTTGAGACTCGACTCTGACTTGCCTGATATTACTTGAGACTTGACTTGAGACTTGAGGATAAAGACTTGAGACTTACTTGAGACTTGCAAAACAATGACTTGGTCCCACCTCTGGGTTCTACCAGCAGCAGTGTCAATGCACAGTTTACTCAAGTTGAATGCTGGTGTTGAACGAAGTCCGAACAGCCAAACAGGCATTAGATTAGAAATGTGACGATTGAAAAAATCATTGTCAAGCACGCAATGTTGGATGTTATTTAGCTGGTACATACTGTAACAAATCCTAGTGTGCATAATGTCTGATGAGGTTAGGCTAACAGCCACATGAATGGCTTATATTTTTAAGCTGATTAGTGGTTTTATCATGAGAAAGGGAATACAGTGCTAAACTATGCTGAGAACTGTATAGCAGAGTATAGAACAAGACTGTCAGTGGTCCAGAGATTGTATGCACACAGAATTTTTATTTTTATTTTTTTGTAGATATGTGTAAAAAGATACACACTTCCCTCCTTAGGGAAGTTGGGAGCTGTCACGGACTAAAGGCATGGATGAAAAATTAAGATAAAGTCTTAAGGCATGACACGCCAGTGATTGCATTAAAAAGAACTTGCCGACCCACGTTGACAAGTCTGCGTCGAGATGTGTGTTTTTGTGTGAGCAGGATGAGAAGTTTCATTGTAAAAGAAGAGGGTGTCAGGCGAACATAGACAGGTCATTTCCCATCCATGCAGGGGGCCAAAGCTGCAGATTCAGCAGTCCTGGATTCAGATGATGATGACAGCTATGGATGCACCCGGATGGTTCCTCCACAAGGCCATTCCTCCTCATCAGCCTCTCAGAGGGAGAGTCCAGCCGAGTCAGCACAACACAGATAAAAATGTTGCTATTTGGCCTCCTATCTCTGCCTCGCTCTTGTATTCTTCTCTGTGAAGCAAAGAACTGTGTACATTTGAGGGAAATAAGGAGAGAATATAAATAAAAAGACAAAGGAGGAGTGAACAGAAAATGTATCCTTGTGAGACATACCCCTCTGTCTCCTTTTCTCTCTCTTGCAAGTCTTGTTGCTCATCAACATCAAGAAACACACCTCTGATTCAGGGTCCTGACACTAAATTTCAGATCCAATTTTCTTTAACAATATTTTCCACAAATGGTAGTCACAGCAGGCAGCTGTAATGGAAATGAAATGACAGTGAACCATAAATTTCTGTGGTTGCACTCAGCAATTCACATGTCTGAACATAAACATTCCTTTTAAAAAAGGTGTTTGCCGGCAGTTCTTTTATCATGCTCTCTTGTTTAAAAATTAGATTAAGCATAGCTCAAAAAGGGTGAATGAAGCTTTTCCATTAATAGTTCTGAAATTGACGTTTTGCGCTTAAATTAGCCAGTCAACTGCAACTTTGCCTTCAAGATATATTCACATGAATTCTATCCAATTTAATAAGAGTGGAACTGCCCTTTATGAAAGTTTGTGTGAGGCAGGATACAACTTATAATAATTTTAAGATTGGTCCTTTTCAATTTCAGATAGAACATTTGAAAAAAATAATAATAAAATGAGTTCAAAATGCAATACATACAGTATCAGTACATGGAATCAAGAAGAATGAGCAAAAGCTCATGAAAGCTGAAAGGATGTGATACGTATCCAAGTTGACTTCATATCAAATTAAACCAATAAAAGCAGTTAAAGACCTCAAACCTTCATTTAGCATGGATCAAATCAGGTTTTTCTGTTGTTCCCTGTTTTTAGATTACCAAAGAGAAAACAGTCCAAGTCAAGTCAGTGCCTCTTGTGTTCCATTCCCTCTCTCTCTCCTTATTTCTGTGGGCTTAATAACAAGAATAGCATCACAAAACAGGGCTCCACCAGTTAGAGGTGAAATATGTTGGCTCAATATCGACTGAGGCCGTCACATACTCTGATGACTCATGTTAAAGCGCTTTTTGACTAAAAGGATTTGTAAAAGATGTGTCACTCACAGAGTGTTTCCATTCCTCTATTCCCAGTGGTGGGCCTCTTTGGACTGAAACAGTCAAACCATTATCTTTTCACTCTCGACTTATTGACAGGATGCTGGAAGAGGGCTAAATGGAGGGTATCCAATCACAGCTATTAAGGTCAAGCACATAAATATACACTTCTCTGACATGCTGATAGGCAGTGTGAGTGCCAAGCTTTATTCCCTACAGGAATCACATAAAGATCAAAGCAACTCATACACTGACTGATCTTGTCTTATTGAGAAAACTAGGCTTTTGAAGTCAGGAGACAAAGACGAGTAGAGTTCAGGGAGAACAGTTGGCAGTGCACAAGTGAGAGTGAAAAAGCCCATTTATAAAAGTAGACACCCTATCCTTGAACACAGGTCCACGATGAGCCAGGTTCACTGCAGGGTGTCACACTCAGAACGTTACACTTCCCAGCAGCTGCTATGCAACTGAATCCTGCCCTCGCATTTCCTAAATTCATTCCAGTTCAAGTCTCTATCTTCATATACCTGCAGTTCAGAAATGTTAATTTTATACTGCTTAACCATTTTAGCTACATCCCAGTTACAGGAAATTGTATCTACCTTTTTTGTTTGTCAGTCATCCTGCCCATGTAACTCCTTTTTGTAATCTGTTGCTATGCAATTGAAAAGCTGTGATGTGGGTTTATTAGGGTACCAGTAAATAATACATGGAGATACATTTGAGATTGTAAATATATAATGCAATGTGTAATCAGAAATTAAGCAGGCTTTGTAAAGTAGACAGGTACCTGTGATGTCTGACTGTGGTCATCTGAGAATAGACAGGTAATGGTCGGGTGTATAGTCAGTTCGGTTCAATCAAATTTATATAGAGCCAAATTATTGCAGCAATTGCCTCGAGGGATTTTGTATTGTAAGGAAACAGGAGTGCAATCTGCTTCTGTATGATACATGTGAGAATGAGCAGATCAAGACAATGCCATGTTTATTTTCGCCCAGTGTATTAATTATGAGTGAATAATGTTGTCTCCACTGAGCCCAGACATGCCAACTCCCCCCAAACAACATCCTATAGGTTTATGGACAGGTTGCAAATGCCATTAACACAGTCTGATATCATCTTTAAATACTTTTTGATGTTGTCACCTGAAAAAACATTCATGAGACCACCACCAGCCTCCACACACACCAACATACATACACACACAGAGACCCAATTTTGAAAAGCTGCAAAAAGTTCCAGTTTCAGTACTGCAAAGGCTTTCGGGGGGAAATAGTTCCACACACAGTTTGAAGATCTGTCAAACACTTACTTTGATGTCCCAACCCTTTCACAACACCCGTCTTTCTCCTTCGCCACTCAGCGACAACGTGATTGCTATCACTGAACTGTGTTTATTACATAGTGAGTCAATGCCACTATGAAATATGCCACTTAAAACATGAAAAAAAGCATGTTTTAAGTGACAGATTTTTTTTTTACTTTTTTATTTTTCTTATTCTTTTGGCATTAGCAGTTAAAGTCGCTACTGCAGTGAAAAAACTATTGTCATGAAGAAGAAGTAAAAGTAAATGACCTTTTCTCATAAGCAGATGGTCGATTTCTATTTGTTTTTTTCAGAAATGTGTATGACTGATAAATGTTAGATTATGGACAGATGGCAGAGGACAAAGTTCCACCAAGCAGAAAATGATACAAGGTATTTTGCATAGTAGCTACAAACAGATGTTTTGCACTGTTGTCACCAGCACTGACCTCCTTAGACACATTATCATTAGATGCCAGCTCTTCTGACTGTGGCTGCCATCTTGAATTAGTGATGGGCTAGTGTGCAGAGGGCCTTCCTGTCTCCCTGTCATCTCTACGGAGACAGAGGAAGTGGATCTCGCCCACAGCTTGTGCCCACATTTCACATCTACTCAGCTTCATGCTACACCATTCCTGTAGGCTGCTACATAGCACGATTCTGCACATGAAGCCAAGCAAACTTAATAAACATGATCAAGTCTCCAATCTCTCTCCATTTAGAGCTTTAAAAGTCTTCACATGGCCTAAGTACAACAGTGTGGGTAGTAGTTTGGCAAAATATGACATTATAAATTGAATTGTAAATGCAAGCCAGTGTATTTGTAATTCAAATTTCAATGAACTCGACATTCTCTAAGGTACTACCTAGCACAATGTAAATGATTACTTTAAAGAAAGTTGTAATTGCAGCTTGTAATTGTTAATCTGATATAAGAAATGAATACTTCAACGTTCACATTTCTGGCATGATTCAATTCATTACATTTGTTTAGGTTTATCGGTTTATTTCACCTTAAGGTGCATCCTTATACAAGGTAAATAAGACATTAATAGAAAGAAATAGGACAACCTGCATATGACACTGCAATGAGGAAAACAGACAAAAATGATTATTACTGTGACAAGAGACACAACAAGCAGTGCGTCAAACAGCGTCAAAAACGAGCAGGAGATTGATGGACTGATGAAAGCACTCAGGGTACATTCATATATTCATGATGACATTTAACTTCCCTCAGTTTCAAAATGCTTTCTCTACTGTCACTGTCAAAGAAGTTCTCCTTGTTCCCAAAGGAGATTTTACCTAGTTTGACATTTGAAGTCAGTTCGATACAGAGTACCAGGTAGAAAAGGCTTAATGGGGATGTAAGTGGGTGAAACATGAACTGAGCAAGAGCAGGAAGATCACTGACACAGAGCCTATTATACATTTTATTTAAAACAGTGGTTGGTGTGAATGACAGGTTATAAGAACATAATACATGTAAGCACAGACTGACCATAAAAACGGGAGAAAATGCCTGGAAGCTGTGGAGGAAGGTCTACTTCTCAGTAGTTTATTTAGACTGCGTTCAGAATATTTCACAACTGTTGTTAGCAATTATGCCCATTCTGGATGTGAGTGGCATACATAAATGCTGGCTAGCAACAAGAAAGCAGAAAGTGATTAAGTTATATTTAGGCATACTTTGGTATAATTTTGGCTGGAACGTGTGAGTATAAGAGAATAGCACAAATACAAGTACATAAACAGCACTTCCTGCTGCCGGTATTGCTGCCGTTTGTGTGTCACTCTAACATGCTGTATAAATTCATAATATTCATCAAATCTAATTCTGAATGTAAGTTTAGAATTATGTATTTAACTTCATTTAAGTGTTTTGTGAGTTATTTGTCTTGATGAGCTGTCTTTTTAGGAAAAAATATATTGAACAGCTAAATTATTTTATTTACAAAGTGGCTGAAAAATTAATATAACCTCTCATGGCCATGGCAGACATGGAGCAACTAAAACAGTTTTGTAAAGGGTCTAACATTTGTTTGAAGGAAATAACTTATCACAACCTCACGTTATTTTATCAACTTTCTTTTTGCCAAACTGCACCTCATTTTATCATCTCAACCATAGTGAACTATTTTCCTCATTCCAGTTTTTCCTCATCCCAGTACACCAGGAGTTCATATCTCAAACTTGCCTTTTTAAAAACAGAATATAATGGAAGCAAAAAAGGCTGTGTGTTTGTTCAGTAAATACCAGCAGTAACATATGTATGCTTCTGTAGAAATCTGAGAAATCTACATGTATTTAATAATAAATCACTGAGTTTTGCAGTATATCAACACAGCAACAGTTGGGTTTTGCTCAGTGAATGTCCTTTTGAACAGACTGCCTGAACTGACATTTTATTCAGTCAACAAATTTTTAAAGATGTCTGTAGTAAGTCAGTTGTAATCAACTGTTCAAGTTGCAGGATCCTAGTCAAAGCCATAGTCATACAGGGGTATTGCGTTGTTGACAGGTTGAGATCCGAGAAAAAGTGTGAAATCTCATTTTGATCATGCTATTGATGCTATTCTTTTTCTTTTAGGGGATCAACCATCAACACTACGTAAATCTTCTCTGTGGTCTTGATCTTTTCCTCTTGCCTGGCAGCTCCATATTCAACAAACTTCATCCAATACATTCACTGTCTAGAGTCTATGAGTTTGTCTCCAACCTGAGCTGTCACTGTGAGGTAGTCAAATCTAATCCTGTCCATCATGGTCACTCCCAATCTTGGATTCTTCAGCTCTGCCACCTCCAGCTTGGCCTTTTTGTCTTTTTGTCAGTGGCACTGTCTCCATACCATACATTATAACAGGTCGCAGTACCATCTTGTAAATCTTGTCTTTTACCCTTGCTTCTACCTTTTTTTTTCACAAATCACTACTGACACTTGTCTCTGCCCCTACGCTCAGCTTGAGGTCTTTTCTTCACCTCTCTTGTGCACCGTCTATTGCACTAAGTTAATATTCATATTAATTAGTAGTAAAGACAAATTTGAAACACACTGGTGATCTAAATACAAGACATTAAATACAAAATAATGTAGTAAAGAAATAATGTTCCTAAGAGATTTTTTCCTTTTTTTTTTGTTTTTTACCTCTGTGAAGAGTACTGATCGATTTAAGTTCTATATTACTGAAAGATGATAAAACTGAACTTAAAATTGAAAAAAAGTAAAAGTCTGTCAGCTTACATTCCCTTTTTACTATTTGTTATCTGCAATTGTCTCCGAAATCTGACTGCTGCGTAAAGAAAGAACACTGATTTCAACAGCTTTACATTCACACTGTCTCCCCTGTCTGTCTCTTTCTGTGTGTGTGGGCATGTACACGTGTGCATACATACAGAAAGAGACATGGTCATTACTCGTAGGGAAGTTACAGTAGGATGAGATACTAGTGAAGCATGGTGAGTGGGAGGTGTATGAAGCTGGCATGCCACATCTATTCTTCTGGCACTAAAGATGACATTGGCCCTCAAGCTAAAGTCTTGATACCGGGCAACTCTGAGTCATGGGGCAGAGGGTAACATTGAGATGTGATGCTTTCTTATGCAATGACTTGTACTCTGAAGAGCATAAAACACAACGACATTCACATAAACCATGCATCACACGGCATGAAAATGATGTGGTTCAGTGTCTTTATTAGTAAACTAGAAGTCTAAGGTGAAAAGTTATAGGTTCAAACTTCAGGTTGAAGCTCAGCATAATAAAACATAAGTTAATAAAGTCACAATACACATCTAATGCATTCTTATGCTGGATCAGGAGGGAACGTATAATGTTAGAAACATGTTAGTGGAGCAGGAACAGCTCAGAGATTCTACCCATGTCCATCCTAAATGGACTTGCACTGGTATTTAAATATGGCATTCAACACAATGTAAAGTCGTAAAACAGTAGCAATGCTGTATATTAAAATTGATACATCCACTGGGAGAGCTTGGATTGTAACTAAGGTGGTTTCTGGCAGAGAGCACAGATCATGAACAATATAAAAGTTGGACCCAGACAGAACAGTGCAGCATTACTGGGCTGGTATGGTGTGTATGTGTAAAATATAGTAGTTGTGGATAAGAGAAGAGCTGGCTGCTCGAAGTCAAAGAGGTCATAGCTAAGTTTATGCGGTGCTATACGTTTGATTAAACACACAACAGCACAGTGCTTGAATTTTTATTCTCAAGCTTTTTTCTTTTTAGCACATGTGGTTTTTCTTTAGTGCTGGCTAAAACGGTTTTGGAGTGCCACAAAGATATATCTGTGATATCTATATTGTCGAACTTGTGCTAATTAAAATATTTATTGACATGAGTACACCTGCTCTTCAGTAGTAGTGCTGCCTAAATTGCGTAAAAGCTTTCACTGTCTTTTCACACATCACTAAATTATGTGTAATACTATCAGCATGCATTGTCAAACTGAGACAGACAGCTTCACTTCAGGGTAAAAGTCATGCATTTCAAAGCATGTTGATTACAGTGGTAAAAAGTTATATTTTGAATCTATTGTTGCAAAGTGACAAAGGTCTGGCTGTCATGCACAGTGTTGGTGTGACAGATCAGTCTGCCCAGTATAGGGTGCGATGGAGGCAGATGATCTGCTGTGGTGACTCCTAAAGAGACCAGACAAAAGACAAAAGAAAGAATTAAAATTCAGGCAGATAGCTATAACAAACTTCTCAAAGATTGTTATAGGTATAGAAGTAACAACACAAAAGTACGATAACATTAGCTATATGAAAAATTATCTTGGATTAGTTAATTGCTACATCGGAAAAAAAAAAAAAACAGGCAATAAATATCACGTTTAAATAAAACATTGCCTCTATCCTGTCATATAGATATAGTCCCAACATGCAAATATTAGCTTAAACCACATCTTCTAAGCTGGAATAGTTAAGCACATGTGGTTGTCAGTCTATGTAACACAAACACTATGTGACAAATAGATTG
Organism: Simochromis diagramma; assembly: GCF_900408965.1. NCBI lineage: Eukaryota > Metazoa > Chordata > Actinopteri > Cichliformes > Cichlidae > Simochromis > Simochromis diagramma. The sequence goes on along the minus strand of NW_024387245.1, from coordinate 18,566,284 downwards.
ACAAGGCATTGAGCACAGCATGTAAGCAAACTATAGCAACAACAATGCAAGAGTCAATCTCCTCCACGTCAAACAGACTTTGCTTCTTATAATTCAGGTCCAATGAAAACAATTAGGAATATGCAAATTATAGTTAAAAAATATACATTATTCAAAAGCAACATTTCCCATTTATTTTGGGCTTTTCTGCTCCTTTGCAGTCTGAGCCCCCACTTTCTTCAACTCTTATATCATGTCACCATAATCAGGTAGCAAACTAACAGGTTAGCTGCTAATGGAAATAAAACTGTCATACAACTAAGAAAAACACTAAGAGACTGTATATAAAAGATGGGTGTAGCCACTGGCTCTCAAAAGGGAAGCCAATGCTATGTTTGGGGGAAAAGTAAATAAATAAATAAAAGATGAAAAAAAAAAAGTATGACCACAGAAAACGTTTATCTAAGGAGTTTATGATTCCAAAGAGCTTATCTGTTCCTTTTAAGCCTTAGCCCATGCAACATATCACTCCTTTTCTAAATTATGACCCAATGCAGAATAGAAAAGACATTTAAACAGGTTATGATTCAGGGTGAGAGAAATGCATTGTTGATTATACACCAGACCAATTGATGTCTTTTAAGTTCAGAAGAGAAACGATAGAAAATGAACTGCAGAATGGTTCCATGTCTCGATGAACACCCTTTTACATTTCTTTAAAATCCAGATTGAATCATTTTTTCCCCCATTTTATTGTCATTATTTTTATTTTTTATTATTTCTAGTTTTTCAAATAAAGCAATCTGCAAAGATACATAATAAACAAATGAAAGCTCTATTTTTTCACTTACTGAAAACGTTTTTATAGGGTTGTTCGAGCATGAAAAGGAAAGATGCATTTGTTTTCATTTGGTTCCTGTACTTTCTGAAAAGTTGAATTTCAATGAGTCAATCAAGAGGAAGGCAGCAAAGAAAGTTTTTGTATGTGTTGTTTGTTGACCATCATAAGCCACTCAGCATGTACGTATTGTGATGAAAGATTGTAGTTTCCAAGGTGCACACTGTATGGAGTTCAACAAGTGATTGATTTCCCCTTGCACAAGGGGAATGACAGTTGGAAGATTATCGGTTTGTTTTTCCTCACCCTCTCTCTCCCCAGGTTATTTTCATGTTGTAAATGGAGGTATTGATTCAGGCTCCATTCTGTTTGTCCTCAGCTCAGTTTATCATCTGAGGAGAAAACAGGAATGGGAACTTTCACAAGTTTGACTTCATAGCATGGGTGAATGTGATCAATGGCTTCAGCATGACATCCAGTTTTAATAAGGATACTTGTTACACCTTTGTGATCTGACTGGAAATCTTTTTTTCCCTTTTTTAAATATATGTATTTTCTATTAATTGTATCACAGTCGAAGCCCATTTCCGCCACTAAACCAAAAAAACATAACTTGAAATTTCGAGTTAGCTAGTAATCTACGTGAATGACGTCATTTTCTTGTTACCCAGAAGGATATGGCGCAGAGGAATGCACACTCAAAACCGGATTGCAACAAATTGGCGCTTTCGAGAGTATGTTTGCTGATAGTAACACCATGTGATTCAGCTAATAACACAAGGATTTCATCATTTGTGAAGCCACGCTGAAAATACTCAGCAATTTGTGCATTCATGACTGGCTGTAATACTGGTAGTTTAGCTGTAGCATTATAGCTGAGGGCTTTTGAGAACAAATTTTGAGAAAATAACTCGAAATTTCAATAAAGATAACTTGAATTTTAGAGTTATGGATACTTTTTTTTTTTTAGTGGCAGAAATGGGCTTCCATACGGTCAACATACTTTCTATCCTGTGTTTAATGTAAAGTTACAATAATATGTGGTTATATACAGACTGAAATAAGGTGGTCAAAAATTACTTTGAGAAGGGGATGGGGAACTGATTGTGCAGCCTATACAAGTTTATAATTGGTCTTGTTAACGTATGTAGCATATCTGTGGAAGTATGGAGATGTCTAGGGTAGTGGACTTTTAATCAGATTTTTTAAACACAATACGAAGATGCCTGTGGATTGGAGAAGTGGAGAGGTAATAAGTCTCAAGAATAAGGGTGATATACAAAGTAGTAGTAACTAGGGCTGTTCGGTATAACAATATATATCGTTTCATTTTACGCTATCGTTTGTTTCGTGGTGTCGCAAAATAAACTGTTTGCAGCAATATTTTTTCATCATTTTGATGGTCACTGTAGTGGCTATATTAATTTCTTAAAGTTCTCTCTTTCTCTTATATTTAATATAACCACACTACAGACGGACAATCGCCTGTTTTTATGCGTTGTCGTTAGCAACAACGACGGTAAAACCCTCGCGTGTCCGCTTATTTTCCACATAAACCTTTCACAATAAAGCTCAAGATCCTGTTGAGACTTTTCAAAATAGACTGAATCATGTGAAAGAGTATGCAGAATATTTACAGATGAGAAGCAAAAAAGAGCCGTCAGGTGCTAAAAAATAAACCTTAGAGTCAAACGTTAGAACAGGCTTTTCCCCGCAGCACGGAGTGTAATAAATACTCACAAAGAAATGGCGGCCATTACAACTTATGTCTAAAATGTATCGTTTCATGCATCGGTTAAAACACTTGACTCCAGGTACACGACGCCCAGCTGGAAACACTTCAGACAAGTCGAGCTGCCTGAGATTCACAGAATTTACAGAAAATGTTATATTTTTGTGATTTATATCGTTATCGGGACAATAGATTTTGGTCATATCGCACAGCCCTAGTAGTAACTACTAGTTGCTAAAATTAAAGCAGTAGCATGATAATATTGTGGCATGTTGGGAGTGGCTAGTTCTTTCCCATCATGCCTAGGGAACATGTGTTGCCATTTAAGACGTTTAAACTGTGTATTTGCATTTGTTATGGCTACGTAACTCTTATGAACATTCCTGTTAACATTAACGTTCCTGTTAATGTTCGTGTAAATTCACTGATAGTTGTTGTTTTGATACAAAGAGATGTTACACCATGAGTGAGTTTATATGCGGGGTTATTGACCCTCTGAAGCGCAGTGTAGCAAAGTAAAGTGTTCAATAAAGAGCTGCTCCTACCTGCTTGGAGTGGAATAACAGTCTCAATCTCTGTGTGGTTCATTTTTTGTTAAGATTCCCCAGCTTCCATAATATGAATAATGTGCTAAAGCTAAGTTAAGAAGAGGTGACATTCAGTGAGCAAAGAATGACTAGTATGGCTTTGACCACTATAGCTGCAGTATTTACTTTAAGAATACTAATGAAAATATATACAGCATGGACTGTGATGTTCTCAGTCAGCATTGTGATCTGTTATGAGATTAGAGTGCAGCTATTGCAGAAAAGAACCTGGAGAAGTATAAAGAGGAATAAAGGACAATAGAAGAAAGACAGAATATACATGTGAATGACAGCGAGGCAGTTATAATAGTGAAGATACAGGGAGTAGAGGTAATGAAATTGGATGAGTTTAAATACCTGGGGTTAACCATGTAAAGCAACAGACAGTGCACAAGAGAGGTGAAGAATAGAGTGTAAGCAGGATTGATGTTCATGTTGGGAGGGACCAGGATGGACAGGATTAGCAATGAATACATGTATTTTTTTAATCAATAAAACTGTTTTTTTTAAATATCTTGCTGTTTTTGTATAAGTTCATACTCAAGTTAAAAAACAAAACAACAAAACTAAAGCTATTCTGTTATACCTATATGCAAAAAATACACAGCACCCAAATATTTCATAGTTCAGCAATACTGATCAATCTAATACACTTAAACCTACACCATCCTCCCTATTCTGGTATTTTAAAGAGTAAGCAACCTAAATAATAGGGTCCTAAAACTCCCAGCAAAATAAATAAATAAATAAAAAAAATAGATAGGGAACCACCCACCCTCCACCTCATGATGCTTAATCGACGTAATCAACTATAATTTGATGCAGTGTGAAAAAAAAATACACAGAAATTGTCATGATCCTGGGCCATGTTGGCCCAGCATTCTTAGTTTTCGTGTGTTTTGTTCTTTATTTATGCTTTGGTTTCTAGGTTGCTCTGTTAAGATGTCCCTTATTTGATTGCCCCCTGTATGCTCCTCTGTGCATCTGTAGATCCTCGTTTTTCCCTCGTGTTTTATTTCATGCTTTCCCCAGCCCGTCATGTCATGCACTCGCTTCTCCTGTCCGAACCTCTGTACTTCCTGTTTTACTTTGCCCGTCTCCCGTCAGTGTTGCGTTCACTCCTGCCGTGTCTTGTTATGATTATCAGTGTCACCTGTGTTCCCCGTGTGCTCCCACTTCCCTCATTAACCCTCTGTGTATTTATGTCTGCGTCTCCCTCAGTTCTGTGTCGTGTTCTCCCTCATGACTGTGTGCCCCTCCGTGTGTTTCCTCGTAAGTCAGTTCCTTAGTACTTCCCAGTTTAGTTTCATGTTATTTTGTATCGCTGTTATCTTTTGTCATCTTTTGTCAGCAATAAAGCTTTATTTTGAGTTCAGTCCTGTTTTCCCGTGAGTTTGCATTTGGGTCCACTCCTGCCTGCCACAAAACATGACAGAAATCAATTATTTTTCAAGAATAATTAAATAGATTCAACATCTTTCTTCAACAGAACTGCAGACAGATTGTACCTTCCCAAAGGAAAAAGTACTATAGCTTACTAGGGTATATTAGACTTAATAGTTACTATATACTAATGGACTTCTATATATTTTTTAAAAGATTAAAACTTTGAGTGTACGATTCAGATAATTATTGATTAAAAGCTAGACATTTTAAATGAGAATAAGAAAGAAAAGTATGTCTTTGTGCCCCCATTTTCCCTGTTAATGCCCTATCGGCCCCCCTGGCTAAACTTTGCTAGATCCACCCCTGCACAGTTACCAGCCGTCAGCTATGTAGAAAAGGATCCTGGTGTACAAAGTAATATTGAATAAATTCTAACAACAGCTTATCAAGGTTAAACGTGCTGCTGTTATTCAGCCCCTGGTTTCCCCTTTCTGGCGTGAAGTGGGCAATAAACAAACAAGAGAGACAGAGTCGCGACAGAAAAGCCGATCAGCTGATCATTGATCAGTTTCATGATTGAAGTAGCAGCAGGAGAGGGAGGGAGAGAGAGGCAGTCGCTCCATATATCGGTTGTTAAATTTAACGTGGGAATGCTTTACAAACATTCAGAGATGAACTTACACACTTGCTTTACTTCTCTCTGGGATAACTTCCTCGGAAATGAAATGCCAGATTGGTAGGCTACAAATACACACAGCCGCTCTATCACGTGACGCAGACTGCTCCGACGTGCTACAGTTATGAGCCGAGTTACACCGTGTCGTAAGTTTTGTGAGGCGCTTTTTTGATATTTAATGGATTGGATTACATTTCTCGCCGATATCCGATCCATTAATTTACGTCAGTATCGGACCAATACCGATACGTAATATCGGATCGGTCCATCTCTAGTATATACTAGTCAAAGGATGTTTAATATGGAGTTACCAGGCAGGAGGAAAAGCAAAAATGAAACCAAGCAAACAAACAAAAAAATCCACAGAGATGATTTATGGATGTTGTGAATTAGGATATGTAGATGGTTGGTTTGATAGAAAAAGACGCAAGTGACAGGATTAGATGGATGTAAAGCGAACACAGTGGCAAGAAGATGAAGAAATAGGACATGCATTCCTGTGTCTTTTTTCTTAAGGAAAATGCTAAACTAAAATTTTAACTGCAAAGAAAACATTAAAAATCAAAATATTCTGTATCATTTAGAAGCAATATAATGCTATGAAAAAGGGGCAGCATGGTGGATAATTGAAAAGTAATGTCACCTGAAAGCAAAAAAGTCATGGGTTTAAGTCCAGTCTGTAGTCTTTCTGTGTGGAGCTTCCATCTTCTTCCAATGTCTGTGAGGGTTCCCTTGATGCACTGGTTCCATGCAAAAAAACATGCATGGGGTTAGGTTAAGTGGTGAATCTAAATCGACTAAAGGTGTAATTTTGGACACACACCCTCAAATTAATTGTGGGGGAGTTTGCCCAATCAGCCTACATGGGCTTTGGGGACTTGAAGAAGTATTCAACCATGTACCTAAAGGGAACCTGTGAGATTTCTGAGGTATCTGGACCATTCCTGCAAGCCATTCAGTCCCTTTAAAGCTGCAGAGAGAGCTTGGTCTGCATTCTTGGCAGTAAGTTGGACTCATTCTTGGTGGGTGTTGAACTTTGCCAGAGCTGTCCTTTGTCACCCCTTCTGTTCATAATTCTTATGGACAGAATTTCTAGGCAGAGAGAAGTGGCAGAAGGCTTCCACTTTGGTGGTCAAAGGATCTTGTCTCCGCTTTTTGTAGATGATGTGGTTCTGGTGGCAGTTTTGGCCTCCAATTCACACTGGAGTGGTTAACAGGCAAGTGTGAGTCAGGGGGAAAGAGAATTAACATTTCCAAGTTTGAGGCCATATTTTTCAGCTGAAATAGAGTTTAAAGAATGTGTGGAGGAGGGAGTGGGAGATTGACAGACAAGTTGGTGTGGTGCCTGCAGTGATGTAGAAACTGTATCAATCCATTGGGGTGAAGAGAGAGCTGGGGTAAACGTGAAGCTGTCAATTTACTGGTCTGTGTATGTTCCTCCTTTTACCTTTGATCATGAGCTTTGGTTAGTAAGCAAAGAAATTAGAGAGTGTGAATGAAAGCAGTAGAAATGAGCTTCCTCTGAAGGGTGTCTGGACTCTCTTAGATACAGGGTTGATGTGTTTTGGGTATCTGACTAGAGTGCCTCCTGAACATTGTGTTCTGTGTATGTCCTACCATGTAGAGGCACCAAACAGACCCAAAACATTCTGGAGAGATTATATTTCTTTGTGGTCTGGGAATGCCTTGGTGTTCCCCTGAATATGCTGGAGGAGATGGCTGAGGAAAGGGGGGGGATTGGACTTCTCTGCTTAGGCTGGTGGCTCATGAACCAACCCCAGATAAGCAGTAGAAAAAGTTTGGATGGGTGGATGGACGGCCTTCTTCAGGATGTGTAAAAAATGTCCTAAAACAGTGAACAGTACCAGACCTTGTATAAGCCGGGCAGAGTGAGTATCCAGCAAACTGTAATGTCATGCGTCAATAAAGCTGTTTTGGTCAGAGCAGCCAGCAGAGGACAAGAAATGAAATGCAGACATGGGGACATCATTTGTTGGATCAATGATGTATGCAAGATTTTGTGAAGTGCTCCCCTTTGAAATCCATGAAGCACACAGTGAAAAGTCTAGTATGGTTTATAATTTGATTTTTATTCCAAATCGTATTATGAAAAAGAACAGATGGATATTCTAAAGCAAAAGAGATGGTACCAGCAGAAAGTGGGGCTTAATATTTGCCAAATTTATAGAGCTTTTTATTTATTGATGTTTATATTGAGTGAAATTGGCACAGACATTTATCTCTTTATGTAAGTTTACTCTTAGTCTTTGTATGCAGAAGCGTTTACATAGGCCCAATCTTGAGTTTAAAGTAATCTGGGAGCTCACTTGGGGTTTATTGGATTTACTCAGTTAAACTGAGAACCTGTACAAGTACAAATACAAAACCGTGGAGTACAACAGCTGTTCAAGCAATAACACTGGCATTTGGATTAGTAATAGAATCATTACCCTTAGTATAGTAATACTATTATATTTAACTATGTGATAGGTCTTCTGCCTTAACAACACAATATTTATCACTAAAGCTGCAGTGGGATGCAGCTGCTTTCCAAGAGAATAAAAACAACGAGTTCACTAAATTATCTTAGTAAAGACTGTTAAAAGATCAGATTTCTTAAAAAAAAAAAAAAAGAACATCCTTGTGTGTAAATGAGAGATGAACAATTTTAATTTACATTCATTACATAAATATGCTAACATCAACAAAATGTATTATATTATATTATTTCTGCATATATTAATGCATTATATATTTACCTTGTGATATAAAACCTATATCTATTTTCAGCACAGTTCATATTCACAGATGTGACAGATATAGTGACAAAAGTTAAAAATAAAATAAAAAGGAAAAAGGAAATACATATATTATCATTTTTTCATATCTAAAAAAAGATGCATGACTTTTATCGTTGTTTTTACAACTAATTCAAGATAATATATATATATATATATATATATATATATATATATATATATATATATATATATATATATATATATATATATAATGTATAAATGTTATACCTGTAGAAATGCTATATAGCATACATAGCTTTCTATTCATACTGAAGTCACATTCACATTTCTGGTTGAATACATAGGATAACAGCTGCATTTAACTGATAAGGCATTTAAGGAACAAACCTGATGGCAGCACTGACACCAAAGACTAGTAAAATAGATTGACTGTATAAATCCCATGTGGCGCTTTCCATATCTTAATAGACCAGAGAGAGGCCAATGATTTACAACACAACAAGCTATGGTGGTCGGTTTGTGTGTGTATGGATGGTGCATGTTTGTGTGTTTGGCAAGCTCAGGACTTTCCTGTGCAGAACGTCAAATTCCTTTTCCCAAGTTAAGAAAAACAGCTCCGGCATGGCACATCTGCTCAGACCCATAGGAGAATCTGGTGATAGGCAAAAAAGAAGCTATCTTCTGCCACTCTCCACCCACTCACATATTTCAAATTTTGAACTGTTGACAAACTACTCACTGTTTTTATCCTCTAATCCACAGATAAAGTGACAGAGTCCCACAGTAAGTGGCTAAGTTGTATGGTTTTTTATGTGAAGGCACTAAATTTATAGATTAAAAAAAAAAAAAAAAAATCTAATCATTTATTTATAATCACATATTTCTTACATTTCGTACACATCATACATACTTTTATTTATTTTATTTATTTATTTATTTATTTATTATCTATGATGCCTATTGGTTTAAAACATCTGATAGGATACATGAATACCAAGATGACTTGACCAAGATGAAATCGTCTTGAAATGTTCTAGGCACTTTAAACAATAAAAACTACATATACCTTCACCTAGGCTGGTTACCTTGGCCGCCAAAAAAATCTGTAGAGGGTGCTGCGGATGACTTCCCATTTTAACTAGACATGTACACAGGCTCATTGTCTTATATGTCCCACATGTCAGAAAACATGCCTGCTCCCAAGTCAGATCAAGGTCTACTCGAGCCACTTCCTGTCAACTCTGTTCTATTCCACAATGACAGCCACATGAAGAGCAATATTATCGTCAGTATATCTTGGTTGTGTGTGACTATGCTACACAATTTTCAGAAGCTTTCCTTCACATCTCCCACTGTTGTGCATGTACTGGTACAGCTTTTCTCCAGATGATACCAGATGAAATTCTGATAGTCCGGGGAACCAGTTTTACCTCCAAGTTGATACAACTCCTCCAAAACCAGCTGGGCATCTCAGCAACCATGATATCACCTAACCAACCACAGACTGATTGCCTGGCGGGAAGGTTCTACCAGACCCTCAAGAGCATGTTGCAGAAATACATATCAAACACATACAAAGATTGGGATGGCTGTCTTTTCTGCTGTTTGCATACAGAGAAGTTCCTGAGGCATCTTTTGACTTACTCTATGACTGGGTGCATCCCACCCAGTCATAGAGTAAGAAGTTTTGGAAGCTGCAGCGATTAAGGATAATAACGAGACTCTTAGTGAAATAGACGTTCCTGCTGATGACCCAGTAAGGCGCACAAGGGAATATGTGAAGGGTGCCACACATGGCAGCCAAACCACACCCATTCTAGAAACCTCCAATGATAACACAGAGATGAAGCTCCCTCAGCATTCACCGACCATAGACTCTTACCCCAGGATCTTTACGCTAGGATCTGATATACATACTTAACCAAGTCCCAAGTCAGTTGCAGTACCACACATCCAAACACGAACCACACCTACAGTAGCAAATCTAAAGGAACATTTCCCAGGCAAAGCAGAGCAAAGTGATACCTACACCCCTAAACAAGAGCCAATGGTCAATTATGCACAACAGCCTCTGGACAGTGGCTACACCGGCACCACCTATATTACAACCCCAGACAACTTCAGTCACCCACATGAGATCACATACCAGGAAAGGGGCCCACTGTACACTCCACTAGAAATGGAGCAGAACATGTCAGACCTTGTTAGATTTATGGCTCGATGTGAACTGGTGTCTACAGGGCTCATTCACTTCAACGACCGTCTCAAATGCTATAGAGCCTGGAAAGCATTGTTTATGAATACCATCAGGGGCCTTGGTGAGTGGTTACTCACCAAGTGAACAGCTTGACCTCCTTGTGAAATGGCTAGGTAGCTGAACATGCCAGCTGTTCAGCTGAGTCCTTACCTTAACCCAATTTCCCTCGGGATGAATAAAGTATGATCAATCGATCAATACGATCTGTGTATGCGAACCAACCAGCAAACGGACTGAGAGCTATGTGGGATAGGCTCAATGACTGCTATGGTGCACCAGAGGTCATCGAGGTGCACGATAGGCAGAGGACATTACAAGGGACTAAATGTCACTTCACTTATTGTAAGTAAATGCTGACTAATTTAAATTTATATATATTTATATATTTATATATATGTGTATGTGTGTGCGTGTGTGTGTGTGTATATGTATGTATATATATATATATTAGGGGTGCAACGATATTCGTATCGATATTGAACCGTTTGATACAGTGCTTTCGGTTCGGTACGCATATGTATCGAACAATACAAAGTTTGTAATTTATTTTATCAACTTTCCTTCTGACGATGCTGTCTGTGTTGAGCGCTCAGTGAATCTGCGTTCGACTACTCCGCCTAGGCTCGACAGTGCAGCCTAGGCGGAGTAGTCGAACGCAGATTCACTGAGCGCTCAACACAGACAGCATCGTCAGAAGGAAGAGCGCAGGGCAAGCTAGCGAGACAGAAGTTAAGCTCTCCTTGTAACATGGACCTCCCCCACCCTCATTCAGATCTGGCGTTTGGAATTATTTTGGTTTTCATGTGACGTATGACCCTGAAGGTAAGCGAGTCATGGACTAAAGTAAAACAGTATGTTGGATGTGCCACGCAATGCTCAATTACATGGGTGGGAACTAGTGTGTTAGCGCAGTTAGCTCGTTAACGTGTTGGCTGTCTAGCCCCATGCACGGGGCGATCAGCGGTAGCTCATTAACGGAGATTTGCCGTGTTGTGGCGTTAAGGTCATTTCAACGAGATTAACCTGAAAGCACTAGTGGGAACACAACGAATATGACTGCACATTTACGCCGACATCATCCTAGTGCAAAGACAAGTGGAAGCAGAAAAAAAACAAGCAAGCATGCTACTAACTTTAGCCGAGTCATTTAGACAGCTGTTAGCACATGATTCTCCTTATATATGTTTAATATGCTGCTGAGAATATAGCCCAGAAGAAGCGGATAGTATAGCTTTTATTTTGGAAAGAGACATTTCTCTGTAATAAACTCTCTTTTACAAAGATGAGTGATTCCTCAATCAGATACAGGGCTCGCAATATCGCTAGCCCGACGTCCCGGGGCTAGCGATTTTTTTCAGTCGGGCTACCAAAATCTATCTCTGCCCTGCCCGTCGGGCTATTGTAGGAAGGAAAAATATATGTCAATGCTTTTGCATTCTTTCAGAAATGTAGCTGGGTAATTATGTCACTGGCATCGATGAGCCACTGTCAATATGTGACATATTGCAATCGCGTTTGAATTTGCGCTTGTTTTTTTGCTTTCACTTTGCAATCGCGCGAACTGTGTATAGAGAGCGACAGCACTGATCTGTGAGTGATGATAATTTGTGCACCAATTCCTCTGACATCGTCTTATTAATTGTTAGCTTACTATGCAAACATGACAAGTGAAATCTCCCGCAGCAAGCTTAAACATGTGAGAGGTTGATCGCGCAGAGAATCGCTGAGCTTATGTGAGTGCGTGTGTAAAAGCAGCAGGATATATATTTTAGTTCTGCTGAGCCAAATAAGACAGGTCAGGGTGAAGAAGTGACAGCCAAAGAAAAGCTTACCACAAAACGGAGTAGTTATGACAAATCAGACTATAAGGCAAAAAGAAAGTGCAGCTTTATGGTTTCATGGACAAAAGAATTTCTGTGGCTGCAATATGACGAGCTAAATAACCAGGGCTGCACATAAGTGGTCCGCAGGTGCGCATTCGCTGTCAAAATAAAAAACACGCACAAGGGTTAGGGTTAAATTTAAAAACTGTACTTTTGAGTCAAAATATATATTTATAATTTTAATAAATGACAAATTAAAAAGGCATGAACATTTTTTTTGTATCGAAAAAATATCGAACCGTGACACCAAAGTATCGAACCGAACCGAACCCTGAATTTTGTGTATCGTTGCACCCCTAATAAATATATATATATATATATATATATATATATGAGTATTTAATATTGTCCAGCTATCGAGCAATAACCTGCAAGAGAATGAGTAAAAATGCTGCTTCATATCACTCATGTGGGTGTTACCCAGGAGAATCTGTCCTGATTTTCTGAGACCTTTGATCTGGGATTACACAGGGGCTGCTGAGGAGAGAGCAAAGTGATTGGCCTGGGAGAGTTCATGGTGCAGCCTGGGGTGGTCCAGGCCTCTGAAGTCAATTCTGGTGCTGAAACTACTGCAAAGACTGAGAATGATTGAACTGAAGTGTGAAAATATTCACAAAACTGTTATATACACTTGGCATGATTTAATCATATGAAACTATTTTCCAAGTTTCCTTTGTTACTTTATTTTACTGATAGCATTTGATTAAAAGCATTACAGCATGAGGTTACCAAAAAAGGATAACGATAAAAATTCAAAAACATATATCATGTTCACCGAAACAAAAAGTCGTGTTTCCCAAAAGGATTGGAGGAAAAACGCATTAAAATGGTAGAACCTATTCTTACACAGCCTCGGGCTTGACAGCTTACTGTAGTATAAAGAAGATGTCACTTCCCCTCAAACCAAAGGCTTTGTATAAAAAATTTCACAATATGTGTGTCACACAACTTGCCACAAGTCTTTTAGACTGAAGGGTGAGATGCCTCCTGGGATCACCTTACAATACTGCACTTGGCAACTTCAATTTTTTTTCTATTCACAAAAATCCTACTTGATGCAACCCCCAACCCACACCACCCCAAAAAATAAATAAATAAAGTAGGTGTTTTTTTTTTAAATCTATTTCTTTTCAGTTAAACTCAAAGTTCTTGATGACTTTGTTTTATCTATAAAGTAGAATCTACTCAAATTGATCACATTTCAAAAGTATCTGATAAACTGTCATATTTCCAGCTGTGAAACAGATACTTCTAATTTAACCGATTGTTTATGAAATGCTACAACCTACTCTTTATATCCAGTGATTGCTTTGAGTTTATTAGGTACATTGGAGCTGTTGGCTAAAGTTTCCCAACACTAAAACATAGAAAACAAAATGTTCAGACCCACTCACTTGAAACCAACTGGTAACATTCAAAACATGTATTTAAACAGAAACTGAAATATTTCATGAGGTGATTTTGATTATGATGGTAGCATTGTGTCTCAAACAAGGTAAAAATGAGCAATAAGAGGCTGGAAAAACAAATGTATGACCTTATAGTCTGAACAATGGTTCAAGCCGATACCAAGTTTTGGACTCAAAAGCAGAGCAATGACTTTATTTATCATGGGAAACTTGGGCAACAGGTAATCACGAGACATGAGCTTCACAAGGGAAAGATTCACTGAAAGAGAGGACAACTGGGTTAATCTACTTGTTCTGTATTAGTGAGTATGTTCTGCTGAAGAATAAGAAAGGTTGAATGACTTACTTGTGAAACAGAGATAGCCAGGTGAGTGTCCAGTGGAGCAAGAGTTTGGAACCAAACCCAGTTTTGTCCTTTCCAGACACTTGAGAATGGTGATGAGTAGAAGCGCAGGCAGGTGAGTGTAAGATATTCGTCAAAGAACCAGGCGAGAAACCACGTAAGTAAACAGGTAAGATGCGGATACTTAGCCTAGGGTTTGGACAACAGGAGACAGAGATTCCAAAGTTAACACAAAGAAAGGCTGAACAACAAGGTTGCAAAATGAGCACTAATTTCCCATAAAAGGGTCATAGACAATCTGGTGGTGAATAAGGACTCGAGCTGGTCCTTAAATGTTGGCACAAAAATTGGAGCTGATGACACACAGGTGTGTCGTCATCCTCCCTCCGCCCAGCAGGGTGGAACCTGGAATCATGAGCAGGAACGCAAAAACATTAGTCACAACCTGACACTCAGCCTGGACTATGACACAATGAAAATATATGTTTGACACAAAAAAGATCAAATAATGCTTAATTTAATCCTGGTGGTAGTGTGAAATACAAGAGATAATCCTCTGATCCAGTAGATTAAGGTCAGGCTTTTAGGTGTTGGCATGTGCCAACACGGTTAAGTGTTTAAAGAGTGACACATTTTTCAAATTCACATAATGCTACATACAGTCAACATATTAACCTTTGTAAGACTTAAATCTATGATCCGTTTGTTTGTCAGAGAATTATATTCTGAACATGTAAATTTTCCACAATGTCAAGCATGTGGAAGCATGGTGCTAACAAGCATGGTGCTAATTTTTTCAGTTTTTATTAACTTATTCATTTATTTTTCAGAGTTTTATTTTATCTTGAAAAAAGGTTCATCACTAAATGTTTACTGTGTTTTGTACTGCAAGTCTTATGTTGGTACATCTAAGGTGGGTTGTTTCAGTTAACCCCTAACTGTGCCATAAACGGGTCACCACTCCTGGGAGGTGATTATTCTCTTGCCTGGTTAATGGTCCTTACTGACAGCACTTAATGAAAATTAATGGCCAGCTTTGGGACACTATGCACAAAAATAGGGCACCAACTGTATTTCCTCTGCTTTAAAATCACTATATTCCGAAACTAAACACAGGGCCAATTTAGATAGCTACACTGAAACAGAAAGAAGGGATGTTAAGAGTTTACAGAATCGCATCAGTGTGTTCGGAGACCATGCCAATAGAATTCAAAATTAAATCAAGCCAACCTGCAGTAACACAACAAATTTTCTTAATGAAAAGAACTCCATGAAGTATTTCTGTCTAATAATAACAAATTTCAAATGTTGGCCAAGCCTCTGATGAACTGCCTTGGCAATATTCTTGCTTCATCATCCACTCATTGGTTGGCCAAGCTGGCTGCAGATAGAGAGCAACATCCTCTAGAAGGGATCATCCTTAGTCCTAGGCCTGTGACAATCCCATTAATGAGAATTAATAGATGTCTGGAAATGCTGTGATCCCCACAACATGGACTGGATCTGCAACCTCTCAACTTGACTTGGTCTTAAAAGTATCTGTTACTGGATTTAAAGGTGAATACAGTTTATTTAATGTCACTGAGATTTTCATTACTTTCCCTGCTGACAGGTCTTGTGTATGCAGCTACCCAGAAAGGTCCACTTCTTCTTCTTCTTCTTCTTCTTCTTCTTCTTCTTGGTGTTGTTGTTGGTGCTGGTGGTGGTATTAATAATGTTGCTTATGTTATGCTATTGAAAGAAAAATAGCCAATAACATTTATAAGTAGGAAAATAATTCAGTTTGCATCAGTTCACAACAACAACAATAAGATAAAACCCTGTGGTAGCTTAGAGAGAAAGCCAATGACTGCACCTAACCTAGTGTATGATGACAGTCTGGTTAAAAACTCCTTTCTGACAGAAAGAGACCCGCAGCAGATCCTAGCTAAAGGAGGGCTGCCATCTGCCTTGAGTGACTAAGGTGAGAGGAAAGCCAAGCAAAGACTTTATATTTACTTTGTTACAATGCACACATATATTCATGACTACTATAGAAATTATTTATCTGATCAGCTTCTACATTGTCAAAGGCTGAGGAAGTAGTAAACATGGTTTAGTGCTTAGATCTTCGTAGCGCACAATCACAATGACGAAAAATACATTAGTTTCTAAGATGCATTTTTGCCTGAATAGTTGTTGTGTTTCCCTTTTAATAATGATTGATTTTGGTGTTGTGAATTTACAAGCACTGCATAAGTGGATTAGCCAATCACCCAAAAAAAAGCACATTATTAAGCATTCCCTAAGGTTTTCCTGTTTTGCAAAGTGTGAAGCCTTGGTGAATGTGCAAATATGGTGAAAATGTGGTAACTTGTATTCAATTTAATATTTTACATTCAGCAACACAAAGCCTTTCAAACAAACACAAGTACTTGGGTATGCAGTATGTATGAACATATACTGTACATTATGAAAAGTGTTGTATCCACAAGGTGTTAAGGTATATTATTTGTATGTGTACGTGCTTGTTGCATTCAAGCATATTCACATATACGGCATGTCTCCTGTAGAATTATAGTGTTTTTCTGAGATAGCCGATATTTCTATGTGTCTGTTTTGTTCTTGTGCTATTCCACAGAGGCCGAGCCAAGATATTAACAGTCAATACTTGCACGGAGCATCTAAACCAGTGCAATTTATAAGGCCTTGTTTTGCTGATACAGCCTAGCTGTCAAAATCATCAGTGTGTGCATACAAACACTGGTCCTTCTGGAGGCACGGAAATGCATACAGAGCAGACACCCCACACATCCCAAGAATGAGACGAGGAAAGAATTGAATCTCACTCTCTCTATTGCTCTCTGTCTCCCTTTTTTCTTTTTCTCTGGCTGTTTATCTTTCTCTGCCTCTCCAACCCCTCAATGCTTCATGCCATTCAAAGATTATCTTGTTTTCCTCTTCTTCCTCAGCGGCAAACCCCATCAAGCTGGGATTTGTGTGGTAAGCAGTCATCCATTTTTGCTGTTTTTATAAATATTCTACAGTATTAAAATAACAGCTGATATTATGTTACATGTTGTATGACAGCATCAAATGTAGAGTAAAATAAAACAAAACAATCAAAAAAAGAATAAATTTACTTTTCAGGAAATTAAGAGCAAACAAATACATTCAATTGCTTGATGGGTGACAGTTTTATACTTGCAAGTTTCTTGCATCAGATGAAATCCATATTTCTATTAATGTGGAACTTTAGTATGCACCTACTTTACCAGCAATATGTTTCCCTGGATAGCCACCATTCTTGTATTCTCAACTAACCATGTCTCTGTGGATTGCTGTACACATGATATCTCTTCCACATTTATAGATCATTCATTTCAATTGGCCACAATGGATATGCCAAAACCCTACAGAGACAGATAAAAGAGAGGAGTGAGATTTTAAAGGTATCAAGGACTGATATGTCAAACTGATAAACCCCACAGTGGTTTCTCTGGTGGCCCTATCTAACATACCTGTTTGTATCAAGCTACACTGTCAATAGCACTCAGTGATTTGATCTCTGCCTCTGGGTCCTGGGATAATTACACTGCTGGAACATCAATGAGGATTTATTGGGCTTCACTCCAGAGTGCACAAAAGAGCTTGCCCTTAATCTTTGTGGGGTAAGAGCCTTCGACTTGTTAGCAACGTGTGAAAAGCCCCATCGTTTCTTTATCCTTGACTAATCATTAGTGGAAATTAGCATGAACAAGGATGGAGTGAGTGTGGATGATGTGTTAAGAAAAAAAAATTTGAGAAGTGCTCCCAAAGTGAATTCTCCAAAACAAATGAGCCATATGTGACTATGAGTGCAAAAGGAAAAGGGGTTCAATTGAGTATCAAGGTAAACATGTAATTATTAGTAAATACATAACAATAGTTAAAATCTAAAAGTTATTATCTCATAGTCTGTGATCTGTGCACATGTTTCTGATTGTGGAATAGACTTTCTTTCTTGACTTTCTTTCAAATATTTGCTAAAAGTAGGACCCAATTCCACCTATACCTATGAACTATTTGTTCACTTAACATTTGCCATGATTTGTGCGTTAAAGTAACACACTCTGTGCCTCCATCATCTGGATACGAGCTTGCCAGACTGGAAGTTATCTGAACACTAGAGATGTCACTGTACCTGAAAGAACTAGGGCATGCCCTGGTCATGCCACACATGAAAAGGAGGGCTGATACTGCTACATTACAAGCCCCAATCTGAGCAGCAATGACCCTCCTGGAAGTGAAGAAAATTCCACCTGCTGACTCTCCAGTGCACAGCTGTAAGATCTACTCCACAGAGGTGTTATCTTTCCTCATGAATCACAGATAGGAAGGTAGCACTTGTTTGCTTGTCCTGTAACATGCCAGCATGCCCTGACAACCACCATAGCATGAGGCAAATTGGGTGATATAACTGCCTGTTGTGTCTGATTAGCTTTAGTTGTTTTTAATAATTTCTGGTTTCTGTACAGTCATAGTGAGAGCTTGGTTAACACTGCCAACAGTAAGCCAGACTGGGCAGAAGGAACTGGTCCAATGGTTAGTCTCATAATCTCATAATTTATGAACAGAATTTGTAGGTGCAGCCAGAGTGTGGATGGTAGAAGGTTCAGTGGTCTTGGGATTGTGGGGCCATAGAGGTCTGGAACATAGATTAGCATGAACATAGTGGGGGCAATTTACAGCTAAGTGTGAATCACGTGGAATGAGAATTAGTCCCACTATTGTC
The DNA here is from genome assembly GCF_900408965.1 of Simochromis diagramma. NCBI lineage: Eukaryota > Metazoa > Chordata > Actinopteri > Cichliformes > Cichlidae > Simochromis > Simochromis diagramma. Next base: position 18,547,679 of record NW_024387245.1, on the reverse strand, counting down.
TGAGGCCATTGTTATAAGCTAGAAAAGGGTGGCATGCCCACTCCAGGTCAAGGATGAGTTGCTGCTCCAATTACAGACGTTTTAGTATCTCTGTGTCTTGTTCATCAGTGAGGGGAGAATGAAGTGGTAGAGTGACACTGACCGGACTGGTGTGGCATTTCCAGCAATGTGGACACACTGCCAATTTGCTGTGGTGAAGAGAGAGCTGACCCTGAAGGTGCTGATTAATAGGTTGATCTATGTTCCAGAGCTCATTTATGGTCACAAGCATATGATAGTGACTGAAAATAAAATGGAATTGTGAAAAATATCAGAAATTAACTTTGTCTGAAGGGTGTCTGGGCTTCTTCTTAGAGATGGTGGGATGTTGAGGAGCCCAGCTCCTGTAACACCATAAAACTCTTAGAAGAACTTTGAGTAGGTCCTATGGCGCCACAGCAACTCCACAAATGTGCTTTTTGTTTTGTTTTCACAACACTGCACAGTTTCCTGTGAAATTAAATATTTTTACAATACTTATATATACTTTCTAATACTTTCTAATATTAACTAAATATAAAATGCAAGATTGTAGTGGTAGCTGGGCTCCATGTGACAATGCTTTTTCACTGTAGCCACTCTCTTTAAAGGCACCTTCATAGTCTGCTACCACAGTGATCATTGTCAGATTGTAGAACATCAATTTAAGGTTTGTCAGTAAAGGAACTTTATGTCGCTGCATGTCCTTGCAGTGATGCTGTGATTATATGAACTGGAGAGAAAGAGGAATGAGAACTAAAGCAGAAACTACCAAACACTCCACCAGCTGTATTTTCTTTTTAATTTGTTTTATTTGTGTTTTGTTGTGTGGAAACACATCTTCCATCGAACAGTGCTCATATGGAAGCATATATGACTCTTTCTTTTAGGAAAGATATTATTCCTTGGATGTACTGTAATGTGTGAATTTAACGGCTAGATTAATCATATAATTCTGAGATGTTAGGCCATAATGCGAGGGTACAATGCTATGATGGGCTCCAGGGGGGGAACTGCTGTACCTTATAGTCTTACTATTGGTTCAATGATTTCCTTTAATGATTTCCTCTCCTCCTCCTCCTGGGACATGCCTTTGTGGCGAGCCAATACACTGGAAAACAACAGTGTATTGCTGAAAGAATAATTCATACAAATATATGTCTGAATAAATAGTCTTGTTGAGATATGGGCTAATTTTGTGAAAAAAAAAATTCTGGTTATGTTTCCTTGTTAAACTATGGGCACTTGCAGTAAATGAAATGTGAATCAAGAAACATGCCAATATTATCTTAGTGGAATTAGTATTTGACATCCCTTAGAACATAACACACCCACCCACACACACACACTGATGAGGCAGTGTCGAAGTCAGACTGTATTATGGACACATTTGCTATACATAACATTTTGATTCTAAAATGGGAAAATGCTCTTTTAAATGTGCAAACAGACATTTGTTGGTCATTACCTTTAAACGTAACACAATATTACTGATGCCTTTACAGCTTGTTTTAAAGGATTTTGCAGGTTTAACGTGAAGATGAGGTTTTGACATCACCTAGGGTATGAATTTAAGTTAATGATTTGTTTAAAGTATGCTAAGCTGTTTTATGCACCTTGTCTTTGTGTATCTATGGTGTTTATCCCCATGTCATCCAAATCTAGGTCATAAAAGCCAGTATGCTGTGCCCTTGGCCTAAGCCTGTGATCTCAGAGGTCTGAGCAAGGTGACTCCCACAGTGTGTAATTAAACAGCAAACTGCCTCACTAAACATGGTGCTGCCCTACTGAGCACCTCCTCGCTCTGGCATCTGTGCCTGACACCAGACCGGCTTCCTTCGGCCATTTTTCATGGCCTTCCTCAGACTGTCAAAGAACTCAACAAACAAAACAGGGGAGAAATGCTACTACATGCTGCATCAGCCTGACATGTTACTAGTTAGGAACGCTGGACAACACAGAGAAAAGCTTTCTTTTTCATTTTTGTTGCTTCCAGCCATAGTAACACATTTCAAAATACCTCATTATAATGTGCTTGCCAGACTTCTGAGGTGCCAGTTATTAGATGCCAGCAAAGAGCAGACTTTGAAGACAAGGTATATGTATTCCTTAAGAAAAAAATGAAATTGGAAAGGACATGATGTATTCTTAATTCTTTTAGTTCTTTTGCATTCCATAAAACTCAGCTACCGACTCGTTTCAGATAGCTTTATATTTTTCAAGAAAGAAAGAATTTGTTTAGCCCACAAATTTGAGTGCTACTATGTCTTCAGATCTTGTTGGGTAGACTGCTTTGTCTGGTTCTACTTTTCCAAGTAAAGCTACAGTTATTATCATCTGGAAAAAAAAAGAGAAGACAAGAAAAAAATCTTTCAGGGACAATTAAATGGTGAATGTTTAAGTAGTGGGAATTTGATTTTTTTTTCCTGTTTGTATCGTCATTGTTAACCATTTCCCTCACTGTATAGACGTAGGAAACAGCATGTGTGAATATTGTGGTAAAGCTTTTTGTTGACGTACTATAAAGGTAAAAAAGCAGCAAAGCCATTCGGAAAAATCTTACATATTCTGCATTCCCTGATGGTTAAGTAACCTCTGCAGAAATCTTATTTGAAGTCAAGCCAAAAATCAGAGGTTTTCCACGTGTAACATGCTACGAGCACACAGTGCAAATTTGAATACAACAAAAAGGCCACGCTGTGTGAGTTCAAAATCAAATACTCTCTCACTGAGCTACAAGTAATGAAACCTTATATTTGTGTGGGTTTGAAAATGATTCTGTGCATTGGTGTTTAACCACAGTCACCCGTATGAAATAGCCTGAGACCATCTGCGATTTATGATTTGCTCCCAGCCTCTGGCAAGCCAGGCTGAATAATTTACATTGTGCTGAGACCTACGTGCCCAGAATGTCTGATGCCAAAAATAGAAGAATGAGGGGAGAGAGCGGGATAAGGGGACGGACTCAGACGATCTACCACTGCTGTTGGAATGTGGCACAAAGTGGGTGTGTCAAGGGAACGGGTAGCATGGTGAGTAATTGGCCAAACATGCTGAATCACATGTAAGCGCTCTTGTGAAGCTTACTAATCTGTGTTCTACTACAGTGTCACCGTGACACGATAAACACCATGAGCGGGAAACACTGTCTACTTCATCTTCACCAAAGATGCTCGCACTGAGTCTGTAATCCACAAGTCAACAATAAAGTTGGTGGAAAAGATGAAAAGATTTTTTTTCCGTCAACTGTCAAGTACTATTCATTCAGCTCAGATGAAAGTCAAATGGGAAGCATCAGACAATAAAAATGACTCTACAGTGCACAAGTCCTAGAATAACAAATGTAGATGAAAGAGAGGCATGAAAAAAAGTGTTTTGGACTATTCAGGAAATCCGTAGAGGTGTTTGTGTGTGTACATGTTTTGAAAAAAAAAAAAGCCAGTTTTTCCCCAATGTGTCTCCTGGCTGTAACCTTCAATGGCTTTATTCTCTGTCACAGGTGAATGCACTTTAAAAAAGGTGCAGTCCTCAAAACCTGCAAGATGAGGAGAAACCAAAAAAACATAATAATCTTTTTCTGTTACAGTTGTCCACAGAGTTCAAAAGGTCAAAAGTAAAAAAAGATTCATTAACATTGATGGAATTACAGAAAATAATGAGATACAATATAATAATGGCTTAATGATATGGCCTCTACAGAAACAGGAGCACTATTTATCACTAGCATAAAATGTGTCCTTGAGGATGCTTTTCTTGTGTCTTTGAACACAAAAGTAAGCAGGCAAACAGTGATCCTATTCTGCGATAATCTTCAACTTGTGCCAATCAGCCAGCCTAATCACACTGGGGATTTAATGAAAGTGGAGGACCACAGGCAGCACAAAGTTAAACTGAAGCAGATAAGAAACTCCAGTGGCCTGTAATTGGACCTCATTGATCCGCTGGGTTTATTGATCCTTATCATCTCACATTATGTAAATTTTTCCTCCTCTCAGAGCATTAAAAGACACCCTTGTGTCTTTGCTTTTGACCCCACATAGTTGTAAAAAGGTTGTCGGTATAGAGGAAATCATGGCTACAAAATTCACAACATATGGTGTACTTGCAAAAGTAAACTTGGGTAATTTGTGTACATTTATCTTCTCTGCACAATTGAATTTATATTGAATTTTGTATTTCTTTTTCTTATCTTTCTAATTCTTTCTTTTCTCATATTTTCTTTTATTACTGGAGACTCTCTTTGCCTACCCATGTTCTACCCATGTGAGCTTATGTCCACAGAGACCCCATGGGCAGTTGACAGATGGCAAGGCACTGCCATACACAGATGCCCACCTCTTATCGCTCACATCTTTGCCAAGACAAAACACATGAAGTAGGCATGGAATCAAACATTTGAGGGAACAAAATCTGGAGAGAAACACTGAAACAGTGCAAAGCTGTAGTGTGTCTAATCAGCAAAATTTCATACCGTCATTGTTGTCACGTCTGGTACAGCACCGTGCAATTATTTTTTTTGTGTGAAAGTACTGTTAAGGTAAATTGATTTAAAAGTGTAAATAATCTGAATATTTAAAATCAATAAACATGTGAATGCTTATGCAGACACTTCCTTTTCAGTTATGATCAGGTATGCTGTACATTTTTGGACTAGTCAGAGTTCATCCTTTGCAAGTTAAAAGTCTTAGAAGAACATGGAACACAACAGCAGCCGGCATAGTTGTTTTTTTGTTTTTTTACTTGCGAAGCTATATTTGCATTTTTGAAAAATGTGAATGTGAACATTTACTAAAAACTGATATTAATGACCTAATTTTACAAAGAAAAATGCAGAAGCTAATAACCAAAAAGTCATTATGATTTCAACAGTCATAATTGAAAATGAAATCACATTTTTCGTAACAAGTTACTTACACAGCCCAAAAATATTAATAGTAATAGAACAAAAAAATGTAATGTTCATTTTCATGTTCACTGGTAATGAATGTTCATTTTGTACAGATATTAAAGGCAAATGGATTTGTATTTACATAGCACTTTTCTACTCTTACTGAGCACTCAAAACACTTTTACACTACAAGTCGCATTCACCTATTCACACTCACCTTCATAAAGCACTTTTTTCTGTGCACTTTAAGCACTTTTTTTCTATCACACACACACACACACACACACACACACACACACACACAATGGCTGCATTAAGGGCAATTTGAGGCTCAATATCTTGCCTGGGGACTCTTTATCATGTGGACATGGGATCAAACCACCAGCATCCCAATTAGTAGCACCATATGAATGCCTATATGTGGTGGATAAAATGTACATGCATTTCAAAAAGACAGAGCCATGAATTGGAAAATGGTTGGCCAGGATATATAGAGGATTTTGTATATAGTCAGTAGGCTGGAACATGCTCCACCATTGATGCAGTCTAATAACCATAAGAAGATAAGAACATTAGCACAACATGCAAACGCTATCTATCCTTGTGCAGGCAATACAAATAGAAGCCTTTTATCCTGCTTGTTTACATGCTTCAAACACTTTACATACGTCTGGTATCATGTATGTTCAAGCCCAAACATGTCAGCTCCAACCTGAACTGCAGTGTGTGAAACACAGCACTCCAGATTGGAAGCCAGCTTGGGGTAAAGGTTAATGGAGGCAACCTGCAAAACAGAGATTTTCAACATCTGCTGTGGCAACCTTGGCAATGTAACATTCTTTGTACTAAAAACATTTTTTTTTTTTTAAATATGGGGCTACAATAAAAACTTTTATTTTCAAAAGGCTCAGTGTTCACCATATAAGCTGTCCCTGGATATTTGTTTGAGGATTCACATTCATAGGTGAACCTGAGAAACTCAGTGTCAGGTTGAAAATTGCCTTGAGGCAGGCTAAGACGATTCTGCCAGGCTTAAGATCAGAGGAAATGGAAAAAGAAAAGAACACTAGAGAACAAGTCCCAGTCTAATGTGAACATGGGAAGGACAGCACGGCGCTGTCTCTCACCCTGGAGAGAGCCTGAAAATATCTTCTGTTGTCAGAATCACTTACAAAGAACACAGTGCACAAGTTAGGGCCACACATTTTACCCGTACAGGTAGGTCACCAAACCATCCACAGTCATTTAATCCATTTTATATTCAAATCCCTGCAAAATAGCTTTCTTTTAAATATTTAGTATTGAATTATTGTAGAATTATATAAGTACCATGTCAGTCAAACTAAGTATATACAGATAAGCATGTACACATATTTCTGTATTATTTTGTTTTCCAACAGATTAACTTATAGGCTTACAGACAGCTTTCAGGCAATAAAGATTACCTCTGCATCTGGCATTCACTCATTTACAAGACAAGTCATTTCCTGTGTCAAATATCACTAGAATGTGTACAGTATACAATCGCATTAAACTGAATATTTCACACCAGAACATTGAGATCCTGCTGTATTTTTATAATGTTATGTGGATAATGCTAATCTCAAAAGAGGGTGATAAATGCATTTCTTTAGAATGTGAAGGATAATAGTGAGGGAGCTCAAAAAGCAGTGCTATTGAAATCACCTTGACACTTAACAACCTGAAAAATTGTTCAGTGTGAATGTTGCTGGGCAACAAACATAGTTAGAGCCATGGTTGAATGTTTTGGTAAATTTTATCTTTAAAGCTACATTTTGTTCTAGGTTGACACAATTTCCCATGGCAGTGAACAGTTACACTTGGCTGTATATTGTCAAAACAAATAAAAAGTATTTTACATGAAAACAAAGCATAAGATATAGTTTCTGTCCAAGCAGCTAATTCATGTTTCTTCTTCTGTTTTTGCATCTTTTTTTACTTGTCAAATACTATCTATCCAATAGGCACATAAATAAACAAGTGATTCATTGGCAGAGTAAAAAGGTAAACTTAAACTTAACAGTTATAGTTCTTTAGAAGAGAAATCACAGCTGTAGCCTATGGGCTGGCACAGCCTGTATCTCCATAACTTCACAGGGTATTAATTGTTTCAGCACCGTCAGCAGAATGGCCTCTGCTTGTTGAACTGAATCCAGAAGTAAAGTCATCAGCCAAATTGCATGGGCGCAGATACAGCGGCCGAACCACAGTGCAAGATGCTTAATTTTAAGATGGTATTGGAGGTTGTCTGGAAATGTTAAGCGATATCCTGAAAACAGGTGTAGAGCATAGCAATAAATCTGAATTTGGCGCAATAAATCTCAATTTCACTGATTAATTCCAGCCATGATAGTTGGAATAAACTGGTAAAAGTAAGATTTGACTATTTCTTTCCAAATCTTTATGACAGTGCCCTTTTGTCTAAACACAATTAAATCTGCATGACTTCTTCATCTCTGTATATTGTATTCTGTATATATGTTACTTGTTTATTGTGTTTTGCTTACCTTTTTTAGCACTGATGTGGGACAGTACTACAATTTCTTTGTACAACACATGACTGTGCAATGTCAATAAAGAGTTAAACTTATTTTTGTCTTGCATTACAAATTGGAAAAGTGGATCCTTTTCAAATATGTAACTGACACATGAAATACTGTGGGTAGGGATCATGACATATTTCAAATTCACAGAAAAGGGTTACAGCAAAGAAACAGGAACAGAGGTGCCACTGGAATTTACAGTTTGTCACAGACACTCTTAACACATCACCACTGACTTCTAAAAGCAGTGTTGTGCTTTAGAACAAATAAAGATGGTCTGAATTAAAGTTCAAAACATACACTCTAAAGACAAAAGTAGAAAGCCATGCAGTCTAACATTTGTAAACATTCTAAAGAGCTTGCAGTGTTCCAGTCAGTTTGCAAAATTCCTCCTAGATGTTCAACCATTAACTGGTATTAGTTGTATTATTTCTGGTAAGTGGTATTATTGTAAAGTGAAAGTATTAGTATTTAGCAACTTGGTCACAAATGCTAAATGTTTTCTATGGTAAAGCAATTCCTGTAGGTGCAATGTGTAGGTGGCCAAGAACGTTTGTCAAAATCTTGATATTAAAAATGTATGGTATTTTTAACAATGTAAAATCCCCCCAAAAATATGTTAGTGCGCCATGGGTTAATAGGTGGAAATTTATATGAAAACATGTTATTCATTCAAGTAAAAATGAATCTATAATGCAGTGTGCAAAAGAAAATTAGGGTCAGAATACTTACTAAAGCAGTTGATGTCAGTATAAGAATGGAGCTATGTCTGAAGAAAGGGCAACCATATATTAGTAACCCAGAGCAGATGCAATGGACATTAAAAATTCAGCTGGCCATTTCTTTCTTAAACACACAAAAGCTTTAAAAGGCCACCGGGGTCATGCAGAGGGAGAAGATGTGAGTTAAATACCACTGCATTTTCAATGCAAATTATTGAAAATGCAGTGGTATTTAAGAATTCTGGTATTTTGGGGTGACACGTTTTCTGTAACATATTAAGCAAAAATAAAACAATAATAATATTAATAATTTTGCATGGAAATTAAGATAAAAGAGTTTAGTCCTGAAAGTTCTGGAAAGGGGTCAGTCAGCAACAAAATAACATTTTTTAAATTCAGCACCATGGACAGCATCATTCAGCAGTTTACATAGATCCTCTGTATGGGAATATATTAGAGCTGCCTTTGCAACGTGCCCATTCTCTCATAGTTATGTACATATGTATAGGATACTTGCGTTTCTTAGCTTCGTATCACAAACTTAATAAGCACCCTAGAAATAATCTCAAGCATAATTCAAACAACTAAAGCAAAGTGCTAACCAACAACCATTTCTGAATATTGTCCAAAACTCACATGAAACACGAATACTAAAGTTCATTCCATTTAGTTATTATCTAGCAGTGCAAAATATCAGTGTAAACTGGCTTTCATAAGTAATAATAGTAAAAAAAATCATACCACCAAAGCATGATCGTGACGACATTGGACGAGCTCCTGAATCGTTCTCTCACCAGAAGAGGGCATTCCGATTCTGCCTGACAAAGTTGCTTTGACATGTAGACGTGATTAACAACAGCGTCATGCTGCATTTCAAACCGAGCAACAACGAGAATCAAAGGTTTACAAAAAGGTGGATATTTGAAGATTTGACTATCTCGTGATACCCGCTGACAGCGTTTACAACGACTTGGGGATATCCTCGCCTTACTTTCCTGCGCGCTATGCGCGGATCGTACTGAGCATCTCTGAGAACAGAGACGCAGAGGTTTATTAGGAATCTGGGGGCTGGCTGAGTCTACTGGAACATTACACCCCGCATTTTTTTTGCACACCGTCACTATAATTGTGAAGTTTTTTTGTTTTTTTTTACCTGGATATTCGCAAAATCTGCATGTGTAAGACTGACATGACTTACTCGGATGTGGCTTCGCTATTATCTGCACCTAATGCAGTACTCTTTCTGGCTGTTACTTGAAAAAAGAGAGAGTGATCCTTTGCAGCGAAGAGATGGATAAGGAATTCTGAACCCGGATTTTTATCCCTTTATTTCGGAGTTGGAAGTAAATGACATTCGCCCCGGCTGATTTGCACGGTTAGAGATGCAGAACTAAACCGGATAGTGCACCCAGGTCCGGGAGAGTAAAGGGCAGGTGCGCTTTGGAATCGGCGGCTGCGCGGAGAGACAGGGCTAGTGGATTAGAACGATACCTGACTGTGGAGAGCGCGTCATGCGGACTCGGATGTCGCGCACTAGAAGCCGTTAAAACCTGTAGGCTGGAGCTAACAGATAAGCGGATATGGGTAAGTTTGTTTATGCCTCAGTCCTTTCGATAGCGTAAGTTAATGTGAAATACACTCATTTTTCTCCTTCCTCTTAATACAGACCACAATTATCTTCTTCTTTTATTCCGGAATAAACCTGCTCTGAATCTGATGTTTAAAAACGCATGCCTTTTCAAATGCAGCGTGTTAACATCCAATAAGCGTTATGGTGCCGTTCATTAAGTGGTTCGTGAAGCTTGTGGAATGTGGTTGAAACCCGTGCTGTTGCCTGTTAGTCGCAGAGCTGCAGTGTGCTTTTCCTCCATTTCCTGACGGTGTGGCTTATTACAGACTAATAATAGTTAATTCGTATTTTTCAACACCGTACGATAACAGATTCGGTGCAGTAATCAGAACAAAGTAATTAAACATGTTTGCCCAAGTGATGACTGTCCATTGTTTTCCTTACTAGTTAGAGTGGCTGGCTCATTGACATGGACCGGAATGCTAATCACGCTAAATGTTGGAAGACAGTCAACTTTATAAAGCGTGGTCCTGCATAATCATTTTTGTCTGATCTGTATGCATGGAGCCCATTGTCCAGTCCCAGTCACTGCTCCCCAAAACTCTTCTAATCAGAGTCCATCCGGTCTTGCTGACTTTTCCTTGCAAACCATTCAGATAACCGGTATTGTGAACCTGCCATGAAGAGGGAATCTCCAAATTGGGCATATGGCTGTATGTCTATGTATCAGTAGCCTACTATGTATTTGAGTGTGTGTGTGTGTGTGTGTGTATGTGTGAGAGAGAGAGAGAGAGAGAGAGACTGTGTGTGTTGTCTCCCCCTCTTCACTAACGCACAGTCATATATGTTTTCGCATCTTGTTCTCACTTCTGATTAGAATTTACCATTTTCCCTGTTCTTTTTCCCCTTACGCCTGCGCACAGTTACAAGCTCATAAACCATACCCACCACCCACTCTTTCCTATTCCATTTGTCCATTTCTTGGAATTTAACAGTTAGATTTTTGCATTCTTTTCCACCCCACTACAATTCCTCAAATGCCATTAGTGCATTTCCTCCGTCTGATGTTATTATCGGAAGCAGGCATATTCTTAACTAACATACAGATGAAAAAGATTACTGGTGAGGCTGTTCCATTAATTGTGAGACCACATGATATATCAACCCACAGTAGGGTACTGCACCACATCGATATATTCTACAAGAGCACACAAAGACTGCAGGAGCTCAGAGGCATTGTGCATTAGATGTACTGATGTACTAATTGAATAAATCTGTTTTATTTCCTTTTTTGTTAATTTAATAATGAATTTCAGAAATTCAGAAATTCTTGTACAAAGTGTCAACCACATAGCATGCTTTTGCCCACTATTATTTGATGATTGCATGGCGCTGTAGTCTCACTCATCCACCAGTCTAGCTGACTGGGATGCTCTTCATTAACAGCATGCAATGTACTTATGTTTCATGGACCATATCATTAGAGATCTACTTTTGGAAAGGGAACAGTGGGGTAGGGACAGCTAAAAGCCACCGCTTGAGATGGAATTGCATGGGTTTAAGATAGGTTAAGGAGCTCTAGATAACGTTTTGCATATGGTTATCTAGAGCTCCATTAACAAAAACAAAAAAAGAAAAAAAGACAGCTATCTTTATAAACAAGAAATACAATTGTTTAGCTGTTAAGTTTGTGTAATATTTTAGTCTTTGATTTCAAGTTCCAAGTAGTAATCTAGTGTAGCAACAGATGACATTTGTTGGACCTATGCACTTCAGGTGAACCAGGTAAACAGAGAGGCTAAACAGGCCCTTGAGGGCAGCAGTTCTTTAAAAAGGAAAAAGGAAAAAATTCAATGCCAGAATGGACTTTTGATCTGACATCTAGTATCAATATCAATAGCTGTTTATGGTAGGCATTGGTTGACTACAGCTTGAGATAGTTCTTGTGCTTAGAACTGTAGACAATTGTCACACAAAGTCAGCCATGATTGTTTTGTTTCACGAGCCAAATTTGAAACAGAAATGAAAAGAAAGTTACAGACCCCATGTGGTTCAGTCTGATTGTTTATGAAGATGGCACTTAAAACAGCTGCTGCACAAAGTTTCAACTGGAAAAGAGAGAAAAAAATGTTTTGATGTGAGAATGCCAGTCTACAGAGCTATGTTCTCCTAGGTACATCAAACAAAGAACTATTATAGATGATATTAAGGAAGCTAAATTAGTGCAAAAAGGTATATTTTCTACTGCTGGATTAGGTTAATAGTAACAAATAACAAGCATGTTAAGGAATCTTACTGGAGTAATGGGTTGAAAATATGATGTGTGGGGCTTGGTTTTTTTGGGGTTTTTTTTCCCTTCTTTGGTTGTCAATTAAGTTATACAAGCTATGTTAAGATGACATAAAAGATGATAGAAAGCACAGTGTTATATGAGGCTACAGGCAAATTTGTATTGAACTTAAAACAGAAATTTTATTACTAGTTTTTGCTGCCCTCAAAATATCACTGCAACCACAAGAATTTTGGTTACATGCCGTTACTTGCAGCAATCTGTTGTGTTGTTACAGTAACCATAATGAAAAGCACTTTAGGGAGTTCAGAGAGGAATTTGATATGGCCAGAGACTTATTCCACTGCACTGCAGTGAGTAGAGTGCACTGATTACTTATTCTCTGACTACCTTCATGGAACTATTGCCACCAAGGGAAATCAGGAATCAGACAAGGGGCAAAAACAAAACATTGTTTCTCTCTCTCTCTTTCTCCTTCTCTCTCTCTCTTTTTCGGTCTATTTGTCTCAGTATATACGCATATCTATGTGTGCTTGTTTGCACATGGTATTCTTGACGATACTCCTCCCAGTGCTTTTCTACTTGGTTTCTAACAAACACAAGGCAGGCTTACAAGGACACAATGTTTTCCAACAACTGTTAAAATGAGTCCAACTTGGCAGGCCTTGCTATCATCTCAAAGATAATTGGAGACTAATAGGATGGCTTAGGCTGATTTGGGGACGTCCTTCCTTATGTTTTAGGCTACTCCCCAGTCTCTGTGCGCAGTCAAAACTTAGTCTGGTTGCAGTTTTGTCAATGACAGGCAGCAAATAGCAATGAACCACTTGTGTGCACTCAAAGTGCACCAGTTAGTGAGTCCATTTGCCAAGTTATTAAGCTACATTTGGTTTTATTTTAGGTCAGCAGTAAAGTGCACTTACTCTCTCTATGTGTTAGGGTTGAGAGGCAGAAATAGCTATCTTCTCGTGCTGAGGACAGCAGGGCTGTCTGCTACATAACTAAGCATTACACACATGCCTTTGGACAAACTTTAACTGCGGCATATTCATCTCCATTAGATTTTGAGATAAAACTGCCCAGAGTGATGGAGAAAAATGATAAGCGCAGATCTATACATTATAAAGAACAATAAACTCTGTCCAAGAACAATGTTCATCATAAATGGTGACTCTCAACACAAGCAAGAAAAAAAAAAGAAAAGAAAACATGGCTAGGAAGTGAAAATGGAAATGAAGCAGGGAAGTGAGAAGGGCTGAGAGGATGATTTTGACCACATACATAAAATGGACGGCACATTATAAATACATTCTTATGGTGCTGAGGGTTCAAGGGCATGTGAAACCAGCATATTTTAAACACAATGGAATATAAAGGAGAAATTGTTCATCTTGATGCAGCAGAAGAACAGTAATAGTGAGGGGAACATCAGGTTAGATGTAAAAGAAACACCAATCCTTTGAGTGACACCTGAACGGGTGACTTGTGCTCCTTTGTGAATATGATTAGATGAGTAGTGGGGAAGGAGATGACTTACAGAGGCATTAGAGCATAGAGCTCTCATTAAACCACATACAGTGTCAGTAAGGGGAAAAGGGTGTTGTGTGAGGCAGCTTTAGTCTTTAAGAGATGACTCTTCTAATAAAGTAAATATATTATGCACATGAGAGAGGAAAACAGTGGGGGTTGCTTCTTTATGCTTAAATGCAAAATTTAGAAAACATAGATTCAATAACCTCCGAGTCTAAAGTGTTGTCTATTAAAATACCTTTGAATGCACATGAAACATCACACATGAGTATTCTTGTACATCAGTACTTGTCTATTTACTTTAGCAGTCGTTTTTTCTATTTGCCTCTGAGGCATGACAGTAATGACAAGTGAAAGTTGCATTCACAAATGTTAAAGCGAAAACCAAATTGTCTGCATTTAGAAATACTGCATATTGTGATCATTGTCTTTCTCTCTCTGCAATATTTATGTTTAAATATCACAATAGTAAGATCCAAGATGAAGAAACATGATTGATGTATGTGCTAGTATAATCAATAGCCAGCACAAATTATCTGCAGTGTTCTATGGTTCCCTTCATCTGTAAGAAATGATGAAAGATTCTTCTGAAAACAAACAATAAGTGTGTCTCTATCCATCACACTCTTAGACACAGACAAATACACATACCATACCCATATGGGATCGGCAGATGCTTGGCAAAGAGCAAAATGGCTATGTTAGATACCATATGCTACATGATGCCTTTCAGCCACTTTATGTCAGGCACTCATTTATGACAAATCCAGTTATGATTACAAAAAAACCCTACAAAATTTAAATCACCAACACACCAAAGCTATCCCAAAAGTCTTCCATGTTTTAACATATCTCTGCCATATAGACATATTCTACATTTTAAAACCATGGACAACTTCTGTTTTGACATAATAACCTCTTTCATTGTGATGATTGTCATCAAGTCCACACTTGATGATCTTGCCTTGAGTAACACAAAGAAGTGAATTCCCTCATACTACCTCCCCAAAGAGAAAATCAATGTATCTTAACAACAGATCATTATTGGCTCTGTAAAGGGGAATGTTTGTACTGGAAAGAACTCGGTCACATCACAGAACAAGGAGTGATATCACAGGGACTTAATCCTTTTTTTCACTTTTGAACTAGTTTTTAAAACAAAAAATGTAACCCCAAAACCAAGATTTCTGTGCATTAACAACACCCGACTCTTTAAAAACTAACAATTCTATGCATCATTCACATGCGGGCCATGACATTCTCCACCCATACATTTGGATTTCAGGTGGTTGTTTTCTATACCCGAGGTGTGTTCCCATGGGGTTTATTCAGATTTTTATATTTGGACCTGTGGAAAGCAGAAGTGATGATTCACACAAAATCTGTACTGCTCTGTTTGGTTAAAAATGAAATGTCTGGAGTTTAAATTGAAATGCCTCCAGGATTGCATACACAACCATAAGCTCTTGAATGTTAATTTGTTCTTTGCGGGCTCCCTTTCATGACTTATCTGTTCCTGCATTTAGTACAATGACTGCTTATAGGACAATGGAATATAAATGCAGATAAAGATATGATTGTGTAAAGTTTCTTCTCTCAACATTGATTTTTCAGTGGGTATTCACTGTAAACTTGCAGAGGCAATGACATCAAAACTAACTGATGTCAACTTTGCTATATAAGTAAATAACATTTCTTTATATCACTTATTGATGATGGAATCCCTAACAAAAGTAGATTTTAAGGCAGTGCATTCTTAAATTATTCTTTGGTTGAAAGGTTAAATTTTTTCCTTTTCTCTTCTCTATGTGTTTTTCAGATTTTAATCTCATAGTAAAAGCTAAGATAATAATCCTGAAAATAGATTGCTATTCCTTTATAGCTCATAAATTATGGTGCTTTGTTAGGAAGGTGCTGCTGTTCTAAAACCAGCATATTGCAAAGATATGCATCCACTATTCAGTTGTCTAGGAACACGATGATGCAAGGTGGGGGTCCATTAAAATAATTGTTGATTTGAGGTTGTGTACCACGGTGATATTGTTGTATCATAAAATCCAGATTTGCACATCCACATTCAGCCCTGAATCTCCTATTTTACCACACCCCAAAGGTGTATTCTACTGGATTATAATTTGCTGATTGGAAAGGCCATTGAAATCCATTTAACTCACTGTCAGCCATTGAAGTGAAATGATTTTTGGTCATGACATGGTCCACACTATTAAGCTGCAAGTAGTCAGTAGATGATAGAAAACTGCAGCCATAAAGGAATGCACACGGTCAGCAACAATACACAGGCAAGCTGTGGCATTTACGTGATAAATAACTGGTAGTAATGGGCCCAAAATGTGCTACGAAAATATTTCCTACATCATTGGAGAAGGTTAAAGGGTTGAGTCGAATATCCACTAATCCAAAAGTCAGTGGTCGGGTTCCTCCAGTCTGCATATTGTAATGTCCGTAGGCAAAATTCGGGAACCCCAAACTTGCACATTTTTTATCAGCTATGCACATATTTGGTAGGAAAATTACAATGCATATCAAGTAATCAAGTGTTGCCGATTAGTAGCACATGGCAGCAATTTACCCTCTTGAAATCTATGGAAGCAGTAAGAGCGTACTTTTCCCCACATTTAGGCTTTTAAAGAAATAACATTTAGTGTAATTGTTCATCTGAGGTTGTTTTTGCATAATTGTAAATCAGATGAGTGACTAAGAAAATGGATCCTTCATCCTTAACAGCACTTATGCTTTGTCCTGACTTTCTTGTTTGGTGAAGTTGGTTTTAAGCTTTTCAAATATGTTTGCTGTACTGTGAGGGACTTTTCCTTCAGATGCATCCACAACAATTCCTGTGTTTATTATGGAGGTCAAAAAGTTCAGTTTTTGTATTAGTATACTGACTTCATAAGTAAAAATAGTCATCCAAATGTATAAGTGCAGGTACAGCACTTGATGTTTACCTGAGGACACTTCATCAGAAGTTCCTGCTAAAACTGCTAAGATTGTGGCCCCTGTTTGTGGGTAAAAAGCCTTGTCTGGGTGTGAATAAATACATTTTCTGTTCACTCATACAAAAAAAATGTATTTGTTTATAAAATTAATTAAAAAAATATGGCTTAAATGTTTTTGAATTTGTATTAAATCTTTTCTTTATAACCCCCCCTTCTTTTTTTGTTTTTTCTTTTCCATTTTGTTTTATCCCTCTCCCTTCCCTCACTATAGGCTCTGCTCTGCGGCGTCGCTGGCTAGTGGTCCAACTCCTGATGCAGGTGTGGCTGGCAGCAAATCCATCTCTAAGTGAGCGCCAGTGCCCCAAGAGTTGTCGCTGTGATGGAAAAATTGTTTACTGTGAGTCAAGCGCCTTTCGTGATGTCCCCAAGAACCTCTCAGGAGGCTGTGAGGGCCTTTCTTTACGATACAACAGCCTCGCCAGTCTTCGTGCAGGCCAGTTTGTAGGACTCAACCACCTCATCTGGCTCTATTTGGACCATAATTACATTGCATCTGTGGATGCAATGGCCTTCCAGGGGGTCCGCAGACTTAAAGAACTGATCCTGAGTTCCAATAAGATCACATCTCTCCACAACACCACATTCCACCCTGTCCCTAATTTGCGTAATTTGGACCTTTCGTATAATAAACTGCAAGCCTTGCAACCTGGACAATTCCAGGGCCTACGGAAGCTTCTCAGCCTTCACATACGCTCAAACTCTCTTAAAATTATTCCAATGCGTCTGTTCCAAGATTGCAGAAATCTCGAGTTCCTAGATTTGGGCTACAACCGTCTGCGCAGTATCACTCGAAATGCATTTTCTGGCCTGGTCAAACTCACTGAGCTGCATCTGGAGCATAACCAGTTCTCAAAGATCAATTTTTCTCACTTTCCTCGCCTCTACAATCTGCGGGCTCTTTACCTGCAGTGGAATCGGATTCGCTCTATGAACCAGGGCCTGACCTGGACCTGGGTCTCCATCCAGAAACTGGATCTGTCGGGGAATGAGCTGACAGAAGTAGATGCTGCAGTTTACCAATGCTTACCCAATCTGCAAACACTCAACTTGGATTCCAACAAGCTGACCAATGTTTCCCAGGAGGTAGTTGATGCCTGGATCTCTTTGACTATGATTAGCTTAGCTGGGAATGTATGGGATTGTGGCCCTGCCATCTGCCCATTGGTGGCCTGGTTGAGAAACTTTAGAGGGGCAAAGGAAACCACCATGATTTGCGCCTCCCCGAAGAAAGCCCAGGGTGAAAAAGTGATGGATGCAGTTGAAGCTTTTGGTGTTTGTAAATCAAACCAAGCAACACCACTCACAGTGAGTATTCCTCCAAACCCATCTAGTGTCCCTGCCCAAACTGAGCATCGCCCAGCTATCCTTGCTTCACCCACTGATTCTGGAAAGAGAGGTGAGGGATCTCTTAGGGGTCCTACATCTTCAGCAGTTACTCCACCTGTAGCACTACCCCCAGAGCAAGACTTGGAGCCTGTGTCTTTCCACAAGATTGTGGCTGGAAGTGTTGCCCTTTTTCTTTCTGTTGCGATGATCCTGTTAGTAATATATGTATCATGGAAGCGCTATCCTAGCAGTGTCAAGCAACTGCAGGAGCATTCGGCAGCAGCTCGCAAACGTCGCAAGAAAACTAGAGAGACGGAGCGCACACTGAGCTCTCCCCTGCAGGAGTACTATGTGGACTACAAGCCCACCAATTCTGAGGCCATGGATGTGCTTGTCAATGGGACCGGACCCTGCACCTATACCATTTCAGGCTCTCGAGAATGCGAGGTATGACCCACACCACCGCCACTACTCCTAAAATAAAACTCGGTCCACAATGATGCGACCAGAGGTAATTATTTGCATTGCTTTAATAAAAATTAGTCTTGTACTTGATTACTTAACCTAACCCAGTAGGTTTGGTAAATACTGTATTCCCATGGAATATTACTGAATGAAAAGAGATGGCTTCAGCATTACTGTGTGTATAAAAAGATATCTCTTGCTTTCACATGGTTGTTTGTGTATTTGCTTAAGCCATAATCTCTGCTGAGGTGCAAATGTTTGTTTTGCCACAGAATGGTACAGAAATACAGATAAATGAGACTGATTACATACCCTGTTCCTCGTAATCTTGAGATTAAGCTACGCTGTTTGTGGTTAGACATTTGTACGTGTTTAGATAGTTGTTTGCTTGCATATCACAGACTTTCTGCTTTGTGTGTTTGCTCTACCATTATTCAGTTTTTGATGAGAAGTATTGTGAATAGAGAAGAGCTGAATGGTGGGAAGATTCACTTATGGACACCGGATGTGAATGCTAATAGAGACTCTTTTCACTGAAGAGAGCTTTCCTTGAGTTGGTGACTTCACATTTTTGTATGACTTGAGAAGTTGGTAGAAAATACTTAATCTTATTGTCCCCAAAGAGAACTTCTGTTTTCCACCTTCCTTTCTTATTGAGTTGTTGAAGTTACTCACTTGTTTACTCCCTTGCTTAATTGATTAGTCATGCATAAACCATATGCATACTTCACACTTCAGTTAACACAGGCAATGAAAAAAAATGACACACGCAAACACACACACAAACACACACACAAAAAAAACAGCCTTTGATAGTTCCAACAGGAGTGAGAATCCTTTGAATTTTCTTTTACACAGGCAAGTGAATTTCTTAAAAACAGTATTTACAGACTATAATAGTATGGGAATGCTGGTCGTCTCCTTTTGCTTGTAGCTTCAACACTCTTGAGTACCATTCTTATCATTCTTGGTTAAACTTTTTTTTATTTCTCTTCAGAAGCAAAGCTTCCTTTGAAATATGCAGTATTTTTAAAGACTGTTTAACCAGGGCATTTTTAACATATGGTTAAGGATGGGTGTCAGGGTGATCTTGTGCAGGAGATAGCTTAATTCTTTACGCTGTGACATTATTAGCCCTTTTTTTCTTTTTCTTGGCACTTCCATTGAAATATATTTTTACTCAGTGGGTTGCAGGTTGTGTCTGATTTAATAACTCTATACAGAGTTTTCAACTTTAAGTAAATGGACTTGAACATCCACATTCTTTTCATTTATTTTACTGATTATCTGGCTTCCCTGGATGCAGGTCACTTGGTAACATGTAATTCTTGCAGGTAGTTCTCGGTGGTTTGATTACAAGAAGAGCAGCTGCCATGTTGTTGCTGTCCCTGACCTCCCCTTGACACATTTCATTCTATAATACTGATTTATATTGACTTTGACCTGATTATTTTTTAATTTATTATATGTTATTACATTTATTTATTTGAATTGCGTTATTTTGCGGTTTCAACCCAAACTGAAATACTCAGTTTAAAGAGTTAACATTTATTATAGAGTTGTTTTGGATCTCATGTAGTTTGGTTTTATTGTTGCTGCTTTGTGTAATTTAAATAGTAGTTACTTAGAAAAATATTAACTATATGTCAAAATTGTTCAATAAAAATTGATTTAGAACATGCAGATAAATATCTCATTCAAGCTGGGTATGTGAAGAGGTAGCATATGTAACAGTATAGACTCCTTGTTGTGATCATTTCCAGTGTTTACTGGTGCATTTATTTAATTATATTCCATTCAAACCTTAGTCAGTGCCTATTGCTGCGCCATTCTAGATTCTCCTAATTAACTTGCCACACCTATAGGGAATAGTTACTGTCAAATTATACCATTTTGGCCTCAGGCTTTTTCAGCTCTTTTAGCTGCAGCTATATTCCATAAAATATTTTGAACTGTTTGTTTAAACAATTTTAAGCTATACTTAAAATGCCTTCCCTTCAGCCTTATCTATTTGGGCTATCTTAGAACATTGTTGAGTGGAGACAGGAACTATCAGTCAGCCATCCACAAAGTCCTAAGTTCATCTCAGAATGTGCTCCAATCTTGTTTCTACATTTCGTTGCCTTTGCATAGACATAAATCACTTGCCAGAACACAGCAGCACAGCTGCACTCTGCCCACCTTGCAGCCTCAATTCCTCTTTTCTGGCTTGAGGATATAGCAATTCATGTCTGTTCATCCTTCCTGTGTGGGGGCATTCCTTATTCCTCCTGTTTTATTCTTAACATTTCTGTTATATAGTTGATTCTATTCCATCACTATATAGTAACCAAGGACCTCTTCACATGATTGTCCTTTATCATTTTCCAGGTCCACTTGACACGAATTGGAGCTTAGGAGCTTTTTTAGTGAATTGCCTGAAGATGGTGCAACAGCAATTTTCCAACATACTTTGAGCACCTCCATTCTAGCTGCACTCTGAGCATGTATATAAAAATGGATAATGTCTTAACATAAAAAAATCAATATGAAAGTGCCTTAAAGTGCTAATAAGAGGTTCGATATCATATTACTCTATTAGAGTTCCATGCTATCATTCTATGTACTTCTCACTTGATTGATCATTTAAGTAAAAATTCCCAGATGAGTATGGTATTCATTAACGCAGTGTGTTTATTTTGTAAAACAGAATAGAGGATGAAGCACAGTATGGTTTAGGGCACAGGTGTCGAACTCCAGGCCTCGAGGGCCGGTGTCCTGCAGGTTTTAGATGTTTCCTTGATCCAACACAGCTGATTTAAATGGCTAAATTACCTCCTCAATATGTCTTGAAGTTCTCCAGAGGCCTGGTAATGAACTGATCATTTGATTCAGGTGTGTTGACCTAGGGTGATATCTAAAACCTGCAGGACACCGGCCCTCGAGGCCTGGAGTTCGACACCCCTGGTTTAGGGCGTGATTGAGAAGTCACTACTGTTTGAGTATAGTATTATATAGTATCATGCATAATATTCCAGGGTTCTCCATCAGATTCACTGGTAGCTTATCATATTTAGTAGTCATCATGAGTATGGCATCTCCAAACCAACAGGTTTACAGACCATACGTGGTGGATTACGTCCATGGCAGCACTAATCTTGGCAGTGGCTCACTCTGCTTTTAGTGTCTAACATGATTGCCTTTTAACTTCGATCAAGATCTGGCCAGTTTTTTCTGCATTGCTGACCCATCGAAAATCACAAATAAACAACATATATGTACATTTTTTGCACGGTACACAAAGTTGTTCTTAGATACAGATTTTGATTATACCACCAGCACACCTCATGCGTTCCCTTTCTTAGCAATTTCTGAAACTAATTCCTGCTAGCAGGAGTGCTACATGCCCTTTTGACTCACCCTCCTCATCCCTTCTTCTGATACTTCTAGTGACCTTTTCCAAACTACAGTCACCCACTTACTATAATGTCACCCTGGCTGTTTGTCACTGCATTACTATTCTGTTTTGCCCAGACATATTTGACAATTAAAAAAAATACAAATTAAAAAAATTATATGATATCTACTTCTTTACTTTATCTACTATGATATTTACTTCTTTTGAAAATATTTAAAATCTATTTATTAATAATTATTATCAGTTGTTTTAAACAATCGGTTAAGTAAAAGAAAATTAATAATCTGACATTGATTTAGTCATTAAGAACACATAATTCATAATTCATACAACAACTGTGATAAAGTACAAAAAAATCCAACCAAACAAAAAAAATATAGTCCAGACCTGAGGAATAGTGAAGCACAACCATATCCATAATTCAATCATTTTCTTAGCTGCTTTTCAATTTAGGGTTACAGGGGGCTGGAGCCTATACCAGCTGTCATTGGCCTAAACTTGGAGTACACCCTGGACAAGTCGTCAGCCTCTTACAGGGCAACTATCTAACATCTGTAGCCAATTATATAGGATTAACCGAGAGTTAAATCAATAGTAGACACATGTTAATTAAATGCACTGGATTCTCGAACTTTATAATAATCACTGTAATATGGTTATAATATTTTTATAGCTGGTGTTCTGTGGAATATTTGAGTCTTAAAGAGCATACTAAAAAGCTGCAAAATTAAATGTTTTTTTTCTTTCGAATATGTCAACATTTCAGAGGTTAAAGTCCTAATAGATCCTGCACTGAAATGGAAGAAGTACCTTCCCTGTTTTCTTTCCCTCTCTTGTCAGTCCGAGGTCATGGTGTCAGATTGTTAATTGCTCAGAAAAAAATCAACACAAACACTGGGAGGCTAGCCAAGGGCAAGTGAGCTATCTGTGATTCAGTGGGGAGGCTGAACTTCTCAATGCTAGTGTCTTCAGTCTACAATTAGCCATGTGGGAGACTTCAAACATGCACTGCGCGTGAGAGAACATCTCTCTCATCCACTAATCCTGTCTGTTTCACACTCTGGTTCCATGCTGCTGCTTTCTCCGCTGCTGTTTGATCCATGCTTAATGAGGGTGTTAGATCACCAATATAGCAATTACATTACCTGGAAAAGAGGCAAGCCACTTTTCTTTTCCTCACAATTTTTACAAAGCAACCCAAGTGCATCATTAATGCTAAGCTTCCTGATACATTGCCTTTGTTATCTTTTCTTCTTTTTGTGAAACTCATCAAAAAATCTTTTACAATTTGGATCTGATGTACTTGCTCTGTGCCCTCTTGCACGGCAATTATTATTATTTTCCTCCTACTGGTCTGTTCACTTTCAAAGCCATTTATCATAGCAGAGCTCATTTGTTTTACAGAAGTCTCTTGCATGTTTTACCAGCTACTATCCTCTGCTATTGACGCCACCATCCCCCACACCATCACCTCACTCCTCTGTGGTTGAAAAATGGCCTGCTTTATAAAGTCCAGCCAATTTACTTAGAAGAGAACAAGTAATATCACATCCCAAAATTACCAATGTTTATTTTCAGTTACATCAATTTAAAAAATTGTTTCTAAAGTTTGTAACTATTATCCAATACATGCACATACTGTTTCTTAGCCCAAAACATGCAATGTCGATAACTATTCATATTAAAGAAACAGTTCAGTTGCTACAGAAATGCAGCAATTAACATAAATCTAATTTGTATTTATAATATTGTAAAACACTTTGAAAACACCTTTTCTCCCTTTTTCCATATTTACCCATTTGAACCATTTCATGCTGTAGTTTCTAAGACCTCTACATTAACAAGATCAATCAATCATTAGCTTGACTCTATACAGTTAAACTCCTATCTACTAACCATCACACTGGTATGTATTATAGTATGACATAACCTTACAGCCAATTTGATCACTTTGCTATAGGGTATATTTCTTCTCAATCAGATTCTGGTGATTTCTGTGGCTTTGCATAGCATATTAAACATAATGATATTAGTAGCTGATTTTATCCATCAGGCCTAATGAGTATTTTTAGATTCTTCTGTGTGTTTCGTAACATAGGGCAAGCTGTTTCACTATTATCAGAGTACGTGAATCTTCATTCAGCACTCAGATACAGTATAGGACTGAAAGAAGTGAGATATTGTAGTTACACTTATTTTGGGATTTCACTATACAAACAACTTGTAAAAAACAAGCAAAAAAAAAAAAATGTATCTAAAATTCTAATCAATAGTATCATTTTCAGTTAGGTTGAACTGCCCCAAAACCCCAAACCACTTTGCCTGTTAGCAATTCAATTCAAATCTTTTTTTTTTTTTCTGTTTTTTTTTTTTGTAAATCAGTTAGGGTCAGGTAATATGAAAATGAAGATGACTCATCCATGGATCTGCGTGTAAGTAGACCACTAAGTACCAGCAGTGGAACATCTGTTCAGGCTCAAAATGCTTTAAAATGAAGAAATGAAAAGCATCCAAGCCAACTCTGTGATGGGCATATTTATTTACTTTCTTTTCTTTTCTTTTCTTTCCTTTTCTTCTTCAAAACACTGTACATTCAAGCAAGCACTTCTGCAGAAGTTATGCAGGCTAGTTCGCTCTTGGTGGAAAAAGATGTCCTATTTAATGAATTGACAATAAGTCAAATATAATTAGGCCGTCATCGTAGCATAACGTTGCTGTCAGATGAAAATATTTTAGCTTTCCAAAGTCAGTTATATAGTTTGTGTTAATAGGTTTCTTGGGACCTGGTGTCAAGAATATTACTTGGAATTAAAACTGCATCTTTCAAGGAACAAAAGTCCCAATTCCATACTTCTTGAAAGAGTTGTTATATGATATTACAGTTCATCCCAATTAACTAACTGCTATAATAAAAAGAGAGGGTAGAAACTTTATCTTTTTAGTGTGGTGTGGGTTGAGAGCATTTTGCAGTAAGAGTATAAAAAAAATCACACAGGTCTGTGCATCCATTAAATGTCAGTGTCTTTCTGGGTATTTTTGTTGTACTTCTTAGTAAATATTTGTATTGTTGTGTAGTGCTTTTATACCTACCTATGAGCAATGCAATGAAACATGAGCTCATTATTCAGTTTGAATGGATGTGGTAAGAATATTCATCCCAATAGTTTCAACCAGCAACCAAGGATGGGGTAAAGCTATTGTAACCAAACATCTTGTCTCTCCACTGCTTTCTCTGGTGATGACAGTATTAAAGTCCAGCAAGTTCAACAGGCAAAAAGAACAGGCAGGCTCTCTGAGTTGAAGTGGAGTAAGACAGGTGGGCAAGTGAACCTGGCAGAGAAGAACATTCAGCATGATGGAGCAATCGACAGGCAGACAGGAGAAGCAGTTAGAAAGCCAGAGAAATCAGGCAGTCATCCAGACCTGACAGCTAGATTGGCAGGCGCGTGTCCACAAAGACACACAGGCCTTTGTCCACCGACAGCTGTCCATCCTCTGATCAGTGATGGCTCTAAACTTTTCTTTCTTTTTTTGAAGATAATAAAGTAAGTCCAGTACAAGACCCAACCTAACCCCATGTGGCCATGTCAAACTTTCAATGCACTTAGGAAAGTGGCCATGTTCTTATTATATTAAAGGGCACTTTGGAACAGAATTTGCATTGCAAAGTTGGATTTTTTTAAATTTTGTGTTTAACTGAGATTGAAATGATTTTATCTTCTTTCTGACTATGCAGGCCTTCTCCCATAGTGTAGAGACATACATGGCAGGTTAACTGGCTATTCTAAAGTGACCATACATGGATGGATGGATGACCAGGTGTGAATGTAAGCGTGAATGATTGTCTCTCTCTGTGTTGGCTCAGATTGACTTGAAACCTGTCCAGGATGTACCCTGCCTTTTGCCCTGAGGCAGCTGGGACAGACTCCAGCACCCCCACTCACAACCCTAAATTAGATAAGCAGTTTGGAAAAAGTAGGTGCAATTAGAGAGACGTAGAGAGATGGTGTAAATAATGCTAAAGTGACTACAATTATTAGGACAATATTCTCACCAAAAGACTAACTAAACATTGTTTATATAGGATTCAAATGATTGCTTAATGATGATCACCCCCCCCAAAATAAATAAATAAATAAATAAATAAATAACTAAATAAAAATAAACAAACAAACAAATGAATGAATACATAAAAAAATTGAACACTTGAACATTTAACTTTTTGTCATTTTCAAATTCAGTTCACTGAAATCATGTTACATGCATAATTTAAATCAAAGGGCATGTGCACATGTAAGTGCAATTCCATTTCTACCTGTTGCACCACACCATCAAAAATGTAACAAGGTAGCAAAAGCAATCAGACATCAAATTCCTGATGCTTCTGTGATGTACTGCTGCTTTTTTTATGCTGTACATTACATAAAAAATGTACATGAAGGGGTGTGGGTGGCTGAA
The DNA here is from genome assembly GCF_900408965.1 of Simochromis diagramma. NCBI lineage: Eukaryota > Metazoa > Chordata > Actinopteri > Cichliformes > Cichlidae > Simochromis > Simochromis diagramma. Next base: position 18,521,434 of record NW_024387245.1, on the reverse strand, counting down.
ATATAGTGATGTGGAAATCTAATGAAATTTCTTCTCCCTTTCAAGTCTGATCCTTCTCCAGTATGTAGGTGGTTGAGAAGGCTGCCTGCATGTGTTGCATCCACTCATGTCGACATACAAAAGTAACCTTCATCTATGCTATTCTCTGAAGTTTCATTCTGTTGTGTCTCCTATTTCCTTTTAAAGACCTTTTCTCTGCTGTGTCAAGCACATATTATTTTTAGTTAATTACCTGTCTCTGTCATCCTCCAGCATCCCACACTGTGGTCTTACTGCTTAATCCTGAATCAAGTTGTCTTCTACTGCATGAAAATGTCCACCTCTCATGAGTGAGCACTTCTGTTCTTGAACAGCTTCACTTTTGTATTCTGACCCCAAATTTCTAAGCAGTAAAGAAAATCATGTAAACACAAAAAGAGTGTCATCCAGTACCAGTTTTAGCAATTTAGGAGCCCCAGATGAAATCAGGAGTTTTTATCCAAATGTTTCAATAGTGCACATGCTAATATGCATTGATTTCTCTTTCCCAGTGTAGGCTACTGACTCCCACCTACTGATATGTAATTCTTTGCACTGCTTTGCCTCTTGTCTTTAATAGGGAGATTTAATAGGTCCCAATCCAAATCAAGGCATTTATGAAAAACAAATGACAATGAGAGAACATTGCTCCCATTACACAAAGTCCATCCAAAAGCTTCGTTACAGTACAGCATGGTCAACATATGAAATGTCATGTAGTTTGAGGTCATGTTCAGCAGTAAACAGCAGGACTGTAAAATATAATGGTCCCTCTTATCGATCACATTAGCACGGTAATAAAAGCACCTTATTGACAAAACCAACAATGAATATGTTAAAGATTGATTGTGCCATGAAGCTGCTAACGCTACTTAGGAACCACCGCCTCAGCCTGTATTCAAATGTCAATTCAAATGTTATAATGATCACAGGTAATGATGATGGTGATGTTGATGATGATGATGATGTTTAGAAAAATCCACCTAGGCTATGTGTCTGTAGTAGATAATGGCATCCGCGAGATCACTTGGAAGAATTGAACATGATTTATCGAGGTAGAGAAATTAACATATTTAGGCTGGTGTTGGTGATGATGAAGACTGAGGCTTGTAATGATGCCAGTATTATAATTGACAGCGTGGGAAAGCGGTAGACATGTAAACAACAGAAAAGCAGCTGAACACCCAGGAAAGCAAGCAGATGAGTGATTCTCTTCCTTATTGAACTTATGCATACGATATATATATAAATCTAAATCCAACTATCTGTCTGATCAGCTTCTCGCTTGTGACATAATCAACTTTTAGCAGTGCTATTTTCGGAGGAGGGAACCATTACAGAAGTAGTTGTGTACTTGACCCATACTAATGAAATTTTACATTCCCACATTTTTTCTAGTGATGAAATACCTGCAAATTAGACAGTTAAGCAATTTTTTTTTTTTGCTCACTCTTTTTAATCAAGGCAGGTGGAAGATTTTTTTTCCAATTTCCTCATAATAAGGGCCAGCACGGGGCAGTAATCAACATCAGGCTAACCAGATTTGCGTCAACAAATTGATGTTTTGGACCTATGACCGCTATAGCTGATGAAGGTAGAATAATCTGCAGAGTGCACATGAGTGTTTGACTAAGATTAAAGTAGTGAGTGTCAATCTGGTTATCCATTCAAGCATGAATTAAATCAGCTGCAGAAAGGATAAAGGTACATACAGAGCAGTGCAGGGAATCATGACAAATACGAAGAAGGTACAATAACACACACTCCCAGGGTACTGAGGGCCGTACTCTATTTCTCAGACTTTTTTTTTCTTTTCCAGTGGAACATTTTACACTGTCACCTAGATTTATCAAGTCAGCTGCAAAGAAAGGTGTGCTACTGAAAGGGCACAGAAAAGCAATGGAAAATTACAAGTCGAGCCAAAGACAGGACTAGACAAAAAGAGAGAAGAGAGAGAAATCGGTAGGTGGACTAGGAGTGATGTAGGATTTAAGGACATAGAAAAATTGATAGTTGGAAGGGGGAGCAGGGCAGACACACACACACACTAACTCAGCTCTCTCTGACCTGAGAGGCACAGCGTGTTTGATTTAGTGCCAATCACAGTTTTTAATGTCTGTGCAGCGTATCATAATTTATTAGGATTATCATAAACTTGTGCTGGGAGAAGGAGTGGGGTACTTGTGCCTCCCTCTAAGAATGAATTACTTGCTGCAAGCTGGAGCGTCAATCAGGCCAGAAATGGCAAAACCAGCTTTTTCCCCTACTTTGTTTTACTCAAGCCTCTCCATGCAGCCCTTCAGAGACAAGACCCACAATAAATATTCATCCCATCATATTCCATCCTAGAAGGAGCCAAGGATGTGATGTGAAGGAAAGCTAAAGGCAGATTTTAATTACATTCTGGCTTGGAGAGGGTTTCTCTGTCATCAACATCAAGGAGTTTGGAATTTAGGGGTAACATCAAGAGATGTATTGCTGTGAACACACGTACACTTAGAGACACACACACACACACCCGTCACACCTATGATTTTCACATTGACTTTGGATAGTCAACTTTGTGCTTACTTTTAGCACTTTGTACATTAGTTCAATATCATGAGTAGCAGGTGTTAAATTAATTCAATGTGCCAAATAGGTGAATGGGAGAAGAAAAAAGATGAGCATAACATGCGAAAGTTCTCTTAGGACCAGTAGCCATGTAAAGACTTCTATCTATTTGTGAGTCTGCTTTTTGTCCACTGCAAATAGAGCATGTGAAGTCAACGCATATCTCCAAAGGGGTGATAAAACAACACATAATCTATAGTATACTGTATTATGCAGTATAGCTAAATCTCTTAAGAACAGAAGGAAATGTGTTTGCATGTGTGTTTATCTTGGGAGAAATTAATCAACCTTTGTATGTTCTGCATAGAACAAGAACATGTGTTAATTAAAAAAAAGAGGACACATGAAGCAGGAGCTCCATATCTCCTTGTGGAACTGGCCTTGTGAAGTTTAAGGCCAGTTCAAAGGAAGGGAATGTCATTGGTATTGGGTGGCACTAGGCTACAAAGGCTCACTATAATCTGTGTGCAAGAACATGCATCTGTGTGAAACATAGATTGGGAAATCCTGGGTTAACTATATATATGCAAGCTTGGTCACATGAAAAAGTTCGCAACAACTGACTAGTAATACCTTAACAGAAATTAACATAATTATCATATCACAACTCTATCTTAACACACGGGAGAATCTTATGGATTTTAATCAAGAATTTAATTAAATTAATCTTTAAGAAACTGTTTTCGTTTTTTATTCTCTGAGCTGCATCCAATTATTTAAAAAATAATTGTTCATATGACTGGTCAGTTACTGGTCAAGATCATATGACTCTTCTTCCACAGAAAGAATGATCCCTATGAGTGCCACCTACTGCAGATATGTTATTAGATGATGATTAAAGGGTGATTAAAGAGAATCTCCAAAGATATTAAATCTCTAAAGAGTGTAAAAATATAAATACATATAAAATATACAAATAGTATTATTAGATATGTTATTCATACAAAATTAATATTAATACAAATATTAAAAATGTGGTATAGTTGCAAATTACAGGACACATCCTTTTGGGCCCACTTCCACAAGCCAGTGGTCAGTGACCTCCTCGCAAACACAAATCACTTGGGAAAAATGTGCATTCACCAAATGGTTGCTAGAGATTGCTTGCAGTTACAAGGTGAAATTTATCACAAGCTCTTATACAGTCATACACAAAACACTTCCTTGCAGTTACTTTGGTCACTAACAGATTGCCAGTGTTGCCTACAGTTTGCATAGAGGATGGTGATGTTTATGCAAACACACCAAATGCTCCCTGAACAGTAGTGAAAGTGTGAAAAGAGCAATAAAAACCACTATTTGCTGCAGTTGTGAGGCACGACTTTTATTTTGAAGGCAAATGCTATATATTTTCAATTTCTTCCATGTAAACTATAGTTGAATGTGGCAATCCCCTAGTGGCCAAAGCAATCACAAGGAGGAGGTTTTTGGTGCAGTACCCTCTTTCCAATTTCACCTAGCAACTTTCAACCTCCAGCAGCCACTTGCCAATCAGTCAGGGAGGACATTTTTTTTTCTTAGCAACCTTTAGTCCCTAGGTGTGTGTGTCTGGGGGCTTAATTAAGATATGTTGTCTTGTCTGAAATTTAAGGTAACCAAATGTGGCTTCCAACACATTTTATGTAGATATGCAAGTAAAATTAATGAGAGATTATTTCTGTCCTTTTTTTAGGTGCTTAGTGTAATGTACCACATATCCAGGGTATTTTTAAGCCTCATGGTGGTCTTTACTGACAGTGAAAACACACATTCCCTTGAATGAATGGGAAATCTGTGGAACAATACAAGGCCTTGCTTTTGGGAGTTGGTTTGGGGCCTGAGCTGGCATGAAGCTCGGTGGGAGTATGAGAGGGAGGCAGACTGGAAGCCTAATTAATCCAGCCTTCCTTAATTAGTCCCTCTCCCATCCATGACGCACTTACCAATCTTCTGATGCTTCCTTTCCTCCTTTGCTTTTCTTTTTTTCCTCATAAGCTGTCTATTCTTTTTGCAGCATCTACATTTCTCTGTCACTTTCTCCTGCTGTTTCTTGGTCTGTCTGTTTTACCATATTTTTAGGCTTCATCGAATGGCAGTATGTTCCGAGGTGATAAGCAAACACATGGTGCTGCAGAGTGCAGCTTAGGCAAAGCTATGGTTGTCTCTGCTGTTGCCTGTGTTGCCACTAGAGGACCATACAAATTGACAGCTGTATGCGGCAGAGATTGCCTGCACACCTTTATGTACTGATGTACTGTATGTAGTGCCTCACAATGCAGGTGGTCACTGGATGACTGGGACAATGGCCCAAACGATGCACCTCCTGCTTGCAGATCACAACCCTAATCTGCAAACACTGGCACAGAGAAGCACTGGATGCATCCCTCCAGCTTGGTTGGAAAATTGAATATGGCAGTAACTGTAACCAAAGAGGCTGACTTTAATGACGCTGGGCAACGAAAACCAGCCCACTCGCTCTGTGCCCAGAATAATGAGGCAGTTATTCCACTAGTGGCAATGACCATTCAAAATGACTGTGCTGTGAATACTGATCAAGACTAACTGTTGACATTCTCATGCACTATGCTGGTTTTATAATGAGCTGTATAATTATGTTATCCGTTTTTGTTTTTACCAACAAAGCAAAATTCATACATTGATGTATCTAATTAACCTAAAACAACTTTAAACTATTTATTTTGGGCATTTTGATTTACCATATTCTTCATTAACAAAGCACCAGTAATCGATTAACTGGATTTTTTTGATTTGATAAAACTGGAAATGTTCCTGTTTTTAAGCAGTTGACTAGAGTTTTTTTGTCTTCTTCTTCTTCTTGGCTTTATTATTATTATTATTATTAGTTGTATTATTATTATTATTGGTGTTGTTGTTGTTGTTGTTATTCTTAGTACAATTTCTCTTATCATTCATTTTTTTGCCTTCCAATTGTACACCACCTGTCCACATGTAAGAATTAAACACTGGAGACTATAGTTATTGAAGAATATACAACTGGCAAGAGGCAAATATTTTACACAGGAGTTTGTGGAAACTAAATGCAATCTTAAAACTGTGCTCAATATTCAATTTAAAACAGGTTTAACAAATTATCATATCCATATCTATGCTACTATTGAACTCTTTCTGCTGGATAAGTGGGAAAAAAATCTGTTTGCTGAAATGATTAGAACCAGATATGGTATGCAGTAGCTATAAAGAGACATCAGTCTCTTCAACTGTCTCTCAGTTTTGCTTCACAACTTACTATACACTGTATTCTACTCCTAAAAGCAATTCAAGTTCAAGTTAATGAGGTTTTTGTTAATAGTGCACATGTGTCATAGTCAGTTCCGTTCCCACATTTCCATCAGGTTCAAAAGAAAACACATGAAAAAACGATTGATTTAAAGGTGAAAATTACCTGAAACAGAACTACCTCACTAACAGTGGACCATAAGGTGATACATATCTTAAGGGATTTTCATCAAATTCCCTTTTTTCACAAGTAAAGATGGACTATTTGTGTATCAAGGTCATCTTGCATCCCTGCGGCACTTCCACCACTTGCCAGTTTTTACTTTCTCACTCTCTCCATGTCTTTAATCGTTATTCCCCCAAACCATCCCTCTTTCTCGTATTTCTCAAAGGTGTATACACACAAATGTGCATATCTATCTATCTATCTATCTATCTATCTATATCTATATCTATATATATATATATATATATATATATATATATATATATATATGTACATCAACTGAGAGGAAGACAGAATAGGGAAACGTCAAATTGCACTAATTTATTGCAACATGCAGTAGAATTTTCCCCAGACTTCTAAAAGGACATTCCAAAGCTTTTCTTTGGATGTTGGCTGTCTTTTTTTCTGTTCTTTGTCAAAGTGAGCTCACACTTTTTAAAAAATATTGAGGTGCAGGCTGTAGGGAGGCCAATTGATGAGTGATGGCCATGGTATTGCATGGCAGGGCAAAATCCGATGGTTCTTTTCTACATTCAAAATTGAAATACACCCCCAAACCAATCCTTCACTGTGTTTTATAAATGGCTGTAGACCTGTAAACATATCTCTCGTGAACACCTTAAACTAACAAAGAACCAAATTTATTTTAAAAAAGTTTTGACAGGCATAAATATATTGCCAAATTATGTTTATCTGTTTTTGTAGATTAACTAAACCAGCGGGAAGAAATTATATGTTTTTGCAACAGGCAGAAAATAATTACCTAAAGTTAAGATTGATGGTCAGGTATAAGGACTGGACTGAAAATGACTAAAAAAGAAAAACAAAACAAAACAAAACAAAAACAATGCCCAAAAAGACATTATTTCTGACGCCACCAGGTTTTTCCTCAGTTTGAGCTCAGTGATGCCATGATCCAAATCTGGGAGAGGATTCTCTAGGACACCATTACATAGTGTCATTAGGAGCATGCCCCAGTGTTTTAATGCATACAAGCATATTACGGCCATATAAACTACTGAGCACCATTTTGAGCTGCTTAAATGAATTTTCGGCAAAATTCAATTTCATTTTCAGGGTGGCTTTGAATTCCGTCCTATGTAGGTTGATAATTTTCATTTCCATCAATCAATCTGGCATCAATTCAATACACACACACACACACACACACACACACACATATATATATAAAAACACCCAGCATGCCCCTGCGGGCGGTTTATCCTTCAAGCTCGCGTCCTCTACCAGAGGCCTGGGAGCTTGAGGGTCCTGCGCAGTATCTTAGCTGTTCCCAGGACTGCGCTCTTCTGGACAGAGATCTCCGATGTTGTTCCCGGGATCTGCTGGAGCCACTCGCCTAGCTTGGGAGTCACCGCACCTAGTGCTCCGATTACCACGGGGACCACCGTTACCTTCATATATATGTATATATATATATATTTAACAGTTAGGAGGAGATAGTTTGTATGCAGACTATGAAATGGTTGATGTAAAGATGTCTTTTGAATTCTAGATGCTAAAAATCCCCTTTACTTTCATGCCCTCCTCATAATAACGCTTAAAATGTCAAACCTTAGTCACCATATTAGATGAGGCTTTGGCTGGCATTTTGCTATGAACTTCCTTTTCAGATTAGATTTAAAATCCTGCAGCTTATTTTGGATGGCACAATCTTTCTTTAAATTTAAAGTGGAAACAAAAAGGTTTATTACTGATATGAACATTTTCAACAATGTAGTTTAACATGTCTAATTTAGAAATATTATACTGTATACTGGGTGTAGTTTCGTCTTTGGGAAACCAGTGGATAGGGTGATCCCTCTTTAGGAAAAATGTGGAAAACACAGTTGTTATTAGCTTTTGGTGGTTTGTGTAACAGCTTGGTGAGCCTCTCGCTCCTTACCCTCGTCTCTTATCCCAGGTTACTCCAAGGCTGTGTGGGCCTGAGATCTTGGAGCTTTCAAGGCTCTGTGCTCTAACTGGTGTATGTAGTGAGTCACCACTACACTGCAGTCTGCAGGCTTAACCATTACACTCCTTGAGCAGTGAGCATAAATCTGTTTATTTTGAGTCTGCTCCAGTTTACAGTTTTTTTCTCCCACATTTCTTGTTCACATTGGCTTTGTATCTTCTCTTTGAGGAATATTTTTGGTGTGTTTTTCTTATGTTATTTCATTTTATTTTTAAGTGGTTTAGTGTGGCCCATTTTTTCTGTGTGGGTTTTTGGTTCTATCCGTGTCTTTCTATAGCCTTCTCTTTCCAGAGGCCCGCTCGGCATCATTTGCATGGCCTACTTTCCATATGAGGTTTGGTTAATACCCACAAGTAGACACTTGAACACTAAACAGTTCCCTTGCTGCAGTTAACAGTGGACTTTCCAAAATGAACTGATCTACTTAAGGCCTGATCTGTGTAATACATGTTATGCAGGACCACACCTGCCTTCAGAAACTTGACCAAGGAAGTGTACACCTCTGCTGGGTTAAAAGAATTAACAAAGTCTAAAAGAGAGACACCCAAATGTAGTAATTACACTAGCTTGTTTCTTTTAAAGGAATACGCCGATGTAATTAGGACACTTCTGTATCACTAGTGCTACAGATCTTTAGTAATCCACTACTGTCACTAGACAGTAAGTTTAACAAGAGAAAATATAAGTTACTTTACCAAATCTTTGGTTTTATAGATCCAGCCAGTGCTTTAGAAACATACTAAATGAACCATGTAAGTTTAATATGTGACACAAATACATCTATTTTGATTTCCAGTTATGCCAATATAAGCACCTAAATAGTTTATTTGTTGACGTTCTTTTTAAGAAGTTATTTTGAATTTTAGTTCTTCAAAATATATCAAATCTGTTTCCTTTCATTGTTCTGTAAAGTTACTTATTTTTTAGTTTAGTTTATGTTATACCTTACACACACAGGTCAAGATTATGGTTAGACTTATACACACATTTTTTCTTTTCATTTTTGATTTTGACTGACTGAAATAGTTGAAGATTTAAATTAACAATGTAGATGGGATGTGACTTAATGTGGTCTGATACAGTGTGATATGAGAAACTGAAGAATACAGTCTGTCAGTGTATTTTTTCTTCATGTAACAATCACATCAGATGGACCAAAACATAATATCCCAGACGTGTTCTTTTAGTTTTTAGGTCATAAGACCATGGAGGCCTGTCAGTGGTATCAATTCCTTCATCCTCCAGGAACTCCTTTCATATTTTCAACTTATAAGGCATTGTCGTGCATCAGGAGTAACCCAACTTTCATTAAAAATATGTTATTTTATTTTTTAAGCGGTATATATCACTCTTCAGTGGCTTGAAATTTAATTTCACTTGAGGCTGTTTTTTATTTAGTGTGGTGCTTTTATTTTTCTTGTTCAGGCTTTTAAACTGATTATAAGCCAAATACTATTCTCAGTATACTGTAAATGTTGTTCACTAGTTGCCTGTACTGTTAACTGGATTTGAGCTTATCCAGCTAACTTCAGGGTTAATCCTGTTATGAAGGCGTTCACCTCTTACCTGGATACATAGCCATGACAACTTATATTGCAGACTTAACGTTCTCCTAAGCGGATAATGCTCAAATTAGAGATCAGCAGCTATGAAATAACCACCCATTGACCAGTTTGATGAACCAATGCTGTTTTCTCCAGAAAATAGTGACACCACTCCTGGAAGATTATTTGGACCTCTGAGTACAGAGAGCAGGGGGGTAAAGTATTTAAATGTAACCATTAAAAATGAAGTACAGTTTTTTAATAGTTTGCCTTTCTTTGATGAACATCAGGCATAAATATAGATATTTAGATGCAACTTCTCATGCAACTCTTCATAAAAGGACAGGTAAAAGAATAAAAACTAAAACTTATTTTTATCCAAATCATAAGCTGCAGGTTTTGTTATGGCTTTGTGTAGGTTTTAATTTTTTAAGTTTATTCTTTTAGGAATTCTGTTTCCTGATTTTTTTCTCTGTATTTTGTGGTTCATTTAGGATTTCCTTTTGTCCATCATACTGTTCAATTTATTAATTTCTCATGTTTTTCTTTTTTAATTTTCTTGCTCCATCTAGTATTCAGTGGTGCCAGTTTTTATTAGGTTAGTGTAGTATTAGGCAGTGGCGGTCCTAGCCTGTTTGGCGCCCTGGGCGAACACTCCCTCTGGCGCCACGCCCCCCCCCCCCCCCCCCCACCCCACACACACACACACACACACACACACACACACACACACAGACAAAACATTAAGGATTGTACATTAACATAAAACTGTTGTACACACACACATATGAAGAGAGAGAGAGTATGCATTGTATGCAAATGGCTACCAAACAGCCATCATAGTTCGTCATACAATGTGAACAGGACAAATCAACAACTGACAATGACTAATTAATATTAAAATCTGTAACATAATGTATTGTTTGGAGTTTAGTCTGTTACTGTTGCTATTTTTACCATTTCTTCTTGGAGCAACTGTAATCCACATAATTTCCTTAGGGATTAATAAAGTATTCTGATTCTGATTGTTTCAGGATGACCTGCCATTATCCAATGACACATCTGCTTACCTGTATCTTTTGCTCGTTTCTCCTCCTCTTTTTTTCTCTTGAGACTGAGGACCTGATGGCTTTGAACTTTTCTTGTCCATCTTCCATTGGTTTTAATTTTGCACTCCAGTATGAACACAAATCCCCCAACTCGAAGGTCACCACAACATAATCTAACACACCTACACCTTAGTTCACAGATTCACTTTGTCTAAGGTGCTTTTCTGAGATTTCACACAACATAATGGACTTGGATTTACAACATTATAAATGAAATGTGCTCTATTTGGCAGCCGCCCCCCCCTTTCGATGGGTTGTGTGTGAGACTTTAAATCATCAAACTGTAAATTTTAAATTGTTATTGATCCCTTTACCCCGAGTCCTAAACTGTATATTTTTTTCTTACTCTTCTTATATTTATTGTTTGTTTACTTGCACTGCTGTAACTGGAGCCTCGTCGTCTCGTGTCTCTATATTCTGTACTGTATGTAGATAGAAAACCGATCGGTGCCTGTACCATTCACAATATGCGCTGGCATGACGTCGGGGCAGCATGAGTACGAGCAGTTTTTTTTTTTTTTTTTTCGCCGATGCCCGTGATGCCGCCCCCCACCATGATGCCACCCCGGGCCCGTGTCGCCCATATCGAAAACCGCTAATGGTATTAGGTATTAGGCTAGTTTAGTTACTATTTAGTTTAACAGAGTTATCAGTTATCAATTTCGGTCATTTATTTATTCATTTATTGTTTCCTGTTGTATTTTTAGTCTTTATTTCCTTGTGTCTTAATTTAGTTTTACTTCATGTCAGTCATTTCCCGTGAGTATACTCACATGTACCTTGTTACTCTTCCATGTCCCATTCCCCTTATTAGTCCTCAATGTGTAGTGAGAGTATTGAGAATCTTGTGTTTCCTTAATTTATTGCTTGAATTTCATCCTTGTGTGCTCTATTAAGAATTCATTTGTCTTTGCCTAGTTGTAACAATTATAATCCATCAAATTTTGATTTTTGCAAGTCTTGATTTTTGTAAGTTTGTTAACTTACACAGTAAGCCTTTTCACTAGCTTTCCTTCCCTGCAAAACATTAGGAGAAACTTTATTCATACTGTATATAGTAGCACTGTTGACCTTAAGTGCTTAAACCACACTCACATTTACACCCTGGTTTGAATATTATACCAGTGAACAGTGCTTTTTCCTTCTTTTTCTAAAGACTCATACCTCCGATCTGTCTACAGCAGCTGTGTTGTTACACAGTGTGTGCTGTGTTTTTCCACTTCATATTTTCCTTAAATGGTTTATTTTTATTTATTTATTTATTGAAATATCAAACATTCTGTCACCAATATAATCCATATTTATGATTTTTTGGATCCTGCCAACACCATTCCTTTCATGTGATGGCTAGATTGATAAATGCTTTGTTAACTGACTGACTTGATAGCCACTTTGGTGTCACTGCCTATACATTGATGATGTTATGTTAAGTTAAGGCAGGTAGCAGAAAGATACCCTGGCTATATTGAACAAGCGTCTGGGTAAGCACTATCAGTTATATACATCCCCCGTTGACCTAAATGCTATTCCTTATTTTCTTTCGAGACACTACAGTAATTCTCTTTAAATGGTCTGTTACACAGAAGGAAAAAAATCCATAGAAACACTGATCATCAACATTCACACATTTGCATGCATTTCTTCTGTCTTTGGAATGGAATTTAAAAAAAAGGGTTGGGGGGGATCTAAGAAAGCTAATCTCCCACTTCATTTGCAAGGCTTTCTGGGACACCACAACCCCAGGAGCAAGCTGTTTGTGCACTATAAACAATTTCTGAGTTTGTGTCGGCTTTCTTTGAGCAAAAGGAAGGTAGACGTGGAGGTTTGTCTTCCTAAGATGGGAGCAACAAATAAAAGATGTGAAATGGATAAGAGAGAGAGGGGGAGAGCTGGGTTCATATATAATGGCTGACTGGCAGAGAATGAGACTTGGCTGTTTTTCATTTCACCTGTCGTTGTAAAAGAAGTGCCTGTCACAATGAGGGCAATGTTACCAGGGCAGTGGATGTTTCCATGACAACTGGGAGATTTTTACCCCTTGTTCTGATTAATGTTGAGTTGTTGCCTTGGATAAAACCTTTATGCAAGCACTTGCTCCCCCTACACAGCAATAAGTGAGAGGGACACTTGTTCTGTCCATGCCATAAATGAAAGGGATACTCGTTCTGTCCTTTCAGCAATAGCAGCATTGTATCTTTCATCTCTAACTCTCAGTCGCTGTGAGATTCTGCACCTTTTATTTTTTTGCTATGCTTGTTCCGCATAAAACAATGGGAGTGAGGGTAAACTTATAGTCTGTTATACTTCTAATAGCTAACATCTTTGTTTAACATCTTGGCCAAAGTTTTCAGTCTTACATTCTTAAACACTTCCAATTTTGCCAGGTCTTTTTGCTAAGTGCTGAAAAAAGGGGGCACTGGAAATATTATTTTGTCCAACAGAACAAATTTTGCACAGGTTAAGAACTCAATGTTGTCTACAAAGATAAGAACAAGCCATCATGTTTATGACATTTACTGCACTATCCACAAAGTCCCAAGGATCAAATGTATCATAGGTGTGATTCTGGATAAGGTGAGACTGCATGGTCCCACAGCCGTAACTGAGTTCATCTGAGTGATTTAATAAATGTTGCAAAAAAGAAATCACATCCTAAACCCATCTGCTCACAGTTATCGTTACTTGGGGCACATATAACAGCTCACCCAAACCACAGAATGTTTCTGTGTCTATCGATGCAGTCTGTTGGTGAGCGTTTGTGATGTTCAACTCTGACCTTTATCTCACCATCTAAATACTATAAGGAGGAATATGTAACACAGTTCAGTTTCACGCCCCAGAGGGCTCTCGCCTTCCTTAGAAAGTAGCCTATAATGTAACTGTACGTCTAGGTTTATTATGAAGAGCAGTTTTGGGTGTGTTACAAAATAATTTACAAAGTTTATTCACATTACATTTTTCAATAATGTAATAATGTAATGTTTTCCTCTAAGAAATTCAGTAATTACAGTTACAATAATGACATTAATTAGGTTACAAAGGCTCTTTAGTTATCGAAGTGGATAGAAAGAAAAAAAATCAAGTAAACAGGCCTTCATCCTGTGCACTTGCGATACAGTCAGTTGATTTTAATTTGTATGTAAAAAGAGACAGATCTGCAGAGAAACAGATATGGCTTTAATTTTCACAGCACAAAAAGATGAGTGTGATGGTAAAGTGCAAACTGCGTCCATAACAGAAACAACTGGATTATGCTGCTCACACAACTTTGGCTCTTTGGAAGTATCTGCACAGCATGATACACACAGCTAGCCAAAAACTCAGCGTGTTGATAAAGCTGATGGTGATGCTGACCCCAGCCCAGCAGCCAGACCCTGAAACTGTGACGATCACTGAAAAATCTCTTTGGGCTGCTTTTGTTGTGTCAGCTTTGTGTTCATATGTAAACACTTAAATAGAGATTGCATAAATGTTCTCATTAGGATAGAGATTTGTGTTTTTGTGTAGCCTAAAATTGACACTGTTAAGTTGTAATTATGAGACAATACATTTCAGGTCATTTCATGGACAAGTATTATAACAACATGTGTTAGGAACTACTATATGTGTGTGTAGAATAGGAGAATATGCCACTTTGAGTGGGTCAGAATTTATGAGATTTATGACAAGTTTCTATCACAAACTGTCTGGCAGTGATTGCAAAGATTCATTTTGGATCTCCAATAAACAGAACACAGGTTATTGTGTGGCAGGTATTGTTGAGATGTTGTTAGGTAGTATACAATCAGACCTGATACAAAAGAAGAAAGGAGTTCTAGGAAAATCAGTGGCCACTTTTCTATTGTCTCACAGTTGGAAAATTATGAGGGCAATCTGCTCCATGCAGGGAAAGACAGTCCCCTGTAGGCTTACAGATTTTGAGGCACTGCATTTATGCTATGTTCCACCATCTCTCATTTTAGAAACTGCAGGTGGGCTTTTTTCTTGAGCACAGATTCAAACTCTCCATTCTCCCCCCAACACTCTTTCTCAAAGTATGAACGGACCTGCAGCACCGCCAGTTGTTTTCATCTGTAATATCGGAGGTCCATATCACCTTCGTTGAAGCATGTGCTACATAGATATATTGTGTTTTGTTGAAGATGAAGATTTTTCTAGAATATCACACGTGTGCACAATTTATAACAGATTTACAACGACATATGAACTCAATGATGAATCACATCCTATAACTGTAACTCATCAGAATTTTTGGTTCTCGGTGCAGTCATTGTTCAGATGTTTGCAACTTGTAGATAACTGAGACCAAGCAGTGATATGCGACACACTCATTTACACATGAGCCATTTATTATTATTATTATTAATCACATGTGATTCACATCTTGACAGCAGAAATTCATCAATATTCTTATAAAGGATGATTTTATAATTATACAAATTGTTTCTAAAAATGTTTCCAATTAACCAGATTTATTTGTTTCAAGACTTCAATACTCTGATATTTGTGAAAACTCAAAGAGAAGGTAATAAATGTACTTGTAATTAATGTATTCTCTGCCAAGAAAGTTTTCTAAGTCTTTCTAAGGCAACCAAGGGTAAGCTGAAGTAAGGCCAAAGCATTACCCATTTGAAAAAAAATTTTTTTAGCCTTTTATTTCTCCTTGCTGTTGAAACTTTGTTGATCAGTTTCTGTTTCTATCTATTTATCACAATTAAAGGAATTCCTTTTTTTTTTTTTTAAATTACAAACGTCCTATGCTATTTTTTTTCTTACTAACTATTATTGTTAAGCCAGCCGCACAGGAAGAACCTGTGTCTGAGATTGCTGTTCTGATCGGCTTTTAGAAGAAATGCTAAGAAACATGTGTTTGGACTGTGAGAGAAAACTGACACAGGCATAGGGAGAAAACTACACACTGGACTGCCAAGTCATGATTTTATGACATGTTCTTTTTTTTTTAATGGTTGTTATGGATAGACGCCCAGAAGGTCATTTTACAGTAAGTGTAGTAAGTCAAGTATACCGGGCACTTGGCTGTCATAAGAAATGGACAGAAACACTGGGTATACTGCCCCATCTCCCACATGGACTGATGCGCTCGTTTCAATCAGTCTTGAGCTGAGTTGTCACATTGAGGGGTCAGAGTTGAAACAAAACTCTTAATGACTACCAGCAGAGACAGCATTAGACCGTGGTCTCTCAGTTCAGCATGATGCAAATACACTGGAAGTGTGCATCGATTTTCTCATCATGTCAGGACCATTCAGCAGTTCCAAATCCGTTCCCAGTCTCTCCCAATTAGCTTTCGGCCCAGAGAACACTGTCGATCCCCATCTGCCCATCTGCCTGTCAGTGGCTTCATTCCACTAAAGGAGAGAAATAGGAAGGGGAAGAAGAGAGGGAAACGAGGGAAAGAGCAGACAGGCAATGGATAATTCTGTGTTTGGCGGCTACACGCGAGAAGGCTTGGCAAATCTGTCCAAAGCCACAGCCAGTAGGGGTGGTTTGGAAACGGAAGGACTCCCTGAGAGAGATACTGTTGTTTGGATGATAGAGTGAGGCACAATGCCCACTCACTCTCCGCAACCATTTATCAATGAAAACACAGGACTCGTTCTCTGTATCGCCTCTGTCAAAAAGGGATTCAAATTTCTCTTTTTGATGAGTTTTATACATCTCCGTTCCTATCTGTCTTACTATTTTCCTTTGGGATGGACCTATTACTGAACATCTTGCCCTAAGGTTACAGAATCTCGTCCAGATAATGGTCTAAGACTTCAGATGAGTCTTTCATTCTCCCAACAGGCCTTGGCGCTTAAAGTTGGCAGCTTCAGATGGACGTTCTGTATGATTGCTGCCTCATCACTCTCTTCTGGTTTCCTCTGCTTGGAATATAGTTCCTCTCTGAACTGAAATGACTGATTAGATATATCCTTACAGTCATCTTGCATTACAATATTTGTTTGTATTTTCAGCTGCCAAAAACTGGCAACATGCCACAATTATCAATTTGGGAGCTGGAATGAGAAATCTGTGCAGTATAAAAGAGATTTAAAAACATAGTCCTGTTCATAAAATTTTATTTGACATCCAGTTTTCTCTGCATGGGGGTCTTTTGCCTTGTCTACCTCCTACTGCCGAATAGTGTGTAATTGTATTTGTATGGAATAGCTGTTGTATTCCATTGCCCATGAGTGGTTTCATCTTTGGAGCTGGCTCCTCGCTCATGACGAAGCTTTGTCCACACACATATAAATTAGAGTCCACACTGTTGTTGCAGCATGGACTCTAACTCTCTTTACTCATTGGTATTCCTCATCTCTCTTTGTCCTGATGGGTGGTGTAATTATGGAAGCCACAGGGAGGCAGCTGGGTTTTAGACTTTGTAGAAAGGCTGCTGGGAGCTGCCCACTGGTGGGAAGGAAAAGAAATGCATGCTGCCATTTGGTAACCTCATCAACCCGAGCAAAAGAGCTGATAAAATAAACAAAATTTCAAGGAAAAAATGCATGTATAGGCACTGATGTTGAGACATGTCTGGACGCTATTATCCATGCACACAATGTATAGTGAAAAACAGTCATATAAATGCATCCTCACACAGTGGGGCATGTAGACACACACTGTGGAAATGTAGCTGTCCACCTCTGCACACAAATAGATAAAGTCACCATTGGTCCAGGCTGCAGCCCGATAAAT
This sequence comes from Simochromis diagramma, assembly GCF_900408965.1. NCBI lineage: Eukaryota > Metazoa > Chordata > Actinopteri > Cichliformes > Cichlidae > Simochromis > Simochromis diagramma. The sequence continues at coordinate 18,504,013 of NW_024387245.1, read as the reverse complement.
TTCCCCCTACATCCCTTTATGGCTTGTGTTTTTTTTCTTTTTTTCTTTTTTTTTGGATGGCTTGGGTGTTATCGGGGCAGCAGTAGTTGAATCCACATATCCTGGTCCTGGCACAGCTGGGCCTTTGCCTACAGTGCATTAGTTTTTTCATGAAATGTCCCACCATTCTTGGGCCTGATGGAACACCACTATGGGCTTACCCACGGTGATCTAATCCAGCTGGGCACAGACATCTACTGATATACTAGCGAGAGGGCAGAGAGATTGAAGGAGCTGAACATAAGAGATGTGGAGTAAGAGCGAGGAATTGAACTGGAATGAAAAGGATATACTCTCTGAGGAGAAACAGCGTGAGAGGATCTTCCATTAGAGAGCCCATATTTGGCTTGTGTATGTGTATATCTCAACCATCTTGCTGGTAGATAAACAACGCCTTGCATGACTGCAGGCATACTGGTGGGTCAGTATGATGTGTTTGAGGGGGTAGAATGAGAGAATCAACATCAATAACAACTACAGTACACAGCAACAACAGTGGCAACAGTGGCAGCTGTAGTGTTGTGGAGAGACCCACTGGCCCTGGAGGAGCAGAGGCTCCATTCAGGAGCGTTGTTATGACTCACTGTTGGGCTATAATGACCACAGATGGCCATTAGCAAGGTGTGAGGTAAACAGTGTAGGCCCTGTGTCCCTAGTGCTATAGAAAGGTACACTGCTCAGATATGACAGGCACAAAGTTGATGTATCTAATAAGCGCTTGTATGAAAAGGATCCCCTCCCACACCCTTTTCACCTGCAATTCTAAAATCTTTTTAGAATTCTAAAATCTTTTTAGAATTGCAAAAAACAAACAAACAACAACAACAAAAAAGCTTACTCACAAATCTGAGGTTAATTTGTGAGTTAACATTTTGTGATGCTGCTACTAACATATTAGGTTGTTCAGCTGACTTTTCCTCTTCTAAACACAACAACATTTGCAGCTTTCAATCTATAAATTGATGGGAAGACATATTGGTGCATGGCAACTTGCAATGTGGTAGCATCTGTCTTTCTCTCTCTCTCTCTCTCTCTCTCTTGCTCTTTCAGACATTTTTAATAGCCCTTACTCCCAATTCACATTCACCTTACTCTCCCTACTGTTTTTACAAAACAATGTTTCTTATGCAAAGATTGTGCTGATATGCCATTTAGCTGATCTTGTTTCTATGGTTTTCTTATTTCTTCCTTCTGCCACTGTCCATAGTGGCTAAGGTGAACAATGGACCAAAAGATTTCGGTTCTTTTAACACACACACAAACGCGCGCACACACACACAGACACACACGCACGCACACACACGCACACACAGACACACACGCAAGCACACACACGCACACACACAAGCACACACAGACACACACGCATGCACACACACGCACAAACAAGCACACACAGACACACACGCACACACACACACACAAATAAAGGACAATAATGACAATAAAATAAGTCTGTGAAGGTTCTCAGTCATCCAGGTCATCGTAGTCAAAGGAGCTTGCAAAGAAAAGCGTCTGGACTTCTTTAAGTTACTTGAAGACGTTTCACCTCTCATCAGAGAAGCTTCTTCAGTTCTAAGGTCAAATGGCGGAGAGTCCCAGATATAAACCTAGTGGGAGTATCCCCCCACAGAGGGACAAAAGGACCCCTGATGATCCTCTAATCGCCTGAGCCAAGGTGTGAAACTGGGTGTGGGTCCCAATCAGCCAGAGTTTCGGGTGAGTTCATTGTGAAACCTGGCCCCACCTTATCATGCGAATTCTTGAGGTCAGATGGCCCAGGATGTGAGTGGGCGTTAAGGCCTTCCATCTATAATCCAGTTTTGAGTTCCCTCCCCAGACGCCTTAACGCCCACTCACATCCTGGGCCATCTGACCTCAGGAATTCGCATGATAAGGATGAGAGGTGAAACGTCTTCAAGTAACTTAAAGAAGTCCAGACGCTTTTCTTTGCAAGCTCCTTTGACGACAATAAAATAAATATTTTCTTTATTCAGCAACAGGGCCAACTTATTACGGCATTTTCCTCACTACAAGGTGCACTTAAAATCCTTTAGTTTTAATTTTTCCTGTGGCGGTTAAGCTGCCAGATTTTTTGCTTCACGACCCTTCTTCATGGTTCGTGGCATGGCATTTCAGCCGACGACACAAAATACCATCATGTGGTGTTCTCGCTGGATCCGTTGTCTACCTGCCGTGTGATGACCCTTCTCTGGGATACCCCCACCCAAGGGAAGTACACCGCTCTCAAGGCACTGCTGCTGCAGTGCTACTCCCTCTCTGATGCAGAGCAGGCTGAGAAACTTCTCGCTGTCTCAGGACTGGGTGATGGTACCGCTCTTGAGCTCATGGAGAGCATGCTGTCCTTGCTAGGAATGGATGATGGCGGATTCCTCTTCACTTACGTCTTCCTCCGACAGTTGCCTATGAGAGCTGGCATCGCCAACTCCCCGCTGCTTGCTGCAAAGGATTACCACTCACTCACAGAAAAAACGGATCGCATTCTCCTGGCTACCAGTTTTTCGGCATCCAGGCGAGTTCCTGTCTCACCGACGGCATCTCCCGCGCCCCCACCGATTCACCCGGTGGTCTCCGACTCATCGATGGTGGCTGGGATCGCAGGATGGTGGCACCGCGGAAAAGGGCTGTGTTTTTGCCATCGCTGTGCCACCTTTGCAGTTTTGAGGCCCAGGGAAACAAGCCAGCCAGTGCTCTGTAGCGGCCGCGACAACTGGAAGGAAAGATAAGGAAAGGATACTCTTCATTGAGGACTCACACGTTTTCTGGTTGACTCCAGCTCCCAGAGGAGCCTCGGAAACTCTGATGCCGTCTTTGCATACCTCCACAATAGTATATTATTTAATCTTAAAATAAATTGGAGATTTCCCACGTACCACCAGAGAGATCCCAAGTATCACTAGTGGTACGCATACCACAGTTTGATAAAGACTGTACTATGTGATCGCTAGCAACACAGCTATGTTAGCATAGACATAAACACAGTGAAGCTGAAGGATGAACGCAAATTTTTTTCCACTCGATAAAAGTTAACGTGAGGTTTCCCGATGGTTAGGGGCAAATGCAATCGCATGGCAGGATGGTGTAAATGGACCAAACTTCAGTCAGGAGAACAACTGAAATAATCCATCCACAATACGAAGTTATTGATTAATATACTGCAATAACAGGGGAATAGAGCAGCTGCAAGAGAATTCAACATTAATGAATCAATGGTATAGAATTGGAGGAAGCAAGAAGAATGAGTTGAGTAAAATTTGACTTACTGTTTTATTTAGCTTAATGCGCCTTATAATCCGGTGTGCCTTATGGTCCGAAATATACGGTACTTTCATCAACAACTAAACATAACTGAATTGTGACCACATAAAAAATTATTTACAGTACTGTGCAAAAATTTTAGGTTGCTACTTTGTCACTACCAGCCTTTTGAACAAGCAAATCATTTCTTCCTGTTTCTTCATTTTAATATATGAAAAATGCCAAGATTTGCACCAAAGAACGTTTACCTATATAATTTGGCATATCTCAGCATTGTTTACAATGTCCCCTTAAAACACTGAGGACACTGAACAAGTAGAGGACAGAAGAAGTCATACGTTTAATATATCAAAATTGCATCTGTAAGAAATAGGAAAATAAGTTCTGACACAGGACTTGAGAGATGCATCTCATGGCCCTTCAGTTGATCAATCTACTGTTCACCAAAGCCTCTTCAGAAATGGTTCCAGTGGTAGGGAAGGAAGGAAGGAAGGAAGAAAGGAAGGAAGGAAGGGGAGGAAAATGGGAAGAAAGTGCTGAAGTAAGCTACAATTACTTAAACTGTGGACTGAAAATTAGTGCCAACAGGTCTTATGGAATGATAAATTAAAATCAAATTTTTTGTTCATCAGAATGTAAAAAGAAGGTCAGGGCAGAGACGTGTAACAAAAGTGGCTATAGCCAGTGGAGGTTCAGTCAAGATTTGGGACTGCATTTAGCTAGTGGTGTTGGAGATCTTTTCAAAATGTATAAAATAATGAATGCAGAAAAGTACTGTCATATTTTGATCCAATATGTAATATCAAGAGGAAAATGTCTGATTGGCAACAGCTTCATTTTTCAGCATAACAATGATTGCAGACACAGTGCCAGTGTAGTAAAAGAATACCCTTGGGCTAGTAAAAGCATACCTTGTCTTGAGCTAGAGCTCATTGTTCTGCTCCCCATTGATGTAGAGACCCACCTGCTGTGATTTCTCTAACCAGAACTTGAGCTTGAACTCACCTGCTGTGAGTTCTGGCCAGATTGGTCCTTTCTGTTTGTAGTGAACCTCTAAACCAGAGCAAGGACAGTCATCAGCAACTGCAATCCAAGGCAGTCTAAGTGCTTGGGCTAGTTGGATAGCATGAAATACGCATGAAATAAAAGCCAGGACATTGACAACTAGTAAATCGCATTGCTGGCAGTGCTGTCTTAGATAAAAAGATGAAAATAAGCATATGCTAAAGTGAGTTAACAGATAATATCCCTTGGCATCCCATCCAGTTAAAGTAATGTGTAGAAAACACTGGTGTGTGTAGGTGTGTGCATTGTTCTATAGTTAAGTAAATGAAATAAGTCAATACTTGAAAGTAGATAATACTATAAGCAGATATAGGCAAATAAAAATGTAGAAAGAATAGAATTCTTACACAATCAGAAGTGTGAACTTTAACACAGAAAGAACACTTGTTTTACTGTATCTGACATTTTTGTACATTTATCATGTCCCCACATTGTGGGATTAAGTCTAAAAAAGCTAAACCTTGTTTGCACCTTATGAAGGATGAACTATTTTCATCTGTTGCATCTTCATCCTTTTTTCCTAAAGCTTGAAACTTCTTCAAATAAAACTATTGCAGTGTAAGATTCTTTCCAACTTTTCAGAAATTGTGTGTCCCACCTGTTCTTGCTAGTCAAAACAACAGAGTCTGATCCCTGAGAGGCAGCTATGGGGTCTGGGTGTCCTTTGTAGTCTTTTATGGTACAGCAGGCTGGTGATGGAGGAGCTTAGCTTGACCCAGCAGTTATCCATCTCTAACTCCTCTTCGAGGGAGCTGGCTGCCAGTGTGGAAGCCTGTGTCAGGGCTGGGAAAAAACGAACCACATAAAAAACAACACAAGCTGACTGTAAAAGAGCATAAGAGCAGACTCGCAGGCATAGAATGGTGGAGGCTGGCTGAGGCAAGGTGCCAACAGGCCTTAGACGCTCTGATTCAGCATCTCCCATCATTCACGCTGCCATGAGCCACAGCAGGGGTATTATGGGATTCTTCAGGATTTTTTTTTCTTTGTCATCATTGACTCTTTCTGAGACTGACAGCTATCTACATTGATTGACACTAAGGGAACTAGGAGCCTGCTGAGAGAGGGGGGTGCCAGGCTAATTGACTGTCTTCCATCTGGTTGATGGCTGGCTTTGGAAGAAACGACAGGGCAGCAGCCCACCACTGTTTTTCTCTACTGAGCCTGGAAATAATGAATACTGCTGGAATGTTTTGGCAGAGAATGTGTGAACTCGGATAGTCAATTCTCACTTTGTTTTTTTCCATAAACATGTGGATGCTGTGAGTCGCCATCACCACCACCTTGGGTGTAGGGAGTTTTTGTTGCAGTTATAAATACTGTCTCCAAGCTCCAAAGGCAGAAGTAAGAATTAGATGGAGCTGAAGGGTTCTACTAAATAAAGCATTTCAGTTGATGAATTATTGAACAAATAGTGATGTATACCTGCAGCAAAACAGGAAGGCCTGATGGTCTTTTTTGAACACAGTAGGAGACTCAGCCATGTATTAAATTACATGTTCCAATTTTTTTTTCTGTCTGCATCATTAGACTTGGAGTTTTTTTCATAATGGTGATTAGTAAATTATCAACTCTGCACTGCACTGAAGACACAAGTGAAGGAAGAAGTGTTAATACCCCCCCACCCCCCCCACACACACAAAGGGCCTTTAGTAAAAAGTCTATTTTAGGTGTTCACTGGTATAAATAACATTGCAAAGTATGATTTATTTTACATCCACTAAACACATTCTAACTTTAATTAGCAGAGACCAAGAGGAACAGATTGCACTTCTATAGGTTTGCTTCATTCTCTTCTTATACACAGACCCTGCTGGTTGCTTTTTGTAGGTGAGAAAAATAGATAAATAAATAAAAGTTACATTGAAATAAAACATTTCAGAAAAAGTAATAAATGTTCTCATCAGTTGTAGCCTTGGGACTGCCATGTTTTTATTCTTAAATAGATGTTTTGAAAACTCACTGAATCAGAGGATAATTCAATATCTATTGAAACACAATTTCAATATGTATTTAAATATCGACATGAGTAATGCTGATAAACAATATCTGATCCAAGCCCAATATCCATTTCAATTTGCAGTAGATACACAATGTCTGTGCTGAGGTCATCCCATTGATTTAATGTAAGCTGCCTGAATGGAAAAAAATGGCACTCATTGAACCCTTACACTGAGGTTGGATTTAAAATTGATTTTTGCAAGATGACGCACTCATTTGAATGTGTCTATACAGTCAAATTATGGAAACTTTAAAGCATATTAACACATTTGATTTAACTATGGCTGTGACTATTAAAGTAACAGCTTGATGAACCATAATCAGGTGAGCCAGGAAAACCTTTGCAACACTTGGAATTTGGATAGACCAACCAATTTTCTACATCAGTAGATATATGTGGGTGTTACCTGCATGAATATATAAGGATATGCTTTTGTTGCGACATACTGATATTAGACAGATAGACAGACAGACAGGAAGGTATGCAGGCAGGCTTATAAAAAAGAGTGTAGTGTGTGTGTGGTGTAGCTCAGGAGGCTCTGGCCCAGGACTCAACATTGACAAGCTGTCCACATCTCACTGTAATTTACAGACCTTACCCCAGAGAGCAGGTCTGAGTTATAACATTTCTCTCTACCCTCTCGTTCTCCTTTCTTACAGCTTTTCCTTTTCTCTGTTCATTTTCTACCGTTTTTAGCTTACTTTTTCAAGTCTGATTTTGTTTTCCCCTCATCATACGATTGTGATTTTTTTTTAAACTTTCATTGTAAGCTGCTTATCAAGCTACTGGATGACATGAAACATAGAACTATTAGGGTGACTATTAACATTTAATCACTGTAATGCAATTTTGACTGAATAGTTTCAAATCTGCTGATACGGGTGAGTTAAAGAAAAAAAAAAATCATAAAAGCAGTGTGCAGTATTTGGGTATCACAACAAAGTCTTATTTTCTAGGCTTCCCCACTAGAGAAGTCATTCTGTAGTGCTTCCAGATATAGGTTGACAAAATATTATACTTGTTCTTCACAAAGAAAAAAATAGGTGTGTTCTTAAAAATAACTCAAATAAAAAGTTGATTAGTTTTTTGGATCTTTAATATTTATAGGTTTTGGATGGGGGTAGAATTTTTTAAATAGCATCTGGTAATCTTGCGGCGGTATGATCTGACTCACAGTGGAATACAGGTCAAAGCATTTACTTCTAATAAAACGTGTCTCAGTAACTGGTAGTAGACAGTGGACTAGTCATTGGACAATGATTTCTCTCAAACTTCTTCTTCTCTTTCCTGTTATCGTTAATATATTAAAAAAAAATAAGCATATTTACTACCATACAGTTTTTTTTCCTATTTCCAATTTTCTTCACAACTAAATCTGTCCTCACAGACTTCAGACTGTACCTACCTAATCAACCCAAGTCCTCGATTGGGTATCCCACAAGACCTGTTTGAAGCAGGTTTCTGTATCAGTGAGAAACAATTATAGCACATAAAACTCAACTTCCCTGTGGACACTCACAAAGCAGTTTATCAGTATTCAAATTTTTTTAGGAAATTACAGTACAATTTTGTTTCCGCTTACAAAACAGATGTCTGACCAGCTTTCCAACAAACAAGATGTAATTCAAAGTAAGTCAGGTAAGAAGTCAATTCCACAGAGATTCCACATACTTCATCACTCTCGACATTTTCATCTGACACTGAAAAATTAAGACTGGCCACTTTAGATGCTAATTTAACTGCTTAGCACATGATTTCCCTTTCTCAGTAAAGCTTTACTTCTACCATAAAGCTGTCATGCTGGCTCCACATCCCACTCCCTTACAACCCAAGGTACAGAGGTACACAGCAGTCTTCTTTCCCCCACAGAGAGAAACGGCAACCTTCATTATGTTTTCTTTTAATCCGTTAACCCATGCTTTAATATAGAAGTAAACAAATAAAAGCATCTAAGTAAATGAACAGTTAGAGTCATTCTGTAATAGCTCGTAAATCTTTCAGAGTTTGTAATGAGCTCCTTTCTCCTCTGGGCTCAGCAGCAAGAAATCAGCACTTCACACACGAGTGAGAGCAGCATGCAAGAAGACTCCCACTCTAAATATGTACCATTGAGAGACTTGGGGGGGGGGGTTAGATTGTTTGTTTGTGGAAGTTGTGTTAATCTGTACAAGCATCTTGCACTCTATTTTGATGAACAATAACCACCTTATAAAAGTACATGAAGTACATCTTTAACAGGGTTTGTAGACCTGATACAAATGTGAAGGTAATCCCACAACTAAAGCAGATAAGTACGCTTGTGTGAGCAGTTTCTGCAGGGAATTGCATTTCAATTTAAGCATTAGATACCAGTAAGATGAGATGACCATCATTTTTCCTGTATCTAGGCAACAAGAGAACCACATAGCATTTCCCTTTCTCTCCTTCCATCTCTTTCACTAACTCTTGTTCTCTTTCGCTTCAGGGAACATTCAGTATTACTTTTCAAATTAAAGGCTTGCAAAAAAAAATTTTTCCCTTCTTTTTGGTAGCTAAATGCGCACCAATTTATTCAGGCTCCACCTTTAAATAGAAAATTATGCGCAGGTGGATTCCGACCACATCATCCACTGATATCCACTGTGTTTTATGGCTCTCCTTGAGGAATGATGAAATGTTTACCAGTGGGTGAGGAGCAAACAGGGCAAGAGAGGGAGGGTTGTGAGATGTGTGGGAGGACTGCTTCACTCCTACAAAAAGAAGGGATGGCGAGGGAGGAGAAGAAGGACGGGGTATAGGAGGAGTTTGGTGTCATCAGTGTACAGCCCTCACCAAGATAAATCAAATATAGGTCCATAGTGAGTAAAACAGTGTGATTGTAGTTTATGACACATGTATAGTTGTTTCCACTTTGTTTTTATTGTGTGTCATCAGGATGTTTTTATGGTTCTTCTTTTTTTCTGTTTTGTTTTGTTTAGTATGTTTTCTGCCCACCAGTCATCAATTTGCAATAATTTCTGGACATCAGACTTACATAACCTTCATTTATTCTGCAATGTCTGCACTGGGCACTGCTGCTTTAAAATTGAGTTGCCACAGAAACAGAGCTACATTTCTACTGAAGAGGGGAAATATGACAGCTTCAGGAAGTAATTGGTTTTACAGGCACAAGAGAGTATTAATTGTTTTTAGTATTGTATTTAATCTTTCTGTCACCTAATACACAGTAAGTAGCTACCAGTTATTTGCAATTAATGTCTTCAGTGTAACATGTAACATGCAATTCTATGTAATGAAATCTTATGCGTTCTACTTCAAATGCACTTTAAAAAAAGAAAATTCATACATGTTTTGTCATTTCCAAACTTTCTTGAAATCAAGTTATTACTATATCCATTTCCACTGTGTTCCACGGAGTTACTTTGCCCTTTTACTCAGTTTTTGCAAAGAGTAACATGATAGATGTATGGAGCAGAGAAATATGCTGAATGACTAGATCATGGCAATAAGCTACTACACATATGCTTCAGCAGAACCCCATTTTTTTATGAGAAATCTCCTGCAAGACTGTATGCATCTTACATGCACATGGTTTCACTTCCCAACTTCCAAAAAGCAGTAAGGCAGGAGAGGAAGTTGGCAATAGGAGGAGGTGAGACACTGACTCTGGCTGATAGTTACACATGATGGATGTGACTCACAAGTGAGGATTCATGCTGACACTCCGCAGTGACAAAGCCTGCCTTATAGCAGGTGACAGACTACTACCTGCAGCCCAGCCTCTCTGCGGATTAAGCTTGATATCCTCTCTGGTTTAACAATTACTTGTACCACTTGCATTCCTTGCAGGGATACTATTGAGAGGTGCTACCATGTAGAAGTAAAGCGGGGTGCTCAAAAATGTCTTATATCCTTCCAGGGTAAGCCCATGGCTTGTGTTGGAGGAATAGGGAGCTTGATTGACAGAACTGTAGAATGTAGAATTACTAGGCCAGTTGTTAATTAGAACGATGCTAATATATCTGAAACCTGTATATGTAAAGATGAGGGACATTGTGGTTGTTTTAGTTTATTTTATCCTCATGTTTACAGAGCATTTTGATGAACAATAAATCAATAAATGATAAGTTGATGGTTCATTTATTTTTATTTTGATTAAATGAAAAACTAATTAATGTGTACTTAATTAATTAATGTGAGTTTGTTTGCTTATTTTTAAACAATTTAAGTTTAGAGTTTTAAGTATTATGGTTATTGTAATGTTGCAAATGATGTTTAAAAAAACTTTTAAGGTATTTATAAGTAGGCAGGCAGCAGCCTCAGCATCATCGATAAGTTGTGCATGAAGATAAGATAAGATAACTCTTTATTGTCATTGCACAGTCATACATAGTACAGTAGTACAATGAAATTGGAAAACTGTCCTACGTCGGCACTACATATAACACAACACGACACGATATGACACATCACAACGCAACAAACAACACAACACAGTATATTAACTTAGTATAAAAAAGAAGAAGAAGTAAAGTGCATTTAACTACACACACATTAGTGTGGCTTGCGGGCACTGGAGCTGATCGCACCAACTCAGAACAGTGCTCAGAACAGTGCTTGCAATTCCACTTTAATAAAATAAGTTGATGAATTTACTTAGTAACAACTATTATCAATCATGGTTGTTATAAAGCATTACCATTAGTTCTGTCAAGGATGAGAGTTAATATTAACATCACATATGAATGATATCTTGTAAAGAGATGCAGAAAACATGTAGCGAAAGAATGACAACCACGGGAGAAAAGAAAAAAAAATACACACACACAAATTAAAGTCACGTTTTGTATCGGGTGGTTTAAGTGTTTTAGGCAGTTTCCTGTCAAATTCTGTCTGTTGTAGAATCCTTGTTTTTCCTGAGAGAGCATCCTTTAAAAAATGTAACCCTGTGGGGAAAAACAAATAAATATATATATGAATAGAGTAAAATAAAAATGTCACCACCATCAAAATCCGGCTGTCTACTTTTAGATTCTCTCTCTTTGTCTCTCTCTCTCTCTCTTCCCGTCACTTAGACTTTCTCCCTCTTTGTCTTTAGGAACTGAATAAGAAAGATAAGCTAAGACTCCCATTTAAGTACCTCTCCATCCATTAAGATAGAGATTATAGCTCCAAAGCTAATTGTTTTTCTTTCTTTCTCCCTTTCTTTCTTTCCTGTTCGTTTTATGGAGAACATTCATGAAGCCAACAGGGGGCCCTTTCTTTTCAATTTTCTTTGTAGTAAATTCTCTCATTTTTACCTCTTGTCCTAATATGAAGGCAAATTAAAATTGATTAAATTGATTCAACATGTTCATTAGGCTATGAAGGTGAACTCTATGTGAAAGGATGTGGTGCTTTAAAGGGTCTTGTCTTCCTCTGTGCAATCTTGACAAATAGAGATAGGCTGCCAGAATGTAATGCAGAACGGCTGTCGAAGGGCTAGCATATGCTTTGTATTTGCTCAGACATTTTTAACTTAATTCTTTGTTTACTTAATGCACTACATTACACTTTTGTATATGTGAACTATGTGTTTTTTTTCTCTATTTTCATGTATGTATGTATCTGTTTATTTTAGATGACAAATTGCACTTCATTTTTGGACACATTTTAATTGTGTATGTGTGATAAAAGGCAGTTATCTTAGCTGTTGTTGGGAATTAAGGTACAGCCAGTACAATTTTAGTATCTGTTAGTATCTCTGACTTCTTTACAGAGAGTGTCCAAAAGCAAACAGTCACTGAGGAAAAAACTAAACACCAGACTGGGAAAACATTTTTTTTCTAGAAAACATGAATCCAGAGAGTGTACTCCTCTCTGGCTTAACTTTTGTAAATATGCATATAGGCCAACAGAGTATAATCCCAAGAGAAGTCACCCATTATATTTTTCATTCTTATTTTAATTAATTGGGATTAGAGGTCATTTGTTGAAATGGAAATTGATGGCATGGAGGAAGCTACCTAGTTACACTTCACTTATTTGCATTTATATGTGTTATAAAGATAACTATAATATAAATGGTTGAGAAAAGGGATAGCCACCACGCTCATCACTAAAGTCATCACGAAAGCTTTATAGAAAATGTCTCAAATGAATTAATTTTTTGTTTCATTTAATAAAAGTAGCTCCCCTTAAAGGAGTTCTTAACACCCATCTATAAACAAAATCTGTTAATGAAAATTTCAGTTGTCTATATATGAGCATGCCGTTGCTTGTTTAAATTTTTCATAAACTAGCGTAGATGTAAACTAAGCCACTGATTTGACAGATAAGGGGTACCAGTGATGAATGTATATTGAATTAATCATTTATCATATAAATTAAGTATGTTGGAATCACAGCAGACTGTATATAATGCATCTAACAAGCCCATTAATTCCCTTTGGCAAGCTTTTCACCTTGTTTTGTACTGAGGGGGAGACAATGACAAAGAGAGCAATAGAGAGACAGAAGTGGGCACACAGAAAAGACAACATAGTTCATCAGGTCTTGGCCTTCTGTAAAGTGAATGCTGGGGGAGTTGTGTGTGAGTGCATAAGTGTGAAAGTTTAGTGCATGTGAATGTGTGTATGGGGTTGAAGGGTGATGGGAAAAATCAAGGACAGCCGCCTGTGCCTTCCCTGACTCTGTTAGGCCAGACTGGCATTTTAATAAGGGTTGCTGAATACCACTGCTTCATCCTCCAGGGTAGCTGAACACACACATTCACAGATCCTCAGCCACATGCGTACAAAGTATACGGAGGGAGGTGGAGGCACAAATCATTCGTAGGTGTGTATTAATGTTAGTGTACACAGAACGATGTTGGGTTTATAAAAACCCATGTCTACATTTTATAAAGATATAAAGCTACACTACTGGACGTGTTCTAGATATTAAATTACTTCAAAAGTAAATCTATAAATGGTAAATTAAGTAGCTGGCAGACATAGCCAGCAGTGAAATCCTTCCCTGCATTGTAATGCCATTACTGTCCACACAAGAGCTGCAAGGGTGGGCAGTGTGAATACAAGAGAGCTTTCACATTCTCACATGTCAAGCACAGAACCCACTGATAATGTGGATTGGGAAAGAACAGTGAGATTGCAGATGCAGTGTGCACAGCACGGGGCTTATATTAGTCAGGCATCGAGTGTAGCAAGATGTGTCTCCTCCAGAGGTGGCACTTCAGGCAAAGGAGACTCATCTGTGGAAAGTAATGGAGAAAGATGAATGCTGCCTCGTATTGACCAATGCAGATGGAAGTAGAGTCATACATAATGTTCACACGTACTGTGGCTGCTTCTGCTATCGATTTCGAGTGTTGGAAGTAGTAGGGATGAGGGCTTGCTGTGATGCCCTCTTTGGATTGCTGCTGTCACACTCTACTCACTGACACATCCTGTGTCAAAATGCCTGTTAAACATGTCTGCGTGGAAGCTAGGCGAAGCTCAGAATGGTTCAGCGTTTTTTCTTTTTGTTGTTGTGTTTTTTCCTGCTGACACTGCCTTGACAAAAAACAATGAAATATAGTAAATACCATCAGATACTCCTTGAAAATGCAAAACACGTCCTTTTTTTTGGGTTTGTTTTCACACGATTGAAAACAAGAGTGGCGCGTCAGCATGATGACTTAAAAATGCAGCTTTCAAGTTGCTCTAAACTAATATGTTGACCTTTTAAGCTGACAAGTGTGTAATGTGATTGCATGGAGGCAGCTCTGTTTCTATTTTCTTGAGATTCTTTTTCACACAGCAGGAAGAGCAGCTTGTGAGAGGGATCAGAGTGGTTGTGATACCACTCGCCCTTTTAAGCAAGAAAGAGATAAAACAGAGCATCATCCTGATTGAAGATAAATCCACTCAGATTAGCTTTGCTGTGCTCTTTATGTTGGCTTTTTTATACTTCTGTTTTTTCTTCTTACTTTTTGATTTGCCTATCCAACTAAAAGTCTCTCATAAAACACTGACATATTTGCATAATAATACATTCAATACATTTTTAACTAAATTTCAGCACAAAAGAATGCATTGTTTTAATCTGTATGGCGTAGTTGTGAATTGTAATGCATGCGTGCAAGCAGAAAGATGTATGTAAAATTATCATATGCATTTTTTATTCAGTTGAGTTATTGTTATCCCCTTAAGTCAGAAATAAATGTTATTAGATTTTCTTTCCATGCCTCAACATATCTATTTTAATTCTTCCACCAGTGTGCTTTTTGCTCTATATTGCTTTCATTTGATCCCTATGCATAACCCCTACACATAGGTTCTGCCTCGTTCCTTTACATTATTGGAATTGTCCAATGAGCATTGACAGCGGGAGTTTAATGAATTAAAGTGGACATAGCTGACTCAGTTCAATCGATAACTGGTCCCCAATGCAGCCTGCTGCTCTGAGAGCTAGAAACAGCAGAGAAGGGGAGATAGAAAGACAGAGCTACAGTGACAAATTGAACAAGAGAGAAAAATGAAATAGAGAAGAAAAGAGCATACAAAGGAGAAATAGAGGAGGGACTAACCCTCCAGGGAGAGATGATGTGAAGGGAGGGAACCACAGATGGGAGCTGAATACAAAAATGGATGGAGGCGATGAATGAGATCCAGCAGATGAAAGGGTTAAGTGTTTTGCAGCTCTTCAACCTAATGGCTCCTGAGGCTTCTCCTCAAAAAGGCTAGTTTGTATGTTGTCTCCTAAGATCCTGGGAGATACATACTTGATACCCGATTTTTTTCTTCTTCTTCTTCTTTCCATCCCAACACTGGCTTGTTTGTACTTTACAGTCTAGCATACAAACTGGGACTTCATAGCATGTGGCCTCATTCAGTCCAGGACACACAGAAACAACATTCATCTTGCCTTCATTACAGTACTGAAATCATAATTGTTGGGCCTTTTGAGCAATTAACACTGGTGTGCTTTGTTCAACAAGCAGTTTGGCAGTTAGTGCTAAAAAAGTGTTGTTTTGTCTTATTTTGCATAACAATGCCATTAAAATAATTGTTTAAACTGTTCACCATCTTTCAATGCTAAACAATCACTTTGCCCACGGCTCACACGAGTTTATGTCATGAATTGTAAACACCCACCATTTAACTGATTTTAGTTGTTTAATGACATACTGTTGCATATGACTAATTTAGGGCATCGTGTTACTTAATGGGTTTCCTTGCAGAATGATAGCAGTTTTTTAAGCAACACAAATGCAAACAGAACCCATGAAGAAACAGAAAAGGGCTCTAACAGATTAAGGTTTCTGTTATATCTAAAATCATGTTTTTCACAGTTACTTTTTGAATTTAGCTTTGTGCTATGTTGTACATGGGATGGTTTTGCCTCTCATGTCACACTTGTTAATAACTGTTTGATGGATGGTATCCAACTTTGATTTCTGTTTCGTTTAGAGCGAGCAGATACCTTATAATCTCCCACTTTACTTGTCACACATTGTACCTTGCTCATGCCACTCAGTACTATTTTTTTTTCTTACTGGTTTTTCTGCTTGAAAGTAATATTCTCTAGTGTTAAATAATTTTCTGGGTTTACACTTTCATCTTGGATTATTTTTATACTGTTTATATGTCTGCTGGGGACAGTCCATTATTGTCTTACACTGCACAGTGATTCTTACCTTGAGCAGCTATGGCTCAGGCTATGTTAGTGAACTTGGGAGGTTGATGGTTTGCTCTCCATATTTGAACGAGATACAGAGGCCTGAGGAGCCCCGGAAGCACCCTTTGGAGTGTTACTGTGTGAATGTTGGGTTAAACAATGCTTGGACATAGAAAGTGGTCAAACAAAGTAGAAAAATGTTATATAAGTACCAGTCCTTGTATCTTGTGAGACAACTGGATTTTCTTGCGATTTGTTAGATAAGAATCATAGGGCCTAGCTGGTCCAAACAGCGAGAACCACTGAACTTTAAAAATTTGCTCAGCTTCAGCTTCTTGTTGTGTTTTTCAAATCAATTTGATTCAATTTAATTTAATTAATTAATTAAATTAATTTATTAAATTTATAGCGCCAATTCACAAAAACAGTTGCCTCAAGGCACTTTATATTGTACAGTAGATCATACAATAATACATACAGAGAAAAACACAACAATCAAATTACCCTCTATGAGCAAGCACTTTGGCAACAGTGGGAAGAAAAAAACTCCCTTTTAGCAGGAAGAAACCTCCGGCAGAAAAAGGCTGAGGGAGGGGCGTCCATCTGCTGCGACCGGTTGGGGTGAGAGAAGGAAGACAGGATAAAGACATGCTGTGGAAGAGAGACAGAGAATAACAAGTATGATTCAGTGCAGAGAGGTCTATTAACACATAGCTGAAAGGTGATTGAAGAAGAAATATTCAGTGTATCATGGGAATCCCCCAGCAACATACACCTACTGTGTTAACTATGGGAGAATTCGGGGTCACCTGATCCAGCCCCAACTACAACCTTTAGAGGAAACTGTAAGCAAAGAGGAAAGTTTTAAGCCTAATCTTAAAAGTAGAGATAGTGTCTGTCTCCCGAATCCAAACTGGAAGCTGTTTCCACAGAAGAGGGGCCTGAAAACTGAACGCTCTTCCTCCCATTCTACTTTTAAATACTCTAGGAACAACAAGTAGGCCTGCAGCGTGAGAGTGAAGTGCTCTAATAGGGTGATATGGTACTACAAGGTCATTACGATGAGATGGGGCCTGATTATTTAAGACCTTGTATGTGAGGAGCAGGATTTTGAATTCAATTCTGGTTTTCACAGGAAAATCCAATTCTGGATTCTCTTGTTGGTACTATCATACTGCATCATAAGGTTTATAAACCTGAGATAGACAACAATAGACAGGTGGTCCATCCAATTAGCTGTGAAGTTTTTTTTTTTAAGTGACTGTTTTTGTCACACATTTCCCCTGGATTTTCAGATGGTTCCATGCAACAAGCCATTAATTTAATTCTTTTCATATATATGTTGTTTTCATTTTATCACTAGGCAAAATCTTAATACAACTGTCGTCAGTTTGCTCACAGGGCTTTATTTTTACTTTCTAAATTTTATCTGCACTTTCACATTACACTATTGTCTACACTCTCTACACTATTGTCTTTTGAGAAAGACAATGTAATCTAATAAGAACCCTTTTTTTGTACTTATTTACCCCCATCAGGCTCTCTGTTCCTTGAAGTTGTGCATTTCGCTAATCGTGGTGTGCACAGATGGACAAAGTGTTAAGACTTAGTTATGTTAACAAGGAGAAGGGCAAATATAGCCTTTTTAGACATTGCTCTGGTAATGGGTCCTTGACTGACTGACAGGCCCATTCTCTGCACCTCCTGAGTGACAAGTCTGCAGTCGCCGCTGCAACGTAGGAAATGAGAGTGGAATTACAATACCAACCATGTCACCTCCTGAGGGGACAGGAGAAAGGAAAATACAATCACAGTCCCCATCAAACACACACACACGCACACACACCCACACACACACACACACACACACATACACACACACACACCCACACACACAGTATCAATTTGACTTCACTCTGGAGAAAAATACACACACAGTGGCAAACACTCAGACTCCAGCAATGTTTTTTTTGTTTTGTTTTGTTTGTTTGTTTGTTTTTGTGTGTGTGTGTGTGTGTGTGTGTGTGTGGGGGGGGGGGGGTATTATTATTATTATTATGCTGCTTTACAGTTGATCTTAACTTGGCATCTGCCCCATGTTGGGGGATTATCTGTCTGTCTTTAGAATATTGTGCTTTTATGTCTATATTTGAAGAGATATATACAGTAGATTTACTTACTATTATTATTTTTTTATTTCGACACGTTTCATTCATTTAAATAACATACAAAAAGTGAATGTGTACTCATGAATAATAATATAAGCTTTATTTTAAAGGAAGTGACAGTGTGACGACAAGGGGAAACTAATTTATTTCATCCTTATCCCTCCTTTAGGCTAGTCTGAGTAAGCCTGTGAAGAGCATGGTTTTCTTAGAAAGGCCTGTGAAAACACTCTTAATATTTTAGGGTGTCCTAGTGATTTGTTTAAAGAAACTGTAAAAAAAAAAAAAAGACAGAGCTTCTTTCTATCTCTTTGGGTAACGTGTGCACAAAAAAGGAGAGACAGAGTAACAAGGAAAGAGAGAAACTGTGGAGGAGAGCCGAGGTACGTTTCTATTTACACCACATTAGAAAATGCAAATTCAAATCTGTATTTCTCTTCTGTCACTCAAGTTTAAGTATTCTAATCCCTGTAAGCGGGGAGGGGGGGGCATACTCAGTGACAATGACCAAAACATCAACTGAGTGAGTGAGTGACCCGAGTGAACTCATGGGAGGGGCTTTGCAGCTTTTGTCCTGTTCATGATGTGACTTCAGCATGACCATTTTCGAGTCATTACCAGATCTGGTTAATGCTATGCTTTGGTAGATTAATGTTTAAGTGGGGACATTTCCTATTAAAAGCTTTCTATTATGTTTGCTTTTACATGAGGACAGCCAACAACCCCAGAGTCTGTTATGCTGCATTTACTGTTGTTCCCCTGTCGCTCTGACTTTATTGCCTGTGGTTGGGGTGTTTATGAGTTTATAAAGGCTCATGATGCATCATCATGCTTTTACAAATTCAGACAACAAAACTCAAACTCATACCCTTCGCTCTTGCTTCCCATGGCAACCCTGTTCACCTCATTCCCTAACCATCCCAGCACACTCATTTGACCTTGTTAAACCCTCTAAACCACACTGCTTGAGAGCTGTTACATGCCACAGTAATCTCTATCAGGGGATTCATTTCCGTCACTGTTAACCCTTTACAGCCGATCAGAGCGGGCACGCTCTGTTTTGCGTAACTATTTTTAAATCCCGGTAGCTCTGCAACCACATAAGCTAGCGCAAATTTTTTTTTTTGCATATGAAATCGGAGGAGTTGTACTTACATCTTATGCCATCAGCTTGTCCTAGGTCACGGTTTCCTTCCACATAAAGCTTTGCAAAAACTGCATAAAAAGCGCTTGCAGGAACAAAAACATAATATTCCAGAAACACGCTGTGCCGATCCAATCAGCTGTTCATACCACTTCCTACGTTGGAATAGACGTCAGCGCGAACTTTTGCATTTCCGCCATTACTTGCCCGAAACCGGAAGTGACGTCATTTTCGCGGAAATGTAGTCTTTTTTACTATCAGGGCCTCAGAGCCTATACTCGTCTTTTTAAAAGTTATCTTTGACTTTATGACTTTCTGTGTCGTTTCTGGGATGCTTAGGACTCATATTGCACTGCTGGAAATAATTTATTTTGATGCATATGCTGCTTTTTTGCAAATTTGCACTATAATATTTATTTTCGTTTTTCCTGCAGTGTATAAAAATTGGTGTATTTCAAAAATAAAACTATGAAGACACTCAAAATAAATTTCCTGTGGTGGGAAACTATTTTGTGCAACTTTTTTGTATTTACAGTTTTGAGGGATAAGCCTCTTAAATTTCTCTAACTAGAAATATATGTTAAAAAGGCAAAAACGATTTTCAATTTTTTTGTAGTTTATTGCACTTTTTTGCAATTTATGTAATTACTATGCACTTAATGAATACATATTATTAAAATCTGGGCTATAATGGTTGTATTGATGTATAGCAACTTGAAATGCTCCCAAAAATGGCTCCACAGCAGGTAAAAATATAATATAAGCTCTGGCGGACTTGGTTCTATGGTAGGTCTTAAAGGGTTAAAGGGGGACAGCTAATATCAGCCATATATAATTTACAGACACCAAGCTAAGGATCTTTAGACGAGAAGGGATGGCTATTGTTGTGATGTTACTTGAAGATGTAACCTTGGGGGCAGAAGTAGAGACAAGAGGCGAGGCAGTTAGTGCTCGGACAGAATACTGGGGCCTTTTGTGGCATGACAGGCCAACACAAGGTGAAGGGTTTGGAGCTGTATGAGCACAGGAGAGCCAGCAGTGGAAGCCGAAAGACAGATCCATGTCTTTAGTGTTAAGCAGCAGCTGTATGGGTGCACAGCCACCATAATGAATCCTATTGAAGGTGAGCAGGGTCCAGGTGGCCAGCCTTTCAGGGGTGGACAAAAGGCAATCAGTTGTGTGCTCCCATTGTTTGCGTGTGCACATGTGTGTGTATGATGCAGACACTCCTGCACCAGTGAAAATGGGGATCAGTCAGAGAATGGAGTTGTGTATGGCATTGAGAATTGCTTTCAGGGGAGCTGGAGTGTGCTGCTGTAGATGGACTGGCATTATAGCCTCAGCAGACATCTATTGGAAAATCCCCCCAGAATTCGTTGTGGTTAGAATAAAGTCTCAGTGTCAAGCATAAGACCGGTCAATATTTCTCAACTGTAAATTGATAGTGTTGAGTGTATGGCACCTCGTGGTGTCATGGGCTTCTGGAATTGTTTTCACTGAGCTATAGGTTTCCAATCCTGCAGTTAATGATACTTGTTTTTTATTCTTTCAGCTGCAGCCATCTGTACTCTTGAGTTTCAAACTGGGCTCATGAGCACACCTGTTTGAATGAATTACTGCCAATGCAATATGGTGCTGTTAAACAGGGTCATATGGGGAGAGAGATGGTGATTGTTTCCTTCCTAGAGATGCTCTTCGCACCCACAGCATGGGCCCCATTCCATAGATAAACCACCAGATGTTTCAGTGGTGTAGATTTGGCTATGAATCTTCTTAACTGCAGCTCAACGCACGGATGACAGACTGAGTATATGGTCAAATCACTGTTTGTGACAGCACCCACAATTTTAGTCTTTTAACAACCTCCAGTAGTGGTTTTCTTTTATTCCCTATGGCTTAGTAATTCCATGGATTCTCCTTACATTTTCTACATGGCTATATTTCAGATGGCCCCGTTTGTTAGTGCTAATGCATTTTAGTGTCAGTGACTAATTAAAACTGCAAGATCACTTTTTGTAAAACATCTGTTCCACTTTTAATAAGCAGGGCAGTCTTGAAGCGATTGTGTTAAGTGCCATTAAGTGTTGATCAAATGATGCTGCCTGGTCAAAACACTGCTGAATGCTCAGTTGAGCATATCCTAAATTAAATAAATGACAAATCCAAAAATCATTCTTTGTCCTGCTCTATGGGTATGTGTGGTAATGTTTTTACATGGCTATAAGTTTACTCTATCCTTTGGATATCCTTTAATTAAATTTAGTTTATTTTTTTAGGATGCTTTTAGGATATTTCTTATGCATATGTTTAGAAACAGTATTCAAATTAATTTTATTTATGCAGCACCAGTTCACAACAACCTCAAGGCAATTATATAGTGAAGGTAGAGCCTAGCAATCACAGCTCACAAGTGCTGGCTCACAGATCACCTGTGAGCCAGCACTTGGCAATGGTGGAAAAGAAAACCACCCTTTTAACATTAAGAGACCTCCAGCATGTCCATGCTCAGGGAATGGTAGCCATCTGCTGCAACCAGTTGCAGGATGAGAGGAAAGAGAAGATTAACAAAAGAGAGATCACAGAGACAAGGGCACACTATGCGAGAGAGAACACAAAAGTTAATGACACGCAATAGTGAGATACAATCACATGAGGAGTAAAAAAGAGGAGGGTAAAAAAAATGCAGTTTACTGTGGAAAGTCCTCTAGAAGCTTGAGCCTATAGCAGTCTAACTAAGGAATGGTTCAGTGTCGCCTGATGTAGCCCTAAATGTAATCATTATCTAAAATGAAAATTTAAAGTTTAGTCTTAAAAGTAGAGAGTGTCTGTTTCCTGAATCCAAGATGGGAACTAGGTCCACAAGGGAGGCGCCTGATAGCTGAAGACTTTGCTCTGTTGGAATAATATGGTACTATGAGGTCTTTAAGATATGATGGAACCTGATTATTCTTGTGTGTGTTTAGAAGGATTTTAATTTCAATTCTGGACAGTAACAAGAAGCCAGTAAAGAGAAGCTTATATGCGAGAAATGTGATTTCTCCTTTTAGTCTCCATTAGTACTCTCACTGTGATGTTTTGGATCCACTGAAGACTTTCCAGGACACTTTTAGAACAGCCTTATACTAGACAATACAACACTGGGCCTTCCACAGTTATTTAGCTTGTTTATAGTGTTTCTTTTGATCTGTGGGCATTGTATCTATCCAATCAGGAACAATAAAGTGACAAAGAAAAGTAGTACCAAAAGTACAAAAGGTGATCCACCACAGCATTATTTTGTTTTGCTGAAAAATCTTGGTTTGTGGCATTTACTTGGACATTACTTGAATGTACCAACCACTGTAACATTTCTGCACACCAAACACACGCCCATGGCAACAAGAATGTCTTCTTCCTATCACCAAAAATGATACCGCAAGATTATTAAAGGTATTAAGGATTTCTCCAAATGTGATTTAAATATTGTTTGTTGGATTTCTTCTGCAGGATGAAACTAAAAACTCTGTATTGGTCCGTTTGAAATCAGAAATTGATATTGCATAACTGTTTACACACTTTAAACTTAGAAAACAAAGTTCTTTCCTGGTTTTCGCTTGCTGTGTTGACTCACTCAGTATCAGTAAATGGAAAAACAAATGTTAGTAATGTTAGTAATCCCTATCTGGGGCATCCTTTTATACCCACACAACAAAGAGGCAGGAAGAAAGACACATTCAGAAAACAATAAGATAAACAAAAGTTATTTATTTCAAAGTATGAGAGTGGTTCAAGATTTAAGTATCTTTTAATTAGTGCTGAATACTTATTGTTGCCAACAACAATATGTCTGCACATCTGATCACTGACTTTGCCCATTTTTAATTCCTAGCGGTTATTATTTATCATTCATTCATTCATTTAATTATTTTATTATTATATTATTATAAGCACACAAAGGTATCGTAAGGATGTCTACATGTAAAAGTTCTCTAAAAGGTAGTTGGGTAAAATAAATAAATAAATAAATAAGCACAGTGATCATAGTTTACAGTTTGCATGAGGTGTATTGTCCCACGATGTTCTTTTTTGTAAAAGATAATGGATTTGGCTGGATACGACAAATCTCAAGGCTTTTTGTGTTTCTAAAGATTTTTTTTTCTTAGTCATTTCACTCTGGATTCTTTTATATTTATTTCAGTCTTTTCTGTGCATTCCCCTATGCATGTACCCCATTGTTTGCCCCCATATAATGTCTAAAAGGCAGCATTTCAAGTCCTATTGTGTAAAGCATTGGTGTGCATTGCTGAACTAATGGCTTTTAAGATGTCAAAGGGAAATGTAGCACACAGAAAAAGAAAACGCCTTGCCCTGTGTGGGTTTTCATCTAAAATTGCTTCCTGTGCACTGTGCACACAGACCGCTGTCATCTGTTCTGCAAGAGACCTTTCTCTCTCCCTCAAAGAATAGTTAACAGCAGCAGCCAGCAATGACAACTCAAGTTGATACATATTAAATCTGTTAATGTTCACACTGTATCATGTACTTGAAAGCATGGTGTGCAATAGATGTCTCTGTTTGTAGCAACTTGTGTTTGAATTTTACACTTGGCTATGGTACGATCAGGAGTGTAAAAAGTGTGTTGCTGGCCATGAAAATGTGGCAGTGGGATGCATCACATCTCATTATTTTCACTGTAGCGTGCACTGCCTGAAAAAACAATGCAAATTCTCCTTTCCAGGTGAGCAAAGAAATTTCACATCTGCTGCAGTGCCACAGAAAGTCATCCATTTATACAATGTTTATTTGGTCTGGTAATCTTTTACCAGGGAAATAAAAGGTTGTCTGAGTTTTATCAGCTCTGCAGTACTCCCTTTGAAGGTTTCCTCTCAGGAAATGGAGGAGGAAGTGAGGGGTTGTGCACCGTCAGTTATCAGATATACTGTAGTTGCTCTGGGATATTACTTGCTGATAGATTCTGAATAAGACATCTGCCAAAATGCTAGAGAGTCACTTCTCGCATAGGTGCTTCACAGAAGAGCTGGTACCATTTCATTTCAAGATTGGAAATGGTAGAAGTTGTGATTGTCCCGGTTCTTATCTGTGCAACATAGTGAAATTGCATACAGCCATTCTCAACCCCCTAATTTACCAAGACGCAAGGGTTAAGATGTGTAACCAACAGAAGAAGACAGCTCTACTATATCCACACCACTTGCAGAAACACATCAGAAAGGTGCTAAAATGAGACATATTGGCCTGTGAAGTCAGTATGGAGTGCGAGAGGGTTGAGACGCTGCAGACTCGGAGAGAAAAACACAGCCATGCTGCTGTTTCAGACCATAACCCTGGCAGCATCTTTTTGTACCATTTGTCTTCATGGATGTGACAGTCTTTAATTATTTTTAGGGGAGGGTAAATGATTTGTATTTCAGTCAGTGAGCATTAGGCATTTTCTTTATATAGTGCCAATAATTTTACTAAATGGCTCTCGTGTGCTTCATCTGCATTTGAATTCTGTTTTTTTAAAGCTCAGAATATTCTCACTGATACACTGCCATATTACTGCTATATGAGCCTCTAGTCTCTGCTTGATTAATATTATCAATAGAGTATAAGCTAATTTTATTACTACCAATGCTCTTGCTGTAATTGGCTTCATCGTGTGATTTTTTTTTATGTCCTTCAGTCCACAATCTGTTAATGAAATTCTTTTTGAAAATCAACCAGAAGACTTTGAAGTTCTCTCAATTCCTTGTTCTTTGTTTTGTTGGTTTGCCTTGTACATTGGTGAAATCTTTCCTAAAGTTTTTCTTCCCCCAGCTCACTTCCCCTTCTATTTCCCAAGACATTGTCACTGTAAATAGATTTACCTTTCCCCATAGTAAAGTCTGGGTATGTTACTCCTGTTTCTGGGTATGTTTTTCACTCCCTACCCAAGCCTTTCATCTGCGACTGCCTAGCTTTCTTTAGAATCATGGTGAACTTGAGAGAAGCATTTATTGAAGGAGTGACATAAATAATAGTCCATCTGTAAGATCTCAGAGGTACCATCAATTTTTGTAACTTAAAAAAAATGCATATTAACCAGTGAAGCCTTCTGCTTGTTTTGTATATGTTAACTACTCAGTTGTAAATATTTTTCTCTTGTTTTCTCCTTAGAAAGCAATATTATAACAAACCATGAATGTTCAAATATCATGTCTATGCATCATTTGACAATGTGTGAAAATAGCCTGTTCAGAAATGTATCTCCACACTCTGCCATGTCTTACTAAGCTGACAGTGTTACCTTTCTATTCATAATATTTAAATCTTCCTGCCATATGACAGCAAACAATGTAGGAGTGGCTTCCAAAATCCCTAGTAATCCATCTTTGCAATGATTACTGCAAGAACTGGCACTTAACTGCTTGTGACAGCCAACATGAAACACTGAGACAGATGTCATAAGTTATTGTCGTTGGCAGTCAAGAAGCATTATACAACTTTAATGATGACTTTCATCAAGCTTCACAAAGCCCCTTCGACACCAAACACGGATGTCGTGTTCCTCAGTGTGCAAAACCTGACGTCCAAATACACCACTAAAGACTCTGAGATGAAACTGGAAGAACATGGTTCCCAAAAGACTTTGTGAAGCATGGCCTGAAGCCACCTTGAACCATACCACTGCTCCTGAAATAACTCAAATGTAGTTCATTTTGCAGAGTGAAGATACTGTATGCACAATAGATGTACTCAGTCGGCAGCAATGGCCCGGGGAGTCCAAAAGCATAAATGAGGCCTGGGATATTGTATTTCAGTTGCTTCCTCTCCCCTTTTTCTGTCATTTGTGTGCATATCCACAACTTGCCATCTCTCTCCAGGTTTGGTTCCTAGAACAATTTACAGTGATGGTGACAGAAGTCTACAGATTCTAACTCCTGCATCCCTCAGCTCATTAATGTTCACACTGCGTAGTTCCTCTTCTGGCTTCCCTATCCTCTACTAAGATGTCCCTTACTCTTGCACAGCACCTAGTTTCAACCCCATTTTCCACACCTAAATCCTTCTCCATGGGACAAGCATACCCTCCGTTACCCCAGCCGCATTATGACAAAAACTCACTCATTGAGGAATGTTTCCTCGATGAGTGGGAGACAGAGACATAATCCTCTGCCTAACTCATCGGACCGTTAATAATGGTGGTCAATCCTGTCAAAGCCATCCGGGGAAAAGAGAGAAAAAAGAGGACGTTAACAGGGTGGTCCTCTTTGAGGATGATCGGTCTTCTGTATCATGCAAAAAATATTGCTTGCCAAAGACCACCAAAGTGTAATGTGCAGTCTTAATGAATGAGAATAGCAAATGAAGGACTGGCATATACAAACATCGGCTGTCTGAATAATTCCATTAGAAAACAGTCAATGTTCATTTGGGCTGTAATTAGGTCCCATCTCCCAGAGACATGTGCTCTGATTGATAGTCAAATTGCAAGAGATTGTGTTTACTTTTTATCTCTATTAGGAATTCTTCCCCTACTTTATGTATCATGTTCTCTCTTTCATCTCTTCCAAACTGCTGTCCATCTCATGAATAAATAGCCCGTTCGCACTCCCGAGGCGTAAGGAGACCTTCCGCATTGTTAATGGTACGCACCGGGTTATGGATGAAATCCAGTGTAATGATGGCCCCGCGGTAATAGACGTTCCAGCCCTGTATTCCGGCCCTAAACCTAGCCCTAACCATAACCTTATTCCTGACCTTAACCAGGACTTTAATGACGTAAAATAGCGTGTTTCCAAGCGATTCCTCATTTTTTCGAGGTCGTCATTTAGGAACGTGGTGGGTAGCCGAAAACGTAATATGTTGACGATTTATCACCTAGCGTAAAATGTTACGCTTTGGAAGTGAGAACGTGTTGGAATAAACCAGTGTATGGCCAGAGGTTGAATCCTGGAAATGGGAACACAATTACTGTAAACATAAGGAACACATCTCTAAAGGGGGGGGGGCTGGAAGTTAAAGCAGAAGCGCTTTGTGTATGCCAACTTTTAAATCTCCTTTTTAAATGTATGTTGTTACTCACAAAACTCATTTGAAAACATTTCCGTATCCTAAAGTCTTTTCCTGCAGTGAAACATTTTTGAAGCGAAATCCCTAAAGTGATTTCTTTTCAATGGATGATTGTGTAATCTATCTGTGAGAGAAGAGGTATGGCATCATGGTGTCATCATGATCCTTGAAATCATTAGCCTAAGGGCAGCTAGTACTTGCTGTGTTTCAGTTTTTGGTTTTTTTTTTTTCAGTTGTGTATGTGCCTTCCAGTGCAGTGTTTTGGGTAGTTAACATACAACACATTTGTTGAAAGCAGGAGCTTTTTTTTCTTCATTCACACTAACTGGGTGGTTTTTGTCATATGTATGATAGGTGATGTGTGATTCCCTTGCAGTAGTGATTACATCGTTTTTTAATTGCATCCAGTTCATTGTTGTAATAAGCTCCACCGTGCACATTTTAGGGGCAATGTTTATGTATTTTTGAAAATCAACCTACCTTACCTGGCCCTCTATCAATGCAGAAAAAAAAGACTAAATCGGTAACAACATAACATACATATCCTGTTCTTTGGCCCCTCCTTTACTAAAGGCCCAGCACATTTTGTGCTCAGCAGTTTTGTTTTTGTTACTGTTTGCTCAGGAGGCTGGACAAATGAAAAAGACAGCCTATATGATCCAATGGCAGCACACTCACCCTGGCAGCCAAGTGCGCAATCGGAGTATGCTGGCAGCGCCTGCAGTAATGACTTAATATCAGTCCTCCCACGGAGGAGCAGATGAGAGCACAGGTGTGCAGATTCTCCCTTGTCACATGGCACTGCAGGGCCCACACAAGCTATTCTCCATTACTTAAACTACCATCAGGTCATTTATATACACACTGACATTCTTTCTATCTATCTATCTATCTATCTATCTATCTATCTATCTATCTATCTATCTATCTATCTATCTATCTATCTATCTATCTATCTGTCTGTGTCGGTGTTTGCTTAGCCATTACATGTTATTCCTATGGAAAGATGTGGAACCATGGCTTCATACCATCAGGAGAAGGCATACATGTATTTGTTGTTTTCTTTAACTTTCTCTCTCTTTTCACGTTTTTCTTCTTCTGTCTCTATCTGTCTTTCTCCTCTCTGTCCCTCATACACCCACGCTCTCACATGTGCCCACATAACCACATTCTCTTGCACAAACACATGGAGAAGAGGCGAGGTAAATGGTGATGTGTTGTAATCTGAATATGTTTTGGCTTGAAATCCATCCAAGGCGACCCCAGATGCCGTTATCTCAGATGTTCATGCTCGGTTCTCTCAGCAGGTCGGGATGCCTCACTGCTGATGACTTTGTTCTTCCTTAATAACTTTACCAACATTTGTTGTTCAAGATCTATTTTCATTCCTGCTTAATCTGAAACCCAACCTTGTAGATTTTCTTTTAGGGTTTACTTTGTGGTTAGCTCCAAATTAGAGAAAAAAAAGCAGTCAGATACCAGTATACAGTATCACAGTTCTAGTTTATACTCCTGTAGAACAAACTCTAAATTATTTAAAGGAGAATTTAAAGTGTATTTCCAGTCCATCACAAACTGAGCACTGATCCTTTCACACTTTCTTCCTCAGATTGCACCAGTTAATTGTGTGGATACAGATTGTCCTAACCAGACATATTTGATGTCTGTAGTAAAAAGGAATAAGCTTGAACTGAATTTTAGCTTTAAATAAATAAATAAATACATAATAATTCTGCAAACTAATCTGTTATCATATTCCATCCATCCATCCATCTTCATCCGCTTATCCGAGGTCGGGTCGCGGGGGTAGCAGCCTAAGCAAAGAGGTCCAGACCTCCCTCTCCCCAGCCACCTCCTCCAGCTTGTCCGGGGGAATACCAAGGCGTTCCCAGGCCAGCCGAGAGATATAATCTCTCCAGCGTGTCCTGGGTCTGCCCCGGGGCCTCCTCCCGGTGGGACATGCCTGGAACACCTCGCCCAGGAGGCGCCCAGGGGGCATCCTTGCCAGATGCCCGAACCACCTCAGCTGGCTCCTTTCGATGTGGAGCAGCAGCTGCTCTACTCTGAGCCCCTCCCGGATGGCCGAACTTCTCACCCTATCTCTAAGGGAGAGGCCAGCCACCCTTCGGAGGAAGCTCATTTCCGCCGCTTGTATCCGCGATCTCGTTCTTTCGGTCACTACCCACAGCTCGTGGCCATAGGTGAGGGTAGGGACGTAGATCGACCGGTAAATTGAGAGCTTCGCTTTTCCACTCAGCTCCCTCTTCACCACGACTGACCGGTGCAGCGTCCGCATTACTGTAGCCGCAGCCCCAATCCGTCTGTCGATCTCCGGCTCCCTTCTCCCATCACTCGCGAACAAGACCCCGAGATACTTGAACTCCTCCACTTGGGGCAGGAACTCATCCCCGACCCGGAGTGGGCACTCCACCCTTTTCCGGCTGAGAACCATGGCCTCAGATTTGGAGGTGCTGATCCTCATTCCCGCTGCGTCACACTCGGCTGCGAACCGCTCCAGTGCGAGCTGGAGGCCCTCACCCGATGAAGCCAACAGAACCACATCATCCGCAAAAATCAGAGATGAGATTCTGAGGCCACCAAAGCGAAAGCCCTCCGCCACTTGGCTGCGCCTAGAAATCCTGTCCATAAAAATTATGAACAGAACCGGAGACAAAGGGCAGCCCTGGCGGAGCCCATCACCCACCGGGAACGAGTCCGACTTATTGCCGGCAATGCGAACCAAGCTCTTGCAACGGTTGTATAGGGATTGAATGGCCCGTAGCAATGGGCCAGACACCCCATACTCCCGCAACACCTCCCACAGGACACCCCGAGGGACACGGTCGAATGCCTTCTCCAAGTCCACAAAACACATGTAGACTGGTTGGGCAAACTCCCATGCACCCTCAAGTATCCTGGAGAGGATAAAGAGCTGGTCCAGTGTTCCGCGACCAGGACGAAAACCGCATTGTTCCTCCTGTATCCGAGGTTCGACTAGCGGACGAACTCTCCTCTCCAGCACCCTGGCATAGACTTTCCCAGGGAGGCTGAGGAGTGTGATCCCCCTGTAGTTGGAACACACCCTCCGGTCCCCCTTCTTAAAGATGGGGACCACCACCCCGGTCTGCCAGTCCATAGGCACTGCCCCTGATCTCCACGCAACATTGCAGAGACGTGTCAACCAAGACAGCCCTACAACGTCCAGCGCCTTCAGGAACTCGGGGCGGACCTCATCAACACCAGGGGCTCTGCCACCAAGGAGTTGTTTAACTGCCTCAGTGACCTCGCCCCCGGAAATTGGCGGGTCATACCCCTCATCCCCAGACTCTGCTTCCTCCTCGGAAGACGTGTCAGTGGGATTAAGGAGGTCCTCGAAGTATTCCTTCCACCGCCCGACAATTTTCTCAGTCGACGTCAACAGCGCTCCGCCAGCACTATACACAGCGCAGGTAGAGCACCGCTTTCCCCTCCTGAGACGCCTGACGGTTTGCCAGAATCTCTTCGAGGCAGTCCGAAAGTCTTTTTCCATGGCCTCTCCGAACTCCTCCCACACCCGAGTTTTTGCTTCAGCCACTGCCCGAGCCGCATTCCGCTTGGCCTGTCGGTACCTGTCGGCTGCCTCCGGAGTCCCACAGGCTAACCAAGCCCGATAGGCCTCCTTCTTCAGCCTGGTGGCTCCCTTCACCTCTGGTGTCCACCATTTGGTTCGGGGATTACCACCACGGCAGGCACCAACCACCTTGCGGCCGCAGCTCAATGCAGCAGCTTCGGCAATGGAGACGCTGAACATGGTCCATTCGGACTCCATGTCCCCAGTCTCCCTCGGAATGCTGTTGAAGCTCTGCCGGAGGTGTGCGTTGAAGATCTCGCGGACTGGGGCCTCTGCTAGACGTTCCCAGCACACCCTCACTACGCGTTTAGGTGCACCAGGTCTGTCCAGCGTCCTCCCCCGCCACCTGATCCAACTCACCACCAGGTGGTGATCAGTTGACAGCTCAGCCCCTCTCTTTACCCGAGTGTCCAGAACATATGGTCGCAGGTCTGGTGATACGATTACAAAATCGATCATCGACCTACGGCCTAGAGCATCCTGGTGCCACGTGCACTTATGAACACTCTTATGTTCGAACAGGGTGTTCGTTATGGCCAAACTGTGATTAGCACAGAAGTCCAATAACAAAGCACCGCTCGGGTTCAGATCAGGGAGGCCGTTCCTCCCAATCACGCCCCTCCAGGTCTCGCTGTCGTTACCCACGTGAGCATTGAAGTCTCCCAGCAGGACAACAGAGTCTCCAGGTGGAGCACCTTCCAGCACCCCCCCCAGGGACTCTAAGAAGGCTGGGTACTCCGAACTGCCACCCGGCGCATAAGCGCAGATGACAGTCAGGACCCGTTCCCCGACCCTAAGGCGCAGGGAGCAAACCCTCTCGTCCACCGGGAAAAACCCCAACGTACCGGCAGCAAGCCGAGGGGATATAAGAATACCCACCCCAGCCCGCCGCCTCTCACCAGGGGCAACTCCAGACTGAGACAGAGTCCAGCCCCTCTCCAGGAGACTGGTTCCAGAGCCCAGACAATGCGTAGAGGTGAGCCCAACTATATCTAGCCGGTACCTCTCAACCTCACGCACCAACTCAGGCTCCTTCCCCACCAGAGAGGTGACATTCCATGTCCCTATTGCCAGTCTTGGCAGCCGGGGGTCGGTCCGCCAGGGCCTCCGCTCCTGGCCGCCACCCGGCTCACAATGCACCCGACCCCTATGGCGCCTCCTGCGGGTGGTGGGCCTGCGGGAGGATGGGCCCATGTCTCCTCTTCGGGCTGTGCCCGGCCGGGCCCCATGGACTAAGGCCCGGCCACCAGACGCTCGCCCTCGGGCACCCTCCCCGGGTCTGGCTCCAGGGCGGGGCCCCGGTAACCCTATCCCGGGCAGGGTAAACTGTTCCCTCGATATTCTCTTCATGGGGGTCTTCTGAATCGCTCTTTGTCTGGTCCCTCACCCAGGACCAGTTTGTCATGGGAGACCCTACCAGGGGGCAAAAGCCCCCAGACAACATAGCCCCTGGGATCCCTGGGACACACAAACCCCTCCACCACGATAAGGTAGCGATTCAAGGAGGAGTCACTATTAGATATATTTTAAACACAGTAATACAGCATAACACATAATGCCATTTGGGTAATTAGGCAGCTGATGGTATCATCCGTCTCTGATATTTTATGTGATTTTATGTACATTTAAAAATATATATACATAGCTTCAAAAAACCAGAGTGAGAGAATGCATTTCTCTCCAGTACAGACTTCTGACAGCTTACATTTACAATGGTGCCACACATGTCCTATTAGGCCAACGAACTTTTAAATATGACCAAAACATATTGTGTCAGACAAAAGCACATGGGTTTGAAATAATAAAAGAATCAGATTTGATCTAAACAGTCACACTCACCATGCGCTATTTAGAGTTTCCTGCTTTTATTTTCCACCCGAAAAAGTAGGGGTACTGTGAAAACTGCCGATTAAAATGGAATCCACTGATTTTCAAGTCAGTTAAAACTATTTACTTTCTAAAAACAGTAGGAAATCATAACAAATGTTGAACTTGAGAAATGTTCTTTCATTCTGAAAAATAGTATATGCTCATTTCAAATTAATGCCGCCAGGGTACACCAAAATTTTGAGAAACAAGTCTGTCTGCTATTTTTCTGCAACATAGCTTCAAAGTGCTGGGTGATTCATTAATAGGGCTCCTCTTTGAGTCTGATCAAACTTGCCTGAACCATGCGTCTGTGCATGTGTGAAACTGACAAGCAACTGAATAAAATTGTATCACCTATTCATACACAGTATAAAAGTTTTATTTTAACACAATTGGATATGTAAATTGATACGAGTTGGATGGATACAAAAATAATGTGCAATCATAAGGATGCAGAATAAATACACAGAATACAATCTTTTTGTTAAATTTTACAACAGATGATCATTGTCATGGCATAAAATATCTTCAAATGCATTTATTTGATAAAAATAAAGCTTTAATTAACTTGCAAACAAAGGCAGAGTATGTGAAAAATATATCACTTGTACAAGTAATAATATTCAAACATTTGCCATTAATTTGGCTAACCTTATGACATGTTCAGTACATTACAGCTTTAAAAAAGGATGATTCATATGATTTGTAACAGAGCTGAGTGGATCGTGGGTGTTAAATTAGAGATAACCTTCAACTTATGAACAATTGAGGCTAGAGTTCATTCCTAATTTTTATACAGATGCAGAAATAGCACTAAAACTGGGAGGAGAAAATATATATTTTCTGAGTATTTGTTACCTTCGATTCAGAAGTCATCTATAGGAATATACACTGTATATTAGAGAAAGAATAAGAGTAAAGAGTCCATGATAATGTACGTTTTGCATATTTTTCAAAGTAAGATCCCACAGTCAGAGCAGTCCTAGTGGTGAAGGTCAGAAGAGATTTAGTTTGAATAAATAACCCCAATTTCAAGAAAAAAGAAAAAAAAGAATGCAGTGATCTGAAAATCTCATGAACACATATTTTCAAAACTTTATCTTAGTATTTATTAGTATGAACATTTAATTACTAAAATGCCCACAACCTGTCACCACCTATGTTTGAAACTATATATGTATTAGGAAACCATAGTACACCACTGGCATATTTTTCAGGTATCAAAACGTTAACTTAGTATTTGTTTACTAAAACCACCTACAACATTTCCTCAACCATGTTTGAAACTTGTCCTAAATCTTTTTTCCTTTTCTTTCTGTTGTTCTTGTTTCCTTTTACACAAAGTAAACACAATCCCTTGCTTTGAAGTAACACACAAACCATATCTTTTCTTGAAGAAAAATGATTGAGACAGTCTGTTTTCTTAGGGTGTAATAAGATTGGCTCAGATGACACATCCACTTCATCAGACTAATTGCCCTTTCCTACAACAGAGGGATTTGCAAGTGCCCACGGGACATCAAAGACAAGCATCGTCTGCTCAACCTTACATCCACTGTCTGTTTAACATTCCTACTTATAAAAACACTGGTCGTCTTAATTGACTTGGCCCATCCAGAGAAGCTCTTTCATATTACTGAAAACTAAGCTGCTTGTGAGTGTCATAAGGCAAGCCAGCAAGGCCCCGGAGAAAATATTCTGCGACAGCTTCTCTCCCCTGAGCCCTTATTGTTCTTCCAATACTGCCATTGGCTGAGAATGGAACATTTGGACGATTAAAGGGATTTGGTGGTGCACTGTGTCATGTTACTGTAATCTCCCAGATGATGGATTAGGGGTCTGCCCTGTCATACTCTCCTAATCTGGCCATGCCAACATGCGTATGTGTCTCCCAGTTGCCTCGACACCCACACCATCTTCCCAGAGGTTTCAGCTGCCCTGGAGGAGTAACAATCTCAGTTTGACCTGGTTAGCCAGATTCCTGAATACAATAGTGGCTCAGTCTGTGAATGCCTGGCTCTTATGCCTCTGCATTCCTTCAAAATAAAGGGATTATTGCATATTCTTGATTTTCCCTCTTATATATGATCTAAATGTAATTTTTATTAAGGATGAGAAAGTAGAAGGCTGGTGGTAGGTAGAGCGAGATAATCGCTCTTCAAAGCAGTTTGAACCTCAGGGAGTGTCACATTTGCCATCTGTCATAATGGACACCAGTGACTTGACTGGATTGTCTAAAAGGTTTTTGAATTTGATAAAGCAGAATGATATTGAAATTAATAAGGTGAAAGAGACAGATGGGAGCGTTGGCCTTTACCTTGTAAGTGGCTGCTGTTGCTTTTTGACAGGTTTTATAAGAAAGGAGAATGAGAAGGAAAAGAAATGGAGAAGGGGCAGAGGGGATGAGACAAGAGAATAGCTTTCGACTACACCTAACAATAGCCTTGTCATCTCTCTCCAAAGAGCAGATGCCCAGGTTCCTGGTGGCATCTCCAGAGAGAATGTCAGGGAAGAAATAAATCTCCCAGCCAATTTATGGGAGGAAGGTGAACTTTTTACTAGCTTTCCATAGTAAAGGCAAGAAGAGAAAATCACTGACAGCTCTGGGTGGAGATTTTCTTTCTTCTTTCCTAGTTGACATGGCATTTTTATTCATTGGACCTCCAGAATGCACTCTTGTGCATCGTGGGACTGAAAGAGAGTCAAAAACGGTCCATGTGAATCTTGCCCAATAGCAGGGGGGTAAAAGGTGGGAAGGATTTCTTTATACAAGAGAACTGAAACCAGACAGTTCCCGCTCACTCTTTCTATTTTTGTTTCTCTGTTTTCCAAAGTATTTGAAGCAATTATTGATGTTTTCAGGTAAACGGGAACATAAAACATACACACACATGCACACATACACACACACACACACACACACACACATACAAACACACACACACACACACACACACATATAGGATAAGGGACAGATTTAACAATGCTCTTAGCCAGTTTTTGGTATGTACAAAAGAGAAACAGTGTGACTGAAAGGTATATATTGGCATTATAAGTTTTTTTCTTAGTGTGACACTCTAATTGACCCTCTGGCCAATATTGAAAAGTACATTTATGCTGGTTTTCCTTTGTTGTAACAATTATTGCACTTGAATTATTACTATGAACTCATACTCCACACTCTAACTTTGGTGTGGAATGTGACATCTGAGCAGTTACTGCTCGTTGTAACTATAGGGACGACTAACAGAATGATTAACATCCAATGTAATTCCATTTAGAAAGATTGTTTATTTATAGTGCTATGCAAAGGTGTCGATCAAGCCATTATTTATTTATGCCTTGCTAGGAAAATGCACAGCAATTTAATAAAGCTAGTGATTAAAAACAAAAGCACAAACAAGTTTAAACTATTAGATAATATAAGGCAACTCTGAAGCTTTTTTTTGTAATTTCTTCAAGTAGTTTTCATCAATAGTTCTCCAGACTTCTTGGACGACCTTCCAAAGCGCTTCTTTCGATGTTGGTCCTTTTGTTTAATTTTTTTTCTCAAGATGATCACACAATACTTTAAGAATGATGAGGTCAGGGCTCTGGGGTGGCCAGTCGATGACTAATACTGTTTTACTGTGTTTTTTTCTACCTAGGTATGCTTTTGATGATGTGGCAGTGCTTTGGGGATAGTTGTCATGCTGAAAAACAAAGTTATTGTCAAACAGAAACTTTCTAGATAGTATTAGATGGTAGATCTGACTCTATCTTTCTGCTTTCAAAATTCAGTTAAACTGGCTCAATGCCACTGGCTGAAATGCAGCCCAAATCATGACAGAGCCTCCACCATGGTATATAGATGGCTGTGGACGCTCACAGTCGTGCCTCTCTCCTGACTTCCTCCATTCATATTAAAAGAAATTTCACAATGACTGACAAAGACTTGAAAAAAAAATTGAAATTTTAAAATTGTATTTATCAGAGACCTGTTGCCACTGATTTTCAGTCTAATTATTGAGTAAATTGGCTCAGCCTTTTCTGCCTGTTTTCCATCCTTAAGAATGGCTTCTTGATAGCCATCCTTCCAATGAGAGCATTTCTGACAAGGCATTGGTGAACAGTAAACATTTCAACGGAATGAACAGATTTTTCGCTAGATTTTTGTTCCCTTTTTTAAGGACATAACCACTGCATACTGTTCAA
Organism: Simochromis diagramma; assembly: GCF_900408965.1. Taxonomy (NCBI): domain Eukaryota; kingdom Metazoa; phylum Chordata; class Actinopteri; order Cichliformes; family Cichlidae; genus Simochromis; species Simochromis diagramma. The sequence goes on along the minus strand of NW_024387245.1, from coordinate 18,466,994 downwards.
TTGCTATAGCACGTTTTGTAGACCTGCCACGTCTTTTCTTCACTTGTCCGGTTTCCTCTTTTTTTTTTTTTTGTAAAGATACACTGCACTCCATACCAAGATATCCAAATCTCTCACCCAACCACTTTTTACGAGTCACCTTGTTGTGCAAAAATACTATTTTATTGCTGTCAGACTATGTTGTCTTTTGCATTTTTCACAGATTCAGCAAATGAAGTGGGAACAAATCATGTGTTTTGCAGATGACAGTCTACCTTATTGGACTTCATTTGTTACTAAGAACGATGCGTTTCCCTAATGACAGATCAGGAAACCTGGCCTTCTTGGCATTTCTGGGTGGTGTGCAAAAAGATGCTCCATCTGGGGACTTATATACTCTACTCGTACTTCAGTGTTCAAATGGACAATAAAAGTGAGATCTGGAGGGATATGATTTGGAAGAATGGTCTACCTGATCCAAGTGGCGTTGCACTGTTTGAATCATGTTTAAACATAATTTGTCCATAGCAAACTATGTTCAAGGATAAAGATTGCAGCTGGCACCACAACCCACTCGGTCATAGGCTGATCATTGATCAGATCTGCAACCATATGTCTTGGAGGAGCTGTGCTGTCAACCCATCACAACATGATGGCGAGTTAGATCAGTCATTAGGGGAGGATCCTGGTGTGCCCGAATGTGTATGAGGACCGGGGTGTCTGGCAGACGAGTAAGCTGGGGATAATGAGCACGACTGGATCATGTTCTGTAATTCCATTGTTGAGGTGGCTGTAAGGTAGTTGGTGCCCCTAAATCAAGTGGTTAAGGGACCTGTCAAGGTGAATAAAAAGTCCCACTGACCTTGGATAGCTAGTGGAACTTGAAGGCAGAACTTTTAGTTTTTTTATCCTTTGTTTAAGAGGCTGGTTTTTTTTTAATGTAGTAAACACAGGATACAGGGCATAAGAAAAAAATGTTTTACATAATACAAACATGCTAGTAAGGGTATTCTAATAATTCTTTTGTAAAATTGAAAACAATTAAGAGGCTCACACATGTTATTTTACGGCATTAGAGGATAAATCTATTTCTTTCAGTCATACTAATTCTAATCATATTGAATGTCAACAGTGGCACTAAAATCTTAATTTTGGTTTCAATTAGACAAACATGTTCAACTAACAAGATTGTAATCACGTAAAATGTTTATTTCTTGATGTTGCTAAAGAAAAAGATGGGGGCAAAACTTTACTTTCATCCTTTGTTTCATTCTTTGTGGACAATGAAAGTGCAACATTCTGTGGCAGTTCATACATCTTCAAATATTTTAGCCCTGACCATAGAACTGTCTTACCATCTAATTAATTAAAGTTTCAAAGATTAATTTAGTGATAAAATTTGATGCAACATTCACCTCTGAAAAGGATAATTCAGATATAATAAAAGTGATTACATTTTAAACTGCACAATGTAATATACAGAAAAAGACATCTACAGTATCAGTGCCAACAAAGGAACTTGATTATAGTCTACCACATAATAGACTTCAATTAGAAAATAAATATAGAAATACATTTAATTATTTCTTTAGATCTGAGTGAACTTATTACTATGCTAAGACCTTTTCAGCACATTTAAATAGCTTCTATCTGAAAATGGGGGCGAAAAAAATGCACATCAGCCAATATACTGCAAGTCCCATCAATAAAATATAAAACTTGAGGTTATGAGCTGGACCTGTGTGTGTGTGTGTGTGTGTGTGTGTGTGTGTGTGTGTGTGTGTGTGTGTGTGTGTGTGTGTGTGTGTGTGTGCGCGCGCGCGCGTGTGTGTGTGTGTGTGTGTGTGTGTGTGTGTTTGCGTCTGCGTTTACATGGTGGAGTTTCATGGTGTGCCTCTGTGTTTCCTTTGGTGTAAGCCAGGCTGACAGCCTTGTATTGTACCAGAGGGATTCACACTACAGAGGTCAGCAACTACTTTCACTCGTTCAGTGATGACGAGATTTTGCACTTAAGAGCATAACTCTCAGGTCTCACTGGGCAGTGCAGTGAAGATATTTTGAAAAGTCACTACATGACATTGTAGATGTAGTGAGAAATTTTAATGAGAAACCGCTTCCTCGTCTGCTTGGTTGATGACTCAGTGGTAGTCAAAGCGACAAAAAAACTTGGAGAAAAAAGGTTTTATTAGCAATTTCTTTACAAGGAACAGTATTAAATTAATGTGTAATTTTTCACATGCTGGGTCTTAATAACGTATAATTTTTAAGAAAAAAATGTGGCTATGCAAACTTCAGCTGTAGGGTGAAGTCTCCTGGCCCAGAAGCGAATTTGCCCACTGAATCCACAGTGCATGTTGGTTCTGGGCAGAGCTGAAATCAAGATGTGGCACATTCTGTGGTAGCTCCAGCTCTACAAGATGTCAGCTATACCTGCAAGTGTTTGCAGGAATGTAACAGAAGCTGCCAAGGCACTACCAGAAAAGTCCATTCTCTTTCTGTTTTAATGAGGCCAGCCCACAAACAGACACATCACCTTCACTATCTCGGCATGAGGAAGCTCATTAGTATGTGCATAAAACATAAGGTGGAGGGAGATGTACAAATGGTGTGCTGTCCCTCCATCCAAGGTGGTGTTATTATGTGCATATAATTCCTTACTCGGCCAATATATTCCTTATATATTATTAAAATTTATAAACCTATTTTTTGTCACTTCGTTTCACCTTGTATTGATGTAGAAACGGTTGTAGATTTTTGCTTTATCTGTTGAACATCATGACAGAGTGAGCCACAATTTGTTGCAAGATCTTAACATTGCTTGTACTTTGTGTCGGCATGGCACACATATTCAATCGCTTTGATCTTTTCAAATTCATATTGTCTCAGTACTTCTACCACAGAATGACATTATCTATTAAACTCTAAAGCAGTGGTTCTCAAACTTTTCACATTGAGTACCACCTCATAAAATATATGGCTCTTGAAGTACCACCCTTATGACCACATTAAAGTACAGTAGTCTAGGCCTATTTAACACCATATACAGTTTACACGAGACAATTTTATTTCTTATATGAGTGTTATTTCTTTTAACTGTTATAAACAGGATGTGACAAGTGATAATAATAACAACTGTACTGCATTAAAACATTCACAGAAAGTGGTATATCCAATCTTTAAGTGATGACGTATGTACCCTGCTTCCAAGTCCAAACTACTCTGCTTTTATTAAGGTTGTTGTGTTTGTATTTTGTTCTATTTAATCTGAACAAGCCAGTAAAAAAAGTCAGTGATCACTGTCGGTCTCACTCACGTTTTAAAGCTCAGTTTTTAAGACCTTACAATGTAACTACAGCTCAGCCCATGCAGCAGTATATTAATGACTAACCTCATATTGTGGATGGATTATCTCAGTTGTTGTTCTCCTGACTGAAGTTTGGTCCGTTTACAGAATCCTGCCATGCGATTGCATTTGTCCCTAACCATCAGGAACCCTTGGTTAACTTTTATCGAAAGTAAATAAGTTAGCATTCAGCCTCCAGCTTCAATGTGTTTATATTATGCTAACCATAGATGTGTCGCTAGCTACCACATAGCATATCATTTTATACCAGCTAGCCCAACGTCAGTAACCCTGAAAATGTCACTGCTATTTAGTTTTCTGTCTTCATTTATATCGGAAGTAATAGCAGAGCCGTACTTTCAAATTTTTCAGAAATCCCTCAGTCAGAACATGGTATATTATTTAATCTTAAACATTTTTTTGGAGACTTCCCGCATACCACCAGAGGGAGCCCACGTACCACCAGTGGTATGCGTACCACAGTTTGAGAATGCTCTAAAGGAACATTATTGACTAAGAACATTAGATTTAGCAAATCTGCTGCCTACTGCATGTCAAGGCGTTTTTTCCGTCTTTATGTACTTAAATGTCAAGTTTGGTTGTGTCTTGGCGTTTATCAATGTGACCTGTATGATCTACATTGGTACTTTCAGGCTTCCTACTGCTCCTTAAAGTAGACAACCAGTGTTTTTGAGTATAGTTTATTATAGTAATTACATGAGGCTGACCCGGTGTATTCATTTTCATGAGAAGCTAGACTGGACAAAACCGCTATATAAAACCACCTGGAAATGTTTAATGAAAACTGTAAAACCCAGTATGACACTGAGTCATATACACATTCATTGTGGTTATTTTTTTAGTCCACTGTATTTTTTATTTTATTTTTTTTTTTCTGACTGAACATGGTATGGTCCCAGGTTATCGTGATGTTTTTGAGCTTCAAAAACATTGCAACTTGTCTCTTGCTTTTTTTGTTGTTTTTGTTAGATGCATTGTGGATCCTGTTTTTAATTAAATGTTACTCCAGTATCTCCAGTGTTCTTCATTTTCTCATGTTCCCCTGTGTCTGTCATCTTTCTGTCTTCATGTCTCAGTGGCATTTGTCTTTTGGTTAATTCCCAACTTACTTTGAAAGTTAGTTTTCTCTTGTGTCTAGCTGAAGTTATGCTTTCTTTTATTTTCCCAGCTTTATAATTTTTTGACCTGCCCACATTGTTTTCACCTGTTTATTGTCTCACCTTCGCCCCCTTCCCAGCTGTGTCTGTCTGTATCATCAGTCCCTTGCTTATATATAGAACTGCCTCTTGCTTTGTCCTTTGTTAGATCCTCCTGTTGAATTCTCAGTAGTATTACATGTGTCACGCATTTTTTCAGTTCGTTCTGTAGTTCTGGATTATGTTCTCTTTTGACTTTACTGGAACTCTTTGCTTTACATAAGTATATATGACACAGTAGAAGTGAGTGGTGTTGATTTTTCAGCAAAATCACATATTTATTTGCTATGTTCTGATCATTAGGCTGTAAACAATAACAGTGTGCGGGGTATTTGGATGGGACTCCAGATACCCGCAAACCAGTCTGGATCGCTGTCTTTCCCTCCTCTGCTATCTATATCACGAGTGCACACAGAGCCCGAAATGAACAGGGTGAAGTGTGCACTTCACCTGAATTCACACAGAATATGGTAATCTAGCACCTTTCCTCATGGCTTGTGCAGAGGTATGGGCATATTTATTTGTGCTTTAGAATGTAACTGGTCTTAACATTCAGAGATATAATGTATGTCTTTGAGTCAGTGATTTATTCTCACCAGTGCAGCTTCCTCAGCATTAAGGCTATGTCCACACGTACACGGGTATTTTTGAAAACGGAGATTTTCTGTTTTCAAAAATAATCCCGTCCACACGTAAAGGCAGAAATGAAGGAAAACGCTGCTATGAACATGCCAAAGCAACAGGTGGCGATATATTCCTAACCGTGTAGAAATGTTGGCCAATCAGAAGTCTAGAAGCCTCGGTGGGAAATAGTAAACAAAGCTGGGGCATAGAAGCAGAACCGAGTCGTATGTGTGGAGGGACAGTAACTGTGTGTGTATATGTAAGCATTTAAACACTGCAGAGAGTACAATTAACAGTAACAGTATTGTAGAAATTCATTTCACCGAAACAATAACGTGGCGCACAGTGTGACGTCAAAAAAGGCGCACACCTTTGACGCTGCGTTTTCTCCGTTTTCCTCATCCACACGTAAATGCAAAAACTGAGTTTTCGAAAATATCCACGCTGGCAGGCGTTTTTAGAAATCTCAGTTTTCAGCGACCGAAAACGCCGTTTACATGTGGACGAAAGGTGCAAACGCATAGAAAAATCTCCATTTTCAAAAATACCAGGGTACCAGGGTATTTTCTTGCTTTCTCAACCACCTCTGCTTTCTCTATCTCTCACTGTTTCTTGCGGAAGAGGGACTAAGTCTGGGAAAGTTGGGTTTATAACAGTGCCCATCTGTTGCTACACAATATACCTTCAAGCTTTTCCACACTCAATTTGTGTAACAGGATGTTCCTACTCTGAGACAGATAAGAGCCTTCTCAAAACTTGTTTCTCAAGCATACTCTTTTATATCTATATCTATATCTATATCTATCTATGTATATATATATATATATATATATATATAAAGAATAACAGCCTTAAACCAAATGCATGTCGCTTACTATTTTCTTTCACCTTGCCTTTTTTTTCTATGTGTGCAAAATTTTGCAACCATGGAATGGAACCACAGTCAATATTTATTGAGCACCGGAGGAACATTATGGACTAAGCATATTAGACACAGCAAATTCTCTATATGCCTCATGTCCAGTTCTGCTTCCTTCAGCTCACTACATTAATAATAGCATTACAGTTATAGCTTCACGTCACATCCTGCATTTCAGAGCAAGTTGTTCTAATTCAGATTTATCAAGTATTGTTCTGTGTGCACATATATCTCTCTGTGTGTGAGAGAGAGAGCGATCCTGGACTCTACATATCGCTCTGCAAAATGATGTTCAAATTACTTTCCATGTCACAGCTTCTGTTTATGTATACATGTGTACGTGTCCATGTCCACAGTGGGACCAGATCTCCTCTTGACATGCCAGGGGGCAACTCGGGTGATAGGATACAATGCCACTGTTGGCCATCCTTCTGAGATAATGTCATAATAGGGGTGTACGGGTGTGCGTGGTGGGGGTGAGACAGCTGGCAGCTTCGTTTCCTGTCAGCGCAAATTTTCTACTACATCAATAATGAGTTCCACAGCCCAGCCATGAGCGGTGCGGCTCAGTAGCCACACGACTGTATTCTCATGTGTCCTCTTGTTCTCCCTCCCTTCTCCTTCTCCCTGCATTTCTCTTGTTCTTTATAGCATTCCCAATTTGTACTTATTCTGTTATCTTACCTTGTGTTTTTGTTCTATCGTCACTCTGCTTTATTTGTGTTACTCTGCATATCAATCTCATCTTCCAACTCAAATTTTGTTTGTGGTTATTTATATATTTCCAATTGCCTTTATGTGCTGAATGAAGCATAAAAACACGTGTGGTTTACTGTATTTCAAAACAGTTTTTGGACTTGGAATGATGCACCCAATGACCACACGATGTGACCTATGGTTAAATGCTGCTATGAGGTTCTTTAGCTATCATCTGACTAAAAAAACACAACTAAAAATGAGAAAATTACTAAGAATACCCAAAGGCCTTTACAACAATAATCCATTTTAAATTTAAATTGTGCTGCCTTTGGCATGCTTGTCTAATCTGCAGTTTTCGTGGTTTCCTGATCTAATTTAGCTTCATTTTCTCTAGCCTTGTGAATTATGTGCTGCATAATAAAATGCAGATATAATAAAAACAAACAAAAAACAAGACAACCCCCCCCCCAAAAAAACACTGCTTCATGGCAAGAAACCAAAAATATCAACTCAAAGTCTTTCTTATGTATAAATGCACTTTAATGACAGGGCAGCAACATATTATAGTATATACACAAATAGGTGACAAAGCAGTGTAACATACCAAATCTCCATGACGTCTTACAGTACTTACTTGTCAATTGCTTGGAGGTAGTTACACTGACTGGATTTTAAATAAAACACTTCAGATGTGACCTGCAGACATTTAGTTGTAAATCCAGGAGTTTAAGTCTGTGAAGGTTCTCAGTCATCCAGGTCATTGTAGTCTAAGGAGCTTGGAAAGAAAAAAGCGTCTGGACTTCTTTAAGTTGCTTGAAGATGTTTCACCTCTCATCTGAGAATCTTCTTTAGTTCTAAGGTCAAATGGTGGAGAGTCCCAGATTTAAGCCCTATGGGAGTGTCCCCCCAACAGGGGCAATGGACCCTCCAATAATCCTCTACCTAATCACACGAGCCAAGGTGTGAAAACGGGTGTGGGTCACAATGAGCCAAGGTTTCGGGTGAACTCATTGTGAAACCTAGCCCCACCCTGTCATGTGATTTCTTGAGGTCAGAAGGCCCAGGATGTGAGTGGGCGTTAAGAAGTCCAGACGCTTTTTTCTTTCCGAGCTCCTTAGACGCAGGAGTTTAGTCATAACTGGTTTAGAAACCACTGCCATTTTATACATAGTCCCCTATTACTCAAAATAAATTGGATAAACTCACATAATTTTAAATATAAGAATTGCTGCCTTCATTTTTGCCTTCAGTAAATAAATAGTTTGCTCTACTTGGTTGAGATCAGATGACTGACTTGGCCACTGGAGAATATCCAATTTCCTTGTCTTGAGACATTCGGGTTGCTTTTGTACTGTGCTTTAGGTCCTATATCCACTTGCACTGTTAAGGCCAATCTGGTCTTTTCTTCAGTATTTGCTAAATCTAGGCTGAATCTGAGCAGAGACTATAGCCATGTACACTTCAGATTTCATCCTGCTACTTCTATCAGCTGAAAGATCATCAGTAAACACTAGTGACCCAGTTCCACTGGCAGTCATCCATACCTATCCCTCAATATTGCTTCCACCATGTTTGACAGATCTTGAGCTGTTCCTGCCCTTCTCCATATTTTTTGTCTTCCCATCAGTCTGCTCTTAGTTTCATCTGTCAAAAGATTGATTTTCTTTTTTTCAGATTGTCTGGGCTTCCTGTTCAGTGTAACCACTGATTTACAACTTGTTGTACAGTGTATCCAGAAAGCATTCATAGCACTTCACTTGTTCCACATGTTCTCATGTTGCAGCCTTATTCCAAAGTTCAATTAAAGAGTAAAACAAAAAGTAAAGTCATTCTTCAGCTTAAAAAACAAACAAACAAACAAACAAAAAACAGCAACATATATATAGCTGTGAATACGTATATACATATACATACATATACATCATCTGTCAGAACTTTCCACCTGTGGTAAATACAGCTTATTTGACGTTATTTTGAAAAGTACACACCTGTCTATATACTGTCCAATAGTTGACAGTGCATGTCAGGGCACAAATCAAGCCATGAAGTCTAAGGAATTCACTTTGGTTATCATACTAAGAGTTCCAGTGAAAAGCTATTGAATGGAAGTTCAATACTTAGAGTCAAGTCAAGATACTTTATCTGGCTAATTTGGCATGGAATAATGAGGAGAAAGACCTCACCTGGCCATGGGACTGGTTGTCAGTCAATTGCCCAATTACTTCCAAGCTGGTGAAAATGAGTTAATATGTATAAAGTGGCAGTAATTCTTGAACAGATAGTAGAAGACTCCACTTAAACCCCATGATTAAAGCTCAGAGTCTGCATGTCAGTCATATGAGTATGACTTTAAATCCACAGTTCTAAACTAACTGTATTTACTAAACAGCTGATCATGTGAAAAATAATAATGCAGGGAATATTTTATTCCATTGTCAATCTCTAAGGAAAAATGGGCTCATTAAACTTTCAACGTAAACCCCCTAACACAGTGATTCTTTTAATATGAAGACCTGATATCTTATAGTCATTTCAGAAGTCTCTTGCTGTTAAAGCATACCGAAGTGATATTTTAACATTTACACTGACTTACGATGCATAAATAGTGCAATAATGACAGCTAATCCAGGATGGCAAATTTTTGTACTTCAAACACCATTCTACAAATGACACTGCAATAAAAAAAAAAGGCAATAACAAACATCCCTAACAATTTTGCATATTTTCTTTCCAGGCATTCAAAATTAACACTACTGTTTTAACATTTATTTTTCAAGAATGTGTTCTCCATTTTCAGTCCTATTTTGGTGATTTTAAAATAGGGTTAATCATCCACATTCCACAATGTGTGTAACACTTTGGTGATTTGAATGCATATAAATACTGTGCTCCATTGAAAAAAAATTTGCGTTAATAGAGTGGATTTTACATCAACGTGTGTCTGGAGGAATTGCCATGGAAACAGTCAGTTTAATGCCCAGGACTTGACCATACAATCAGACCACTTAGCAAGCAAGTTAGTGGAAGGTGATTCTTGGCTCCCTTCTCTGTAATTCAGTTAAGACTAGCCTGTCATTTAGTTCAGGCAGACTGGCAGGGCTTTAAAAGTAAAGATGAAACTGCAATTACCCTGAGAAAGACGCAGTAAAAAGGCAAAAGCTATCAGGCTGCTTTCATGTCTACACTGACATGCATTAGTGAGGCTGGAAGAAGTGTCCCCAGTCTTTTGTTTATCCATATATCACAATGTGCTGCATTGTGGGGGTTTTAGATGTGATAAGACTCTTTTAACATCATCAGTAGACGGCATGTCATGTACACCAGCAGGCTGCACATCAAATAGAGCCAGTATCTGGCATTCGATAAGGGGCTGATTCAAACAAAGTGATATGTCTAGCTGACATGAATCTGACACATTCTGTCCAGTCCATTATGTATATTTTTTGTAGCAGATTAGACTTTGGAGCTTTCAAATTCCAGAACGGACCTTCATAACTTCTGACTGTAATTTTTTCAACTAAATATGTATTTTATTGATACCGCTTTATAAGTCAGCATGCAAATTGGTTGTGATATTAGGGAAAAGATATAAGATAATAATTATCAGTACTTCCTTAAACTGAAACTGGAGCTCTATAATAAATATGCATCTATTTTAAACCAAAAAGGTTAATTTCTTTACTTTCCCCTGATATGTGTAAACAATACAAGCCAACGCATTTGTCTGGAATATAACTGTGGGCAGATAACTGATCATACAAAGGACAGAATCAGTGCATAAGGTGTATAGCACATAGCTCTCTCTCTCTTTCTCTCTCTGTTTATTTATGAGTCCTGTTCATGCAGATTTGCACAGTAAAACTGATGTGGATAATGTTTGATTCGGTAGTCAGGGCAGAGCTGGACAGTTATTTTACATCTGCTAGTTTTAAAATCTGTTGAGGTACATGCCAGGATACAAATTAAACCTGCCTGCTTAGTGTAGTTTTGTGTTTGTCTTGGGCAATCTGCCAATCTTTTAAATGTCAGCAGAACCAAATTTTGTTATTTAGAAGAGAAAATGTAAGTCTGAAATCCTCTATAACAGACACATTACAATATATGCCTATATAGTATATTAATCTACAATATTTTGAGAATTTTCAATTTGGATGAATTATTGTCTGATTGTTTGTGCATTGGCAGAGTTGCTGCTACTATCAGCAAAATGAACTAAAAACAAATGGCAAGCTCACAAGCAAGCAAAATTTATTTATAAAGCTCTTTCCACAAAACATGACTTACAGACAATCTAGTTTGGACTGACACCTGGCTGGGAAAACTGTGTTCACAGTACCACCAAAAACCATCTAGACACTGCATCCAAACTATTTATTGCTTCCAAGTGTTACAACTACATCTACTGATATTTATGCTGCTTACCAGAGCTATTGTTATGTCTGCAATCTGTCCTAAATTTCTTTTCGTTCAGAAAACTAAATCATGAGAACTACTTATCTCCTAGTTAAATATCTGCAATAGTCTCATCTTGGACCTTTGGTGCACTCAGAAGCATGAAACTATGTACTATGTATAGTATAGTCATAAAGAATTCATACAAAACACAAAACCAAGATCAATATCTTATAAGAGGTTAAGCCAAGGTAGGTGTATTGTGGATATACCTCATCACTTCTTGCAGGTGTTTGTCCGAAGTTTTCATTCTTTGATGTTTGCCCTGTAAAACAACTTGAATGAGTCTATTTTTGGATTGAGAATATTAAAACTTGAAATAGTCCATAAAGCAGTGCTTTTGTTTTATTTTATTTATTTATTTATTTTTTTTAGCAATCCAATAAATATTAGGCAGGGAAAATAATAGATAGTTGGATACATGTATCTTTGTCACATGGAAATTAGATATGGAACCATTTGATTCCTATAACCGAATTAGTCACACTTAGGCACACTTGAAATTTAATACTTAGTAATTTGGACCATTTTTAATGTGTCTCCGTTTGAATAAAAAGATAAGCAAAAGAATTGTTAAATTGATTTCAGTGTTCATCATGTACTTGAACAGGCCAAGAAAACAGCACAGTAAAAAGGGAATTTACAAATGAGAGGAAAAATAAATAAATAAATAAAATGATGACAACACAGAGACATAGGGTTGTAGCAAGATACAGTATCATCTAACCTGACAGTGCATGTCTTTAGGCTTGGACAGATAGCTGGTCAAAGTATACCAGACAGGGATATTTTGTTGTTAAAAAAAATCTGTCAGGTTTGGATTCCCCCTAGACCAGCCTATTCTGGTTGTGTAAGATCTCATCTGTTAACAGTGGTGCTATGAAATCCTGCAGCAGCCCTGCATCAAAATTCCTCAGGTGGTACAACAGTCATTTTATGGTTTGAAAGTGAGACTATAACTGTAACACTTTTTTTTTGATGTGGGCTTCACATAATGCCTTGTTTTCACGCACACACATTACGTTACATTGCAATAGCAACCAGCCAGAGCCCACCTGCTGAAATATAAATAATGTATGTAAGTTGAAGTCTATCATTAACTAAAACTCTTCTTAGTTGCCTATGATGCTTCATGGTAGAGCATGTCTAAATCATGTAAAGTAGGGTTTGTTTGTTTGTTTTTTCAAATCATTTACAGTCTCAACTCACAACAGTTATAATTTGATGTTTGATTCAGATTGATTCAAAAGGAAAAAACAAACAAAAGGAAAAACACATTTTCCACATAAAGGACAAATATGTTGAGCCTCATATATGGGCAAAAATACAAAAGAATTACAATATAGAACCAATAAATTTGAGGGAAGTAGTAATACACTACAGAAAACTATAGTGTTGACATAACACCATGTGAGCCTGGCTGCTGCTTGAAAGGTTCAAGAAGAATCTGAATGAAGTGGGACGTGAAGATGTAAGGAATGTGGACGAGTGATTTATGGAACTCAATTAAAGTCTTGCCATTTATTCTAATAATGTTAAAGCATATAGACACAAACATAGTTAGATACAGATCCATTTTTCTTGTGTGTCAAATTAAATGGAGCGGGATGAAACAAGCACCAAACCATTGTTTCTGTTAAACAATGGTGACGTGATCAAAGAGGTTATTTGTGACAAATTCTTTCAATTCCAGATGACGTTTCAGTTTCATTTGTACTGTTTCTTATTAAATGTGAGACTAGAGAGTTTGTATTCTCAAAGGAACTGTCAGGTCAGAGTTTCTCAGTAGAAAGGTTCTCTCTTTCTCTTGAGGGATTTGCTCTGCTGCGAGTGCATGCAAAACTGTCCCCTCGGGGACTTCCTGTAATGACTTGCTATTACTTAAGCCCTACGGCTAATTACCTATTCAATTGAAAACATACGCCTCTTCACTAATTCAGCATTTCCATATCTATCATGATTACTGGCAAAGAAGTTATTGTTTTTGCTCTGATTTAAGTCACTTGCTGTGACATGTAATTGCATTGTGTTGGCCCTGTATGGAGTTGCATACATTAGGGAACCTTAATATCAGATTTAGCAGTCCAAGATGGGTAAAATAATTACTTAGAAATAACACAAATAATTTTTTGTTAGCTTTTTTTTATGAAATGTACTTATGATAGGTACATTTCATGAGCCTATCATGATAGGTACATTTCATGAGCCTAGCATGATAGGTACATTTCATGAGCCTATCATGATAGGTACATTTCATGAGCCTAGCATGATACGTATGTTAGGAGGTGGTGGGTAGGTGTATTGTTGTTGTTTGGGTTTTGTTTTCCTTTTGGCATAGGTAGGCGAGGCGGGGCTTGATGGCATTCCGGCACACCTGCGGCGCATCGGACGTCATCAGTGAGCACTTTTATGGAGCTGAGTCACGGACGTCTGGTGTCGGAGTATTGTCGCTGTCACAAGTGGTAACGTGTTAGTGCAAGCTGAATCTGTTGGTTCCACGCTATTGAGCTGCATGTTTTTAGGATCCATCTTCTGCCTGCTTCTCCTTTGTTTTAGCCTGTTCCGCTGCCTGCTCGCCTGCCTAGTTTCTTTGTGTTGGCTACTGTGGATCCGTGACGGAGAGCTACGTCACACCAGTCTGTGATCACTGCTACAGCTGTAGTTTTGTGTTTCAAGTAAGCTCTCCAACTCTCCCCGTCCACTTTAGTTTAACTCTCGGTTGTCGACGTTACTCCGTAAACTCTGTTTGTCCCTCGTTTTCAGATAGCTCCGGTGCGTCATCTGCCCACCCGCATACCTCGGCTCCGTCTCATCTCTTCGGCTTTGCTCTCCTTGCACATTTTTACCTGTCACTGTATATAGCCCCCTCCCCTGTAAATATTCCCCATCATTGTATATAAACTTGCATCACAACTATCTTGTGCCCGTGTGTGTTTCTGCCACTAAATCCATCCGTGTAAGTTTTCCTAACAACGTACATTTCATGAGCCTATCATAATTACCCCAAATGTAACCTAGCAAGCATAGTCCATGCCTCTACACTTTATCATTAACCAGTTTAGCCTGCACTAACCTGCCTGACATTTCCATATATAAGATTTAAAATTCCAGTATTAAACCTCACTTAATGAGCTTTCCTTATCTTTGAAGATAATTTCTCATTTTCCTTCACATTTTGGGACAAACTACATAGAATAAGTTATTGTGTTTATATATGTGTTGAGCTCCTTAAAGAGCTGCAGTTGAACCTACCATTTAAAAAATGTTTTTCCATTTATGGTCGTTCCTCTTCAGTAACTAGCTAAATGCTTAAGAACCATGACCACAACTTTCCATCAAAACATGAACGCATTACAAGGATGAGAAGGAAAAAAATGTCCTCAAGGTGTAAGCAGGCCATGGAAGGTCATTATTTTCTTATTGCTGAGCAAATATTTCTATCACTGTAAACAACATCAGGTTGTAGCTTATTAAAAAAAATGTAACTGCTACCCACAACTCCAATGCAAGGGAAACGGCTTAAGATTTTGACAAGATTTTAACCTTAATAGCGAGACAACTATAAAAATTCTGCACAAAGCTAAGAGACAAAGAGAGAAAATGATTAATCCTGGTGCCACATGCTGCTTTGAGATGCACTGCATTGTTTGCTTGCATCAGTGAGTATCCAGCTTTGTTAAAAGGCCATCTGTGTCCGAGTGCAGTTGAGGCTGTTTGCGGCGAGGCAGGATCGGGAGCAGTTAGGGAAGGTCTGCATATCAGTTCTGGCTGGTGGCCAGCTTGCTTTGACATGTCTTATTAGTCAGGTCTTTAAAAGCTTCAGCCTACCTTCCCAGGCACACTCCTCCCCAATATCACTGATTAAAGTGCGACTGACGCTCCCAGTGAAGAGCCAAGTTGGCCACACAGCATTTATGTTGGGTCATGCTCATTACTCAGACACACTGCCAGTGCCACCATGACTGGAAGCAGCACATAATGCAAGACATCACCAGCCAAGAGATTTGGGAACTTTGAATTCATTATGGGACAGTGGAAATGGAACTACAAATTGTTCCCCTTTGACACAACCTGTCATTCTGCCTTCTTAATATGCGTTCGGGCACTCTTCAATGGGTGCAGAAGATTTACTGTATACATGGTGCTGGAGGCAGTTGAGGGTTGTTTCTTAGGCCATGAAATAGCATCAGCATGTCACAGCTTTGAGCATTTGCATGTATATAGATGACATAAAATAAAATGATCTATGTGGCTTTAGCTTGACAAGGTTTCTGCTGTTGGTCTTGTGTTATATCATGGTTCACATATTTACTTTTTACCAGTGAGCTGTATGTTAGGTGACTTTCTTTGGTGCTAACAACAAATAAATAAAAAAAATGATAATCATGATCCACTGCAGTTTTTAATGTCTGCTAATTATAATGCCCATCTATGCTATGACAGTTAAAAATTGTTGGTGACAGCTCTTGAATTCTGAACTTAACCTTGTCATTAACAAGTTTTACCATTTGATAGAGTAATAATAATGATACTCATAAAGTAATCAATAATCATTCGCTGCATTCCTGATCTGTAACAACAAAAATAAAGCAACCCAAGAGTCCAAAATTAACAGTTAGCATATAAAACTGACAATGTAAGCTCTGTAATTTTCATTGTTTGAGAGATACTCATCCCCCCCCCACACACACACACACACACTCAATTAGTTGTTGTAATTGTGTATTGTGCTAAATGTTTGTGTGAAAACAAACCAGACAGAGGAACGTGTTGAGCATTGAGTAACATTTCATGGCCCATTTGCTGTGGTCTGCAGAAGCTCCTTTACTGCATGTACCATAGAATGGGAGGATGTTGTGATGAGCCCACAGTGGGCACTCACTGGTGCGTGAAGGGGCCCTCCATCCCGCTCTCCTTCTCTGTCTATCGCTAGATTTCTCCCGTACTGTTCTTCCTGTTTTCTGAGCAGAGTTGTGCATGTATTTGTAAGTGTGTGTGTGTGTGTGTGTGTGTGTGTGTGTGTGTGTGTGTGGTGTCAGAGACCTGTAATCAAGAGTCACTGCACATAAAGGGACCTCCAGTCATTAAGGAATTAGTGGGAGGCTAACGGCTTGTTTAGAGAATCAATTAGCTTAAAATGTGGACATGTGGGCTCATTTTCTCACACAGCTCTATGAGGGAAAGTCAAGGTTATACATTCTGCCTCTAAAGTTAACTGACCCCTTATGCCTCTAAAACTACAGTGGTCCTGTGAGACTTTGTGAATCCCAAGATGTGGATGATCTTATAGTTAGTAAAATGACAATGGGAGCATTTACCTTCTATGAGGTACACATTTTGACTACGAAGGCAATATTAAATTGCAGTAAACATTTGATTAAACTGCTCACAGATTTTAGTTTGATGTTGGCATTTATTAGCTAACACATACAGACAGTTTCTTTTGCATGCTGATATTTAAAATACATTATCTTCACTTCCACTTAAATATGCAATAAGATGGTCTATATATCTCAGGTTTGGGAAATTCTTTCACACATATATACTCTGATAAGTTACAGCATTAACTGACAGGTGAACTGATAAACATATAATTTTGTTACAATGCAGCGGTCCACTATAAAACTTTGCATCCTTAAGGGTCAGCACTTATGTTGACTTGTATGGGAGACAACATGCAGTATGAATATTGCAGACCAAGAACCACAACACATGACAATTACATGAATTACCATGAATGTTAACATTACTGATCTACACTACTACACATAAAGAGACAAGCAACTGGGAAGTCTTCCTCTCGGGATATGCTGTCTGAAAACAAACTGATGGTGTTTAGCTTCACACCTCCTCAGACACGTCCATGCACACCGCTCTGCTGAAACCTGACTGGTGGGCTCTGCGTCGTTGATGCCCGCCTAGCAACATCTGTGCTGACTTTCAACACTTACCAGAGCAGCTACATTTGAAAGACAGTATTTACCCACATGCTGATGTCCTGTGACATACATGCAAAAGAACATGTGTGCAACTATTTTGTTGTGTTCACTCACAAAGCATAATTTGAAGATTCTGTGGATTATTTGTTTTGAAATTTTAACTGTTTTTAGAGTTTGCCTCTTTTTCATTTCAGACAATCACATTCTTCAAAACATGAAAAACATACATCATAATGTGCATTATTTTTATACACTTATTTACACACTTTACATTCATCATATATTCACTGGGTAATGTGTGCTTACCACTATTAAACAATGTTCTATCTCACTATTTTTTTCTTCATTTTATCACTATAGTTACCGCCACAAATATTACTTCTTCTACTGTGACCTTTATTATACCTGCAAAAGTAAGTGCAGGGTAAATTAGATTAGACCTGGTATGTGATAAAAAACAGTTAAACAGGGTAACCCACATTCTGGTCTTCATACATACAGTCTTAAGTAACCTGCAGCATTTCTCTAATATCCCATATGAAAAAGATATATATAAATCTTATAAAGTTTGTATCTGTCGTGTGTGAAACTTGTATGAAAAGCAAGAGTGAAAACAGATATAAGATCCCTTGAAAAATTATATAAATGAAACTTGTATGTTTTGGATACTTACTAAAACAATATATGAAAGTAATGAGAAAGTGGCCACTTTCATGAGTAAGTCATATAAGCCTTATATGATTCACGATATGAAGTAGGCCACATCTTATGCAAGTTTTTTTTTTTTTTTTTTTAAGTTTTTACTATTACTTTTCCATATGGGATGATAATAAATTTGTAGTTATTTTTAAGAAATAAACAATTATTGTTTGATTTGTTTTATTGATTATTCTTCAGCATAAAGACTACCTGTTAAATCATGTTTTACAGTCAAAATTATATATCAATTATATATATAATTTTCTGTATATATATAATACAAAATTACACACACACACACACACACACACACACACACACACACACACACACACACACACATATATATATATATATAATTTTGTATATAAAGGTATATATACATTTTAGTGTGAGCCTTTAGCACCTCCTCTTCACTTTGTTGTGCTTCCATGTGCCACAATATAGTGACTTGAGAAGATCAAAGAGTATGGAGGAGATAGACTTTTGAACCATAATGCTTCTTAAGCCCACAGAACCATTAACATTGACTGCCTGTGGCACTGTTACTGCCTCCTTAGCTGCTCATAAAAGCATGAATTCAAAAAGAAACAAAACTTCTAAGAGGCACTGAAATGTTGGAAAAATAAATGTATGGGTTTTGTTTCGTGTAACAAATTAAACCTGTTGTGATAATTTAACATGAGAGTTAATTGTTTACAGAAGGAATGTTTTTACTGTTTTACAGTCATGTTTGTACATTCTGTGGCTATGGCATGAGATGCATTGCTAATTTGACAAATGTCCCAACAAAGTATAACAATAGCTTCATTTGAAGGACAGCTTTGAAAATTACAATATCAACAGAATATCACACAGTTGCTAAAACTGGCAAAAAAAATGTAACACAAACACAAAGGCAATTAAAGAAAAGATTTTCAAAGATGACACTGGACTGTATGGCTTAATCTCTGTGAGGAAGCTTTTCCATCTAAGGTCACTCTATGCTGTGTTCCAGCATATGGAGATAAAGATCCACTAAGAGGCAGGATGCCAGTCATTGTCAGATGAAACACATGCAGGTAATGGTGGGGAAGATCCATTTTTCTTTATGCTAATACCTTCTGACAGGCACAAGCCGCGGTATACAATATACAATAAAAGGTGGACCTACATAAACAAAATCTCTCACATGTAATCAGCAACATAATCTCCATCATTGTTTTTCAGCAGACACATCTAACCTTGTAGCAAAGGTACTTTATGTGTTCCAGTTTCAAAGCTGTTTTAGACTCAACATTGTTTGGGGTGCTTTGACCTTTAAGTCAAACAGCAACTGTACAGAAACCTGACTACACAAGGAAAAAAGAATAAGGAAAAAGCTGAAATTGATCATTCAAAAGTCCTTGACTAGTTGATTTTCTTTTTAAATGTACTGGTGCACTGAAAACACAGAAAATAACGCTAAACAGAAACATGCTGAAATGTAAGATCTACAACTAAACCATCAATGTATTAAGCATTAAATATTGTTTTTTTTTTTTTGTATTTACTGTGTTTCACAGGCACAAAACTAGAATATCTACTCAAGGTTAAATAAAGAAATTATGTCCTCAGGTTTTAAGTGAGGTAGCCTGCTGTCACAGATAGAGCATAGCAGCTAAATATAAAGGCAAATGGAATAAAATGCAAACAAACTAGCTGAATGCTACTTACTGAAATGTTAAAAAGTGGGTAGTCACAGTTGTATACTATAATCACGCTGAAATAGAGCAATACAAATCATCTCACTATTGAGTTGATTTGTAAATTAGCATGAAATAATACAAAACACCGAATTTTACTACTACACCGCTATTTTCTAACTAGAAAACCTTTTTCTTTTGCATCCACATAGTTTATATGTAGCATAGTATTTCCCTTTAAATTGTTATCCAATAACAAAATTACCATTTAAAAAAAGATAGCTTGTCAAACAAGTCAGGTTTAACACACTGATGATTTTTTTCTGTCAACAGACTATTGAGTCTAAGGAATTACTGATTTGGGAGGCACAAAGAAAAAGATAATATTTCTATTGTGTAAGCTATACCTTTCTTATAAGTGAATTATTCATGAATATAAATAGCTCTTTTTATCACAAAAACTGAAACAGGGAGCACTTTGGGCCAATTTGCTACATGTGTTACATGTGCCGCAAGTAATAACTTGGAAGGATGTTCCATAGACATTGATAATGACACATTTTGATTTTGGACACCAGCATGGTGAATTTTAAGTCAAACAATCAAGATGTCAAACAAGATTAGACTTTCAGTTTTAATTCAAGAGGCTTAACAAAAGTATTGCATGAAATGTTTAGGAATTACAGGAATTACAAGTTTTATATGTAGTGCCTCATTTTCACAGAATCAAAAGAGTATGGATAATTGACCAAGAAGCATTATTATGGCTAGGGATGGGTATCGTTTAGGTTTTATCCGATACCAGTACCAAACAGGTACTTTTGAAACGGTGCCGGTGTTTAAACGGTGCTCGAGCCAGTGCTTAAAGAATGGAGAACACACACTTTGTCCAAAAACCTCTCATGTTTAGCTGTTTTCCACTTTTTCTTTGGTCATTTTAGCCTTTTTGGCCAGGGCGACGGGAGTATCTGCCATCAAACAAGAAGACAGCAACATGTAACTACAACGGTGTTTGCTAGTTCACCTTACATGCATTAATTTAATAACGTGGTTAGCCTACTCAACGTAAATTACACATGAACAACATGAAGCTACTCACACAGAGAAGAACGGCTGCTGCTGCCATCATCATCCGTCATCATTTCTGCTACACTGGCAGGGCTAGAGGCTAGGACTCTCCTCTTCGGGTTTTTGGGGGATGTTGCGAACTCCGGATCCGATAACAGGCAACCCACCCACAGTAAATGTGCCAGTGTGAGGTCTCCAAGTTGCAAACCTGGTTACAAGATGAACTGACCTTCCTCTGAACTTTGCTAGGAAATATCTTATCTAAATCTAAAAGAACCTGCCCAGATCTGGGAAAAAAATCTTTTGACATATAAAATAGATCATCAGTAAAAACTAGTGAACACTTACTGACTGCTCAGAGAAGGGGAAGAATATTTTCTGAAGTGTACGGGTTTCTACTCTTTGCTCATATTTAATGTATGAAATCCAAGAGCAGTGTTGGGAAGGTTACTTTTAAAATGTATTCCATTACAGAATACAGAATACATGCCCCAAAATGTATTCTGTAACCTATTCTGTTACGTTACTCAATGACAGTAACGTATTCTGAATACTTTGGATTACTTAATATATTATCATGGTTTTTACAACAACGTGAATGCTGTGTGATTACTATTACTGAAGGTCCACGGCTCCGAACCGTAGTAAAGGGACCTCTGGCTAATACGTCGGGTTCGTGTCGGGCTCGTAGCCGAAAAATAGCTTTACTTTGTTGTCTGGGTCAACTTTGCTAGAGAGAGACAGAGAGAGGCATTGAAAGACTGCTCCAACGGAACTTATTGTTTCGGAGGAAAACACGAACACGGTATACAGTCGAGTCTTAATAGCTTACTTACAACTGGGCTTGTCAGGCTCTCTTCTTGGCTGCAGTGGTTATTATTATATTTACATGCTTCCAGCTCCCGTTTTTGCTCGATGACAACTCGTACCTTTCCACTCCCCTTTTTCTCCCTCCTCGCTCACAGACACATAACGGGTATGGCAGTCCATTCTCCCTGCAACACGGACTACACTGCCCATGATGCTACATTCTTTAGAGCTCTGCCTGTTAGCTTAGCACAACAACAACAACAACGAAAAGGCGCTCTCTCACCCAGGAAACACACAGTCGCAGAGAGAGAGAGAGCGTCGCCCTGTAACCATGGCAACCGTAACCTGCCGCCTGGAACAACAGAACGTAGCTGTCAAACAAAACCCAAACAGTCCTGACCCGCGCCAATATGAAACAGGAAAGTACCGCAGTGTAATCCATTTATTTCAACAAAGTAACTGTATTCTGAATACCACCTTTTTAAACGGTAACTGTAACGGAATACAGTTACTCATATTTTGTATTTAAAATACGTAACGGCGGTACATGTATTCCGTTACTCCCCAACACTGTCCAAGAGTTTCTTGATGCAAAGAAAAAGAAATGGTTCTTGAATCACCAAGCAAGTCACCTAATGTAAATCCAACAGAGAATGTCTTTCAGTTACTAACACAAAAATGAACATAAAGAGACCCACAAACAAGAAACAACTGGTGGCTACAGCAAAGTTGTGCTAGGGCATCTGAAAGGAGGAAACATCATTTAGTGATCTCCATGGGTTGTTCACTTAAGTCAGTAATTGACTGCAAAGGACTTTTAGTACATAAAATAAAAATAAAAACTCCTTTTGATTATCAAAAAAGATGAAATAATAAATGTCTCAATGGTAAATGGAATACTTATATCTATCAAAATCAAGCTCGGGTCCTCTACCAGAGGCCTGGGAGCTTGAGGGTCCTGCGCAGTATTTTAGTTGTTCCTAGGACTGCGCTCTTCTGGACAGAGATCTCCGATGTTGTTCCTGGGATCTGCTGGAGCCACTCGCCTAGTTTGGGAGTCACCGCACCTAGTGCTCCGATTACCACTGGGACCACTGTTATCTTCACCCTCCACATTTTCTAGAGCTCTTCTCTGAGCCGTTGATATTTCTCGAGCTTCCCGTGTTCCTTCTTTCTGATGTTGCTGTCATTGGGAACTGCTACATCTATCACTACGGCTGTCTTCTTCTGTTTGTTTACCACCACTATGTTGGTTAGCCATCACCATTTTGTCCATCTGTATCTGGAAGTCCCACCTCCGCTATCTGCCGGTGGTACATGGGCCTGTCCTTCCATGATGGTTTGTCGCCCTCCTCCTCTTTCTTGGGTTTCTGCTGCGGTAGAGGTATTCACTGAGCGCGCTGTCAGTTGGGGCCATCTTCGTGATGTATTTGTGAATGTTTGTTGTCTCATCCTGGACTGTGGTGCTGACACTCACCAGTCCCCGGCCTCCTTCCTTCCACTTAGCGTACAGCCTAAGGGTGGTGGACTTGGGATGAAACCCTCCATGCATGGTCAGGAGCTTTCTTGTCTTGATGTCAATGGCTTCTCTCTCCTCCTTTGGCCAGCTTATCCCAGCCCAGCTGGGATAATAAGCACGGGCAGGGCATAGGTGTTGATAGCCCGGATCTTGTTCTTATCTTGTTCTAATGACATCAACACCCTATATCAGGTGTGCATAATTATTAGGCAACGTCCTTTCCTTTGGCAAAATGGGTCAAAAGAAGGACTTGACAGGCTCAGAAAAGTAAAAAATAGTGATATATCTTGCAGAGGGATGCAGCAGTCTCAAAATTGCAAAGCTTCTGAAGCGTGATCATCGAACAATCAAGCGTTTCATTCAAAATAGTCAACAGGGTCGCAAGAAGCGTGTGGAAAAACCAAGGTGCAAAATAACCCATGAACTGAGAAAAGTCAAGCGTGCAGCTGACAAGATGCCACTTGCCACCAGTTTGGCCATAGCTGCAACATCACTGGAGTGCCCAAAAGCCCAAGGTGTGCAATACTCAGAGACATGGCCAAGGTAAGAAAGGCTGAAAGACGACCACCACTGAACAAGACACACAAGCTGAAACATCAAGACTAGGCCAAGAAATATCTCAAGACTGATTTTACTAAGGTTTTATGGACTGATGACATGAGAGTGAGTCTTGATGGGCCAGATGGATGGGCCCGTGGCTGGATTGGTAAAGGGCAGAGAGCTCCAGTCCGACTCAGACGCCAGCAAGGTGGAGGTGGAGTACTGGTTTGGGCTGGTATCATCAAAGATGAGCTTGTGGGGCCTTTTCGGGTTGAGGATGGAGTCAAGCTCAACTCCCAGTCCTACTGCCAGTTTCTGGAAGACACCTTCTTCAAGCAGTGGTACAGGAAGAAGTCTGCATCCTTCGAGAAAAACATGATTTTCATGCAGGACAATGCTCCATCACACGCGTCCAAGTACTCCACAGTGTGGCTGGCAAGAAAGGGTATAAAAGAAGAAAAACTAATGACATGGCCACCTTGTTCACCTGATCTGAACCCCATTGAGAACCTGTGGTCCATCATCAAATGTGAGATTTACAAGGAGGGAAAACAGTACACCTCGCTGAACAGTGTCTGGGAGGCTGTGGTTGCTGCTGCACGCAATGTTGATGGTGAACAGATCAAAACACTGACAGAATCCATGGATGGCAGGCTTTTGAGTGTCCTTGCAAAGAAAGGTGGCTATATCGGTCGCTGATTTTTTTTGTTTTGTTTTTGAATGTCAGAAATGTATATTTGTGAATGTGGAGATGTTATATTGGTTTCACTGGTAAAAATAAATAATTGAAATGGGTATATATTTGTTTTTTGTTAAGTTGCCTAATAATTATGCACAGTAATAGTCACCTGCACACACAGATATCCCCCTAAAATAGCTAAAACTAAAAACAAACTAAAAACTACTTCCAAAAACATTCAGCTTTGATATTAATGAGTTTTTTGGGTTCATTGAGAACATGGTTGTTGTTCAATAATAAAATTATTCCTCAAAAATACAACTTGCCTAATAATTCTGCACTCCCTGTACACTTCTCCAGTCCGAATGACATTCCGATATCATTGCTGTATATCCTGGTGGTAATGATCAGTGAATTGATGTCTTGTTCACTCTTAGCATACAGCTTGATGCCATCGATGTACAGGAGGTGGCTGACAACTGTTCCATTCTGTAGTAGGTATCCATAGCCAGTCTTGTCAATGACCTCACTGAGGGGGTTAAGGCCTATGCAGAACAGCAGTGGGGACAGAGCATCTCCTTGGTAGATCCCGCACTTGATGGTGACTTGTGCTATGGGCTTGAAGTTGGCCTCTAGTGTTGTACGCCACATCTCCATTGAGTCCCTAATGAAGGCTCTTAGGGTCCTGTTGATCTTGTATAGTTCTAGGCATTCCAGTATCCAGCTGTGGGGCATTGAGTCATAGGCCTTCTTGTAATCTATCCAGGCAGTGCACAGGTTGGTCAGTCTGGTCTTGCAGTCTCGGCTGATTGTTCGGTCTACCAGTAGCTGGTGTTTTGCACCTCTGGTATTCTTGCCCATCCCTTCCTATGCCCCACTCATGTATTGACCCATGTGCCTGTTCATCCTAGCTGCTATGATGCCTGACAGGAGCTTCCACGTGGTGCTGAGGCAGGTTATTGGTCGGTAGCTAGAGGGGACCAGTCCCTTCTGGGGGTCCTTGAGGATTAGGACTGTCTGGCCTTTGGTTAGCCATTCTGGGTGTCTCTCATCAACTAGCAGGTGGTTTATTTGTGCTGCCAGATGCTTTTAGAGTGCAGTCAGCTTCTTTAGCCAGTAGGTGTGAACCATGTCGGGGCCCGGTGCTGTCCAACTCTTCATATTGGAGACCCTTTCTTGGATGTCTGCCACTGTGATGGTTACTGGACCCCTTTTCAGGGAGGTTGCTGTGGTCTGCACTTAGATCCACTAGCCACTGAGCATGGGTTGCGTCCTTCTCCCATATGCTCTTCCAGTACTGTTCCGTCTCCAGCCTTGGTGGTGCTGTTCTCATATTGTTCCCCTGCCACTGAGAGTACACCTTGGCTGGTTCTGTGGAGAACAGCTGGTTTATTCTCCTTCCTTCGATCTCTCTGGTGTACCTCTTCAAGCAGCTGGCCAAGGCTGTGAGTCATTGCTCGACAGTTTCCAAGGCCTCAGGTATGGACAGCTTTCTGTACTTCTTAGGCACCTTCTTCATCGCATCTTACTGCAACTCCAATTGGCTAACCTCCCTCTGTGCTACCTTGATCTTAGCGTCTAGCCTCCCCTTGTGGCTGTTGAACTTGTAGCCAAGCATCTCACTGATCACTGCTGCCGCATTGTATTGTGTTGCTGTAGGTATCGTCCGTAGTGCTGCATTAACATAATCTAGCAGACCTTGTGAGGGTACTACATATATATATATATATATATATATATATATATATATATATATATATATATATATTAGTGTATATAGTGTATATAGTAAAAAGTGTTCTAAACGAGCAAGGTTGGGAAAGGGTTCAAAGTGAAAGGGGAATGAGGCTAGTAATCCACTGAGTGCCTGTAATGTAATGAATCAGCCCCACTTAGTGAAGTCCATTTGAGGAGGAACGCTCTATAGAAAGTAAGTGGGGAGGTGGTTCTACTGGTCTACTGGCATATTGGAAGGAAAGTGTGTTATGGAAATGAAACTTTGTGAATGTACAAACATTGGTAACTACAGCATTACCAGACCAGATAAACAAGGACTCACATTTCAATGTGACTACAACTTTCTGCAGTTGCTAACTGTAATGATCCACTGCATCAAATGCATTATAGTAAAGCCCACATATGTATGTATTCAGGTATGTATGTATTTATTTATTTATTTATCTGAAACAAAGCTGGTGTAAATGTTTTCAGAGGGGCTCAGAATGCCCTAATCCTTTGCTCACATACAACACACACACACCCACACACACACAAACACGCTCAAACAAGCTGTTTTTGTTTTTTGTTTTTCTCAGCCTGCACTTATCTGCATTTCTGAAACAAATTCTTCTCTGACATTACATCACGAATGATGCCTATTTTTTACATGCATATTGGAGACAAAGTTATTGACCTGGTCATTCAAAACCGTCTTTTTTATATTATTATTGTAATTTTAATCTGCATTGGTAGCAATACAGTTTACATAATGCATTATGATTTGAGGTGTCATACCGTTAGGTTTTTCACAGTCAGTCATTTTTTAGGACTTTTCTTCTTCTTCTTCTTCTTCTTTTTCTTCGTCTTATTATTATTATTATTATTATTATTATTATTATTATTATTATTATTATTATTATTATTAATAATAATAATAATAATAATAATAATAATATCATTTTATTATTATAATTACTGTATTATTAAAAACCAGGTTGGTCTGCCTGAATTGTAATATCTATCCTGCCCAGTATGACTTCTACTGTATTACAGTCCTACAAAACAGTAGTTGCATACTGTGGAATAACCAATTTTCTGTGAGTGTGTGCAATGTTTTTATTTCAGTTGCTTCAAAGATGGGGACCTGGTCTTTGACCACTCGCAAACAGTTGAGTGACTGTAGAGTATCAAAACAGTGGTAGAACAGCAACATGACAGACTCTGCCTGCTCTCTGTCTGCTAGCAGTTTACAATTGAATGGGGTCAATTTGGAAATCACATGCGCATGTTTGTTATAATGTGGTAATTAACTGTGCTAAGTTGTCAAAAATTGCAAATCTGTTGCCATTTGCATACACAGAAATTCACATTGAATAGAAATTTGTATTAACTACTGACATTGAGAGTTCAGTTAGAATCACATAGATCTGAAAGAGAAATTGAGAAGTAGTGATGTTATTTTTGCAGATTTTCAATTTAGCTGTGAAATGACACAGGTACTTGATAACTTTGCGTTTACAAAAATAAAACCTAGAATACAGTCTGATGACAACCAGTTGAGTCGAGTCGAGGGCACAACTGTCAAGTAGTATTATTTACAAATCTTTGCCAATTTGTCTAAGAGTGATCGCAGTCACACTGAGCTGGATCAAAATTGTTTGGAGACAGGTTACATCCCACCAGGGGATCTGTTAATTGTCGCTAGTTGTACTTGCCAACACCAAAAAAAAGTAATAGCAATCCCCAGGCAACCGCATTTTTTTCTTAGTCGCAAGGAGATTGTCGTAGTATTTTTACTCTAAAGTGACGGTGCCAAGATGAATTTTTTAAGAAGTGTCTCCCTCCTGTAAATGACATTTTTGTCAAGCACAGGTTTATATCATGTTCTTAAGATCTGGTTCCCATCACTGGAACAAGTTAAAAATAAAACATCAAGAATCTGAATGAAAGTACAGTTGTGACACTTGCTCTGCTTCCAGCACCTCAGAGAGAGGGGTTGTATTATTCATGTCTTCCGTGTTGTTGAGGTATCATGTAGCTGAAGTTGTGTGTTTCTTATTGCCTCTGTGTACAGATCTGATGATCTTTCGCTCTGTCAGGCTGGGGTGTTTAATCCAGGTCAGCTGCCATCCTAAGCTGCTGTTTTCATGGGTTGTTAGAAAACTCTTAATTGGTGAATAAGTGTGTGAGCTAAAGTTAGGGAGACAGTGTTGCAAGAGTCTCATCTGTTTGTCTGGCACTGTGTTAAGGTTTGTGGGGGGAACACAAGACCAGACACATGGCCAAATGTGATGAGTGCTTCTGGCTCTGACACAATTGACATGGCACTAGAGAGATCACAGACCCTGTGTTCTCCAGCTATGCTTTCCCAAAGGCTGAGCACAAAACCACCCAGCTTTTTGTCTTATATAGATATGTGTCTATCACTACAAATCCAGAGCTTCTTATTCTTGTGACAGTCAATAAGCAATTCATTACAACTTGCGGGTTTGGAACGTACTATGATTTAACTTAAGATGCTTCTTACATCTATAAACATCAGTTGTTGTAGAACACGTTTCAAAGAGTCTTTGTAGCCAGTAGGCTTTGGTCAAGTGCAGGCTCAGGTGGTCACCATGTGAGAATGATTACAAAGAGGTAGCAGTGAGCTTTCAAACTAACTGAGTTATAGGCTTTGAGTCACACAGGCACAATGAAATGTAGTGTAACAAATTACATGCTTCAGAAAATTTAACATTTAAAAGTATGTAATATTAATTCAAAAATTAAACAGTTGTGGCTGTTGTGACTTGTGTTCATAAAAGCTACCTTGTTTTAAATGTTTGAAGTGCCAGAAAAGATTTATTCTTACATTGGCTGAAGGTCCAATAACATAAGCAGGTCATATCCAGGATTAATAAAAGGAGAAAAATTTCAGTTGACAGATATAATTTCATTTTCTGTTTTGTGATACAGATAAATAAGAATTTGTTTTGAAGCTATATGGCTAATTATTTTTCTCTCTTTTTTCTCTGTTCTTCCATTCTCTTTCCTTTGTTTCTTCCACTCTCCTGTAATCATTCCATATGTCTTCTACCTCCATCACCCCTTCTCTTCTTACCAAACAGGTCCCTCATCAAATGGGTGCACTGACCTTCTACCGTTATGAACAGCCTATTGTAGACTACTGCCAGGCCCATCAACCCTTGCGGCTAAACATGGGTTATGAGGGACCCCCACAGGGCCTGGAGGGCCTGGAGGACCTTGGGCCATGTGATAGAGGCACTATACAGACAGTGGCACTGCCAGCAGTGCCCTCTGCTGCCAGCATGGGTGCCCCTGTTCCAGGACCTCGCTCTCCTCCATCGACCCTCAGACCACCAACTGAGGGTCCCGGCAGCAGTCCTTTTCCTATTTCTGAGCGCACTGGCACACTCAAATTTGGACGCTAGTGAGCATGGTTAGAAGTGGGGCAAGGGCCTCTCATTCACCATGACTTTGAAATGAAGGGGCAGGCGAGCTGGTTATTCAGTGGGGCCTTGTTCTTAGAACATCGGTATGTGAACTAGAGGACAAAATTTTCAAATTATGCCTGGAGGCATTTATCATCTGAAACACACAGTCTCAACCATATACAGTAGGGTGAGACATTCTTGCTGATCATTTTGTTTTTCTTTTCCAAAACAACTCATAGAAAAAAAAAGGGTCCCTGACTCAAGGGAGGTTAATTCAGCATATGCCACAAAGAATTACCTTATTTCCAAATCTGATCTTTGTCATATCCCATATCAGCATCATGGGGCATCTGTTCACAGCAGCAGCAGCTTACTCTGAGTCAGGAGTGAAAGGGAAAGTGCAATAAACACAAGTTTTCATTCACGACAAGTGAGGGCAGTAACATCAAAGATCGAAGAGAGAGCATATGAAGAGCAGAAGGCTTCTTACTGTGATTAACATTACAATTTCTACTCACTAGCTATTAAAAAAGTTAACATATATAATTTCATTAATTACATAAATATTTTGTTTCTTTGAGTGTCATATTTTGTACTGAATTACATTAATGTGCATGTTAAACCAAAGAGTTTACTAATATTTTTTCTTTCTTTTTGCACATAAGGTACTTTAACTAAGGAGATTTTTAAATGTCAGATGTTCCACTGAACTAGCCTCTGCCAGTTCACATTTATAATTACCACTAGATCCCCTGATGATTTCGAACGGACTAGAATTGTCTTAAAGAAATAGAATAATCAAGGGGGTCATCATGTTGAAAGGTTATGAACGTATTTATCATAATGAGGTATCACACCTGGCACTCCCAACGTAAGCTCAAGTCAGTTCTTGTGATCTTAGTGTTGCTATGAAAAACATAATTCAAAGCAGCATAAACTGTATGTTCCATAAATGTATTAAATATATAAAGACCCTTTACACAGATGAACAACAAGTCATTGTACCGTATATGACTATATCCCAGCTGAATAACCCACTATGCTTTAAAAAAAAGGCAATCATGGAAAAACTAAAATAAGAACATTTGAATGAAATGTATTGTACATATTATTGAAAAGGTCTACTTCACTGAAGGTCAAACCACTCTCACTGCCCCAAACAGTCATTTGAAACATTGTTGAGTCAATGTTTGACTTTCATTAACTGGACTACTTGAAGAGCACCATCTTGCTGGGTTGGCCAGGCTTAGGCCATGTGCTCTTCCACCACAGAGAATAATGGTGCCTAGTGGTGGCATGCTGAACCAGCACGTTGACTTCTCTTTGACCTGCATATGATCCCACAGACTATACAGGAGGTATTGCCTGACATCTCAATTTTTTCCAGAAAGTGAGCCGAAATTAAGGAATGTTTTCTCTTTTTTTCTTTGTTTTTTCTTTTTCCTAATCAGTAAACCTTTGGCCACCGTGTTGAGCATTGCTGCTCGTTGACTTATGGAGCTGTTGAGGATTTCGGATACGGCTTGCATGGCCTGTCAAACAATGTCCTCAGTTTAACTCAAGCAGTGCACCAGTTTCCTACATGTCAGTGGTCATACTCTAGGGAGCTGTGGAACTTACGCTTGCTCTTCCTACAGAGAGACTGATTGATCCACACATGAAACTGCAAGGGGCCAACATTTCCCAAGAAAGATGATGCATATTCAAACAAATATGCATTGTTTTTGTTTTATTTTGTTTTGGTATTATATTTTTTTGCTTGAAAATTTTTGAGGTGTTCAAAGATGATGTCAAGAAATTCTATAAGATGAATAAAAGGACAAAATCAAATAGAACTTATTTATGATGTAAATAATGAGTCTTTAAAGATAAAAAAAAAAGGTATGAACTTCATTTCTTCTGAAACACAAACTGCTTGTGAACAGAAGAGGAGCCTTATTCAGTTTCCAGTGGGAATATATTACTAAGATGACTTGGTGAGGAGGTTCCTACTGTAATGCTCTCGTTGTTTCAATGATAAGTATTTTTCTATCTGCTCCCGTCACTATTCTACCACTCTACCATTAAAAACAAAATATGTTACTGACATTATTTCTCAAATCCAGTCATTTTACTCAATAACGCGAAGAGGGGAAGATTCTGAGCCCTGTTATTGTGATGTACTTCAAGCGCCAAACTTGACAGAGATTCATATTTCCTGTTCTGCCATCAGGCATGTTGGAGAAGCCATCTCACAGGTGGTAATCAAATAACGTGTTGTTAGTTACATCCATTCCTCTTGTTCAACAATTTTAACACTATCAGCCATTTCAAGGTCTACTCGGGGAGAAGTGTGCTTTTCTTTATACCAAGAGTTTAACTTGTGAAGGATGTTCTTTATAATGTGCCATTATTTTGTTAAATGTTTTATCAAAAAACAAAACAAAACAAAAAAACAACAGACCCGAAATGCTTCATGATATCACAACTAAGAAGGGTTCGGTCCCTTCATGTACAGGACATTGCATTAAAAAAAAAAGCAGTTGATTCGCTCAGTACGGTTGCTTAATAGTGATGGTGGAGTTTACTTTGTAATAGCAGCTGTGCCAATGTCTTTATAATGGGAGCTCTCTCAATTCTATCCATGTATTGTCCTGCCTTGCTGTATATCACCCCTGATAACTCCTTGGCCTGAATTTCATGTCTGCTGCTTGGTGACTCGGGTGAACCTGTTTAACAATGTTCTATTTCTGTCTGCATGCTGATATTTTAGGAAACTGTGCCCATTTAGGGAGGAGCATTGAACCAGAGACAAACAGTACGGGAGATAATTCCTGTCCGGAGTGCCCTAGAACCGGCAGCACATGTCATGGACAACTTCACTGTTTTTAAAGCATCTTGTTTGCTGACCCATTCATGCCCTTGTCTCGATTAAAGTAGAATTCCCTGGCACTGTAGGCTGTTAAATAGAGAAATAGGTTTGTGTCGAGCACTCACACCTGGGACAGGCATTCCCTTTAATAGTTTCCTGTTAAGCCTAGTACCCTACGCATACTAATTAATGCGGGTTTCAGAACAGTGATTATAGTTGATTTCAGTCTGAACATAAAGATCAAAGCTTCTTTGCCCTCATGTGTAATTAGAAAATGCAAATACCATCTTTGTATATCCACAATTAAATCAGCTACTAATAAATGATCAATTGATCATGACTACCTCCCAGATAAAATCAGATATGTTCAGCGGAATGTTTGAATTCTGCTGCCAGTAATTATTCAGTCTTTTGTCCATTTATTTTGCCATCAGAGAGCTGGAAGCACAAGCAGTGCATGCTAATGATGCATGTTTGAGCTGAACTCCAGGACCGTCTGTGCTAGCCCCGCAATGCCAGTAGGCTTTGTTTTCTCTTCTGCTTCGTTTGTTTATGGGTTTATACTACCCGAGTTCCCCAGTCCCTGTCACTCTTTGTGTTCGGGCTCAACTCCCCATTGGGAAAAGTTTTTTTTTCTTTTTTTTCAAATTTCGCCTTTTTTTCTTCTTGCTTTGGGTGGGGTGAATAAAGGTCTGAAGAACTGCAGTAAAAACTTTTATATTTCAGTGTTTATGCTTAGAGGAAAAGCTAAACGCACATCTCCAAGGGGACAGGAAAAGCAGGGGAGAAGAGAAGGGTAGACAGAGATACTGTTTAATAGGGAGAACATAGAGGGACAAATGGGTAAGTGCGAGGACATTTTATTCTGTTACAAGGAAAGCGTTGTGATATATTTTGAATGCTCCAGGGCAGCTTTGTTTCCACTG
Source organism: Simochromis diagramma (assembly GCF_900408965.1). Taxonomy (NCBI): domain Eukaryota; kingdom Metazoa; phylum Chordata; class Actinopteri; order Cichliformes; family Cichlidae; genus Simochromis; species Simochromis diagramma. The sequence continues at coordinate 18,433,913 of NW_024387245.1, read as the reverse complement.
CAAGAAATGACACAACCAGCTTCAGCCATGCTCTCACACTTGCAACACACATCCAGTCTGTACTCTGTAGAGGCACATATGGCACACAGATTAAGCTACGACATATTTGCATCCTCTGAACTGTATGTATTATGCATGCGCTCATACAAAGATGCACTTTATCTGAATAGGAATTATCATTTACACTATTACCAGTAATCCACTTCTTAGTCTTTGCTGGAGAAACAATCACAGACGGAGATGTACAAACACATAAAAAGACACATGTGCTTAATAAAAGGATAATATAGGTACAGCAGGGTTTGACACCCCCATTCCAGTTCATCAAACGGTACAGTGGACTCTAATCCATTATCTGATAAATGGATTTGAAAATTTAATTCCAAGCCAGACATGGCTTTGTAGCTTTCCTTCCTCTGCCATATATTTGTGTCTTTCTAGTAAGCAGCACTGGGACGTTCCCATATAGCACACACTCACTCCAAAAACAAAAATAGGATAAAAACAAAAAAATTAAAATAAATAAAGAAAAAAAAAGACAAATGGTAATATTCCTCATTTGCAATTTCTAGATTTGCGTTCCTGTTATTGTTACTCTGTCATTAGTGTTTATACAGAATCAATAACTTCTGTGATGCAAAAGAGAGACTGGAAGTGTTGCTAGCGATTTAGCTTCCCCGCATGTACCCAGAGGGCCTCTGTGTGTGCACGTGTGTGTGTGGGTTTGTGTATCTATAGCAGCACCTACTCCTCTACCTCCTCTGAACCAGCATTACCATTACTGATGTTCAGGCCAGCCCGGTCCCCATTGATTGTTATTGTTCCATTCTCTTTTACATTAGCAAGAAGTCTTTAACCTATGACCTACATTGTCCTAACTCTGTTTTTCTACCATTGCTCATGTCAGCAGGGACACAGAAAAGGAAGACATGATCATTAACCTCTGTTGGGGAAACACACTTTTTCGTTTGTCTGACAAAGCCCGTTTACACCCCTAATTGGATTTAATGTTGGCACTGCAGAGAGCATGTTTTTTATTTAAATGTGCTGCATTCTTCGCTTTCAGTTAACAGTGCAATGAGAAAGCAAGAAGGAGGAGCTCGAAAGAAAGCAATATCATAATTAGTCTTTGTGTTCCTTGCAGGCCCAAGTCCTTTCCCATGTTTTTTTGTTGCCTCTTAAAATACTTTCCATATAAGTCTTTTCATTCCCACTGTCTCCCCCTCATTCATATCCTGCAGACAGCTTCAACTTCTGTAGGTTGTAAATATGCTCTGCATTGTTTTCTTTGGTAGTTGGTTTGTTGTTGATTTTTTTTCCTTTTTCTTTTTTTTTCTTTTTAATTTCCTTTTTTACTGTAATCAGACCTAAAGCATTTTTGTGGAGACCTGGTCCAAGCGCAAAAATATGGCTCTTATTTGAGTATATTATTGTCAGATAATGTTTTGTAAAAATTTTGATGATGAATAAACATCTAAAGATGGAAACTGTGTTGTCCTTTTTATAATTCAATTGTAGCTTGTAGTTAATAGATTACTTTACCCGTCTTACCTATTAGCAAGAGTTCACCAGTTATGGCCAGTGCTAGTCAGCCTGCAGAGACAGAACAATGGTATAACATTTTCTTTTGAAAGAAGTTTTAAATTTCGGGCCTTCAAGAGGAGCAAAACTGAGAGCCTTGCGTGGCTGGCGTCTGTACTTGGAACCTTTAGTATTGCAGTTTTTGATGTAAATTGTTGATAATATCCACTGGAAACACTGATGGCAAAATATAAATTTCTCATTGATTCAGGTATATTTCTATTCTTTTTTACAGTGACTCAGTCTTTAGGAAGGGGCCCATTTTTCAACAACTGCTATTTCTTTCAAGCGTGTAAGCATCCTTACTTTGCTCACATTTCCCTGTAATGTAAAGATTTCCCCAGAAAATAGTGTCATGGCTTTGTCCATCTTTCATCTCAGTTGGCAAGAAATTTAAATTCATACTCAAACTTCTAAACATCAATCTAATCTGGACTTTTCACCACATGCAGGATTGCAATCACAGAGTCCTAAGAGGGGGGACAGAATCACTCTCAGCAGGCTTTGGCAGCCTGGGGTTTCCTCAAAATAGCAACACACTTCACAGAGACTACCATAAAAACAGACCATAATAACAATATGAGACACATTGTGATCTGCGATCACATGGTGACAATATCCTCATGATGTGTGAGATTGTCACAAAGTGTGTCATCCCTTGTGTACAACATACTGGTGTTTTTTGAAACCTGTCAAGATGCAGAGACAATGCTTGTGGCAGGCTCATCAGTGGTGTACTTACCAAAACGTAACTGTCGTATCTTCACTGTTAAGCTTAGTGAAGAGTCAACACAAGAGCAAGAAACTAAGAATTTTAGTAAGAGAAGACATTTGTTCCACTAAATATGTCAAGGAAGAAATGAAAAAAAAAACAACAACAAAAAATCCCCTTCAATAGAAGGGTTAAATATGGACAAATATGGAACAAGTACAGCGATGTAATGTGACCCAAACAAGAGGCAGCAGCACGCAGTGTACATCTTGGCAGCGGATGTGTAACTGTGTTTGTACATGTATCTGTAGATGCATGCACACTGTTACATCATTTTGATATGATAATGACGCTAACAAGAGACACAAATTTTAGGTGTAAGAAATGGAATAACGTAGTTCGAAATAAATTGTGCATCAAGTTTGACTTAAAGCATGATGTATAAAAGTATGCATACCTTAAAGCAATGCAAAGTCAGCAACCTACATTTTAAAGTTGCTGTTTATTTTACAAACTTTTCAAAGGCTGTGTTGGTGTACAAGTGATCATAAAGTCAACTTGATGAATGCAGCTGACATGTTCAAAGTGAACCAAATACCCGTGGCAAAGGAGCACTGCCAGTGTCACAGAGATGGGAGATCTGTTTGCTCCAGCCTGCTGTCAGTTCAGATGCACACATCATGCTATCACTGCCTTGGAGGAACATGACAGGCCCACTCACAGTCCAGCTCACTGTGGTTTTCAGGACATGGGGTCTTGCTATCTTTTACTTTTTCTCCTCCAATGATTGCACACCCTTTGGTATAACATCAACACAAATAAGAGGAAATTACGCTGCATTTATTTACAAAATTTAAACCTGCATTCAGATGATCGTAATCTTCGCTAATTGCTGATAGATGTAGATAACAGATCTTCTACATTTTTTGGTAAAAGAAAAAAAAAGTCACTGCACCTTTCCACTCTCTTCGTTAGCTTCTAGGCTTCAGGAGGCAAGCAGGTTTGTCAGCTGTCAAGCTAGCCCAACATAGTGTCAGGATTTCTGCTCATCCTGTCCCTCAACACAGGAATCAACTGAGGTAATGTCCCAGGGTTGCTACTTGGATTTGAGGGCACACACAGCTAAAGCTTGCTAGTTCTGTTTGTTCATGACACAATCATGGTAAATGGCCTGCATTTGTATAGCGCTTTTCTAGTCCCTAAGGACCCCAAAGTGCTTCACACTACATTCAGTCATTCACCCATTCACACTGGCGATGGCAAGCTACATTGTAGCCACAGCTGCCCTGGGGCGCACTGACAGAAGCGAGGCTGCCAGACACTGGCGTCACCGGGCCCTCTGACCACCACCAGTAGGCAAACATGGGGTCAGTATCTATCTTGCCCAAGGATATTTGGGATCGAACCACCGACCTTCTGATTAGTGGCTGACCTGCTCTGCCACCTGAGCTACAGCCACCCCAGTGAATCATGATTGGTTTGAAGTACTATGTCATAAAATGGCCATGACTAGGTTGAGTCAGGAAAATAACACGTCAGTTATAATCTTGACAAAACCAAAATCCCAGAATGAAGGCTTGGTATGTCAAAATATTCCTCAGCCTGTAATGCATTGTCTAATGAGAGCATCTAACCAGATACTATGTATGGGAGCTGCACTTTCATCAATTACAAGGCTCTTCTGAGGGTCATGATGAAAACCCAGCTAATTAGCAGGTGTGGGGGTCTCTCCTGGGAATTCACAATTCACAGATTAATAGATTGTGTGTCTGAAAAGTCCAGTGGATTTATGTGCTGCAACCTTTTAGCAAAAATGTATTTGTAGAGTTTCTTTCAGACCATGCCTACATAACAGACACACACACAAAGGTAATTAGGTAATTGTTGCTTCTGAGCCTCAGACACCGACAGATTTGAAGATGCACATTCAAGGTCATCAAGGTTACCTGAACAAAATTGTGAAGCTTTAACCAAATAGATGTTTAATTCCACCAGAAGCCTGGACAGAGATTGTAATAGGAAATGTTGCTTTGGTATACAGAACCCATCTCAACATTGTTGTAGGCCATGTGCAGCTACTCATGGCAACTTGTTCACATTGCTCAAACCCAAATCCAGTTGAGCAAGTTCAGAATAAGAATGCAACAAGCCTGCTCTGTAGAGATCTCACTTTGTCATTCACATGACATGAAATAACCCCTGCCAACTTCTAGGACCTCAGGACACCAACAAATGTCCCATGCCAATGCCCTTACGAGTTATATTTTCTTTCAGGATATGGTATACATTAATATGTGTATTTCTTTGCACACTTTGCACAATGTTTGCACAGCATCATGTAAAAAAAAAGACCAATTTCCTTTGCATTGAGGGTAGCCGCTTCTCCACAACAAAGGTCCGCCTTAACCGAAAGGTTAAAAAAAAAGGTCTGACATGGCTGAGGGGTCAGTCTCTCTCAGTTGATTGCACACAGCCCATCTCATCTCAGTCTGTGTAAAAAAAAAAAAAAGAAGCCCTTGGCTGGTGGTTGATTGGCCAGGTCAGGAGGCTTGGTAAGTATGCAGTGTCTGATTCTCAGTGACCTTTAAAGCAGTGTGATGGTACTGTGGGCCTGAAAACTCTCTACTGGAGGAGAGTGGAGAATTCATTGGTTTGAGATAGTCAAAGGATCTTTCTTTGGACAGTTTTTGCTTACTCTCTCCCTTTTTTCTATGTCTCTCTGTCTCTCGCTCACTCGCTTTACACTAGCTCTTTCTCAAAAATTTCTATGGTGCTGTTGGCCCTACATCCACTGTAAGTAATGGAGCTCCCCGGGGATGTAAAAGGTCTTGTCCTCATACAACCTACAGAGGCTTTTCTATGTCCTGCCACAGTCTGGATTTAGCTTGAGCAAAATTCACTCACAATTGTTCCCCTCTGTGGATGGGTAAATAGAGCCCTTCTCCTCTTCCCCTTTGGCATTTTTCTTTTTAAACACTCTACCGTGCCTTCCCCTTGACCTGAAACGAGCAATCAACATTTAATGATTGTGCTCTCCTTTCTCAGTCTTGATTTGTTCTTTTATTCAGTCTGCCATCAAATGAGCCCAATTTTACTGCACTTTATTTTAAATGCTGTAAGAAATCTGGCATTTTGAAAACAACATAACATAATCTTATGTAGAATACATAACAGGTTAAAAAGAAAATCTGAAAAACAATGAGTAAAACAAAAAGAATACTAGATTTTATGAGCTAGACTAGTTCTCAGTAAAATTCTCAAATACTTTAAACACGCAAAAATTCTTTTTTTTTTCTTTTTAAAATGTCAATCTTATTTAATTCTAAGCTGCATTTGAATTGAACAGAATATGTTAATAAAGTTACTGTTCAGATAACAAATCATCCAGATTTCACTGTATTTCCTTATTGTGTATACTTTGTTATACTATAAAGATTTCCCTTTCAGCAAAACACCAAGAAGAGGGCAACAGCTTGCCGTAAGATACCAGCAGGGAGACTTCAAGAGTTCTTTTTTTTCCCACAACAACCTACGGTTAAAGGATTCAATTGAGGCAAAGTTCATCCCCCTGTGACAGAGCACAGCAAAGCCTTGCTTCTGAGCCTCAGACACCGACAGATTTGAAGATGCACATTCAAGGTCATCAAGGTTACCTGAACAAAATTGTGAAGCTTTAACCAAATAAATGTTTAATTCCACCAGAAGCCTGGACAGAGAGTGTAATAGAGGTAAAGCCAGGATGCCTGGCAGCCACTTAAAGGCAGAGTGATGAGCTTATTCACCAGCTTTCTCCCTCCGCTCCAGTGGCACATATTAAGAGTAAATCACTTGAGGATGCAGAAACTGCAGAAAGAAATTTTGTTGGTTATATACACAGTTAGCACATGAATAAATGTGTGCAAGCTAGAATTCATGCTCTCAAGGCCAATGGTGAACTTAAAAGCTTGCCTTCAAGATACTGTCAAGCAGGCATGATTTACTGGTGTGCAGTACTTTGTGAGGGAAAGCCCATTAGGCATACTACCACAGGAATACATGTAATCAAACACATAGTTTAGTTTGTTTCTTACCATATTATTTACAACAGAATGGATATTAATAATTTGTGAATGCCTTTAAAACCCAAAAGTTGAATTCCTCCCATTAATGTGGCTATTCTGGCTCTAAAGGGCAGATTTGCTAAGCAGTACAAATAAGCATGAGGCCGCAATCACAGAAATGTGCTGCAGGGAATGGAAGGTTTTAAGGGTGATGTACTAATCTAATTTATAAAGAAAGACACATTCTTCATTTCAATAATGACCAAAAACATCAGCACTACTCAGAAGGTAAAAAGTTAAAAAGTACTAGATGTGATGACAGAGTACGTAATGTAACCAAAATATAACTGTTTTTCCAGTGTACTATTTTGACTTCACAATTGTAACCGAGATCTATGGGAGGCAGCTGAAAGAGAATCAATATGTTATTCTATAAGGGTGAACACCTCTGTTAGAAATTGCTTTGGACTATGTGGTTTTGTTGGTTGAGACACCTGAGCAATGCCTTTTTCAAACAATTTCATCATATAAACCTGAAATCCATGTGTAACAGCTGCCCAGTTGGATATGTGTACTTTATTTTCCATCAGATTGGGATTCTTCTGCAGGGTAATTACTTTTACTATGCCACATGCATACATGTGTATATCATTGTTTTTTACAGTCTCCAGGTATTCATTGAAGTCATGTGTCAGGGTTCCTGGGTCTTTGACCCAGTGTTTTCAGTTCCTGTTCACTGTTTATTTTCCATATGTTCCCTTTTCTGGTTTCATTATGTTCTAGCTCTACTTTCTGCGTCATTAGTCGGATTATGTTCAGCCGTGCTCTCACCTGTCTCCAATCGTGATCATCATTCAGCCTGCGTATTTAAGTTCCTCAGTTTCATCAGTTCAGTGTCTTGTCATTGATGTTGTCTTTCCCGTGTGTGCTTTCAGTTCAGCCAGTCTGTATAATAAACGCCATTATCATCTTCAATCAAGCCACGAGTCCTGCGTTTGATCCTCTCTTCCTCTCATCCACACACGAAGCCCCTGACATCATGTTTATATATTGTAAGATTCAAGTATTCGTCTAACACACTTCAGATCTGTCAGAGCCCAATTAATAGCTGTATTTGGTATTTTGACACACTCATTATGTTATTTAACAGACTTCTTACTAGAGAGGAGTTAAAAAATTATGACAATTGATTTGTGATGATATCATCAATCCATGAATTAGGTTTAATTTGATTGGGTAATGCTCTGTTTCATCAAACCATCAGTATCACTAAGCACACAGAAATATCTGGGGCATGGCTCTAAACAGTTGGGGTGTTGACTCAGAAAAGCTTTGATAATTCACACATACTTTTTTTAACCATCTTCATACTGGTAAATGTGGCATTACATTTAGCTGCCTACTTTTCTGTAAAAGAAAAAAAAAAGCACAATCATAGTAGGTCTGTTTTTAATCTGCGTTGCTGTTTTTACCTTATACTGTTCTTAACTTCTAATTTCAGCCTCTCTCGTGGACTTTAATTGTTCTGTAGTTCTACAGAACTGGGCTTCTTTTATCAGCTTCGCAGCACAGAACACACACACACAACACATGTATCATTTGAAAGTTTACTTAGGCAGATCTATTCTAAAATACAACACAGAGTAGGACATTTAGTCTTGAAAGGGATGACTTCATTACTATGACTTCATTACAGCATCACAAAGCAAAGTGAAGAAGATCAAAGAACATGGAGGCTCATATGCTAGATGAATATTTAGATCAAGAGCACTGTGATGAATGATTCCACTGAACCCATAAAACAGGATGGATTTCGAGTATTTAATGAAAACACAAACTTCACATACAGCATGGCTTCCAACCAAAAACCCAATAGTTAGTATTGTGATATGGGGTAAATATGCTAGACAGACAGATGACAATAACTTTATTTGGTTTTAACTGCCATAATCTAGGGATATTTCTTATAACCCACATTTTAACTTTAAATATGTTACTCGTATTTTTTTTAATTGCTATCCTCAATAGACCTGTTTAATTTCTGTACAGTATTATACTAAACTCAATTGCGTAGTCGCTCAGTAGTAAAATCTCTACACACAAATATTTGTTTAATTAAAAATATGAGTGAGAAACGAATGTCATGAGCTGATGTTAAAGGTCATACAATGATTCCAAATCAGGACAACTTCCACTCCCACGTGGAAGCCAGCTCGTGGTTGTGTTATGATTCGTTCATAGTTATCTATGAACCCTCTGTAACTTGATCTAATAATTATTATTACTACTTCTTGATTATTTTTGATTCAGAGATTCTTTCTGAATCTGAGCAAAACAAAACCAAAACATATTAAGAACAACCCTAAGGCAACAATTTCGTTCACTGGGTTGAACAGGTATGCCATAAGGCTAATGCAGAAGTTCCATTTCAAATCAACCCTGAGGTCATTCTGCATGTCTTCCTTTCTTCTCTCTTTTCAGTTTCCCTATTTCCTCACCACTGTCCTTGCATAATAAAAAAAGACAACTTCGGAAACATTGTTTTTTGGTGACCTTGAGTCACAAGTATACAAATGTAATATGATAACAAAGATACTTTATTTATAAACTATGTGATTGGCACGTTTAACTGCTAGCCTCTGACCAAAGTGTTGTGGCGTGAGTGCTACTGCAGGTAAGAGATTTTAAAAAAAAGACGAGTGTGCAGAATAAAATGAAAATGCCTTCCTTAGTTAGATGAGTTAGATGCTTCCTCAAAATAAAACGTGGATAACCGCCAATATGCTTTTTTTATAATATGAATATAAAGAAAGTCTCTGTTTTTTTTTTCCTCTCTCACTCTCAGGTAGAGTTGTGGACTGGCATTTCTTTGCTGGTCAAACTGTGGACAGAGGCTCTCTTGTCCAGGTTTTCTCCTCCGCATCTGTTCTACACTGTCTGATCAGCTTATGGTCTTTAAGGACCAGCTACTCTCCACCAGATGATGGCGATATTTCTGATGGTAATTAGGTCCATATCTTCTACCTGTTTTTTCTGTTTTTCATCCTATAATGCTCCTTTCCCATTTGAATTCCAGGTGGATACCTGAAATCCTTGTGATTCCTCTGTGTTCCCAGATTTCCGTTACCTTGTGGAGTTTAACAGAGACTTCCCAGTTTTCTTGCCTGAGCCCTCTAGCTGGTTGTTGCACCAACAAAGAAAATAACTTACCTGAAACACAGCTGCCCACTCTCTGCCAAATCTCTCTCCACTCCCTGGGATCATCTTCCAGTAGCCCCTCTGTTTCTCCTTCTAAAGATACTGAAAAAGTAAAGTCTCAGAGTCTGATTGCAAATATTATACAGTCTTATCAAACTCAACTTGGCTGTTTCTGACATTTTACGTACTCTTTGGCAGAATCTTCAGACCTGTTCCAGTAGTAGTACTCTGTAAAACTTCTGTTGATTTTCTGAATCTGGTGTTTGAGTCCAACTCGTGCTTAAACACACAAGTGTGCGGACAAATTATCTCTTTGTCTCATTTTGAGCCATACTGTTAAGCACATTTCAAATATCAGTTTTCAAGATTTAGACCTATCCAACTGAGGAGCATAAAAGTACTAGCATATAACTGAATTCTTGGTGAAATAAGGTTCGATTTCTCACATTGTCAGCATCACATAAGCTATGTCAAGTCTTAGAGACTGCATTGTGTTTAGATAGAGGTCAAAGTGAGAGCAGAGTCAATATTAAAAAAAGAAGAAAGAAGAAAGAGCAGAAAGACCTGGGGAAACTAATAGCAAGAATGTTCTGAATCATTTGAATTGGTTGAGTGCCCAGTGTGTGAATCTATTGGCATTGAGTGTGTTGTTCATGTTTATCTCTTGGTTTTATAAAGCACTAACACACTATCTTTGGGGTACTTGACTTGCATTACTGATAATAAAATGATAACAGTTTCGGGATATAAGAGGAGAGGGAAGGAGCAGACATAATCCCAACATGATAGATGTGGGTTTTTGATAAATGTATGACCTTGGTGTAAGATGAAATTCTCTTAAGCTCCAAGAGGAATAAGGAATGCATATTTAAAACTAGACTTTAGAGTTTTTGTGGGTCATCGTCAGGAGAAACTAATGAGTGACACATGTTGACCTTGGAGTTAAATTTCTCTTTTATCCATTACTTCCCTCATGTGCAACACAATATGCCTTCACTTGGGAATTCTCTATTGATATTCTGTATCTGAATCAGTCTTTTAAAGGCATACAGGTTCAGTGTGCAAGTAATGTTATGTGTTGTTATATATTATCAGTGTTAGGAAGGTTACTTTTGAATTGTATTCCACTACAGATTACAGAATACATGGTCCAAAATGTGTTTTGTAACATATTCCGTTAAGTTACTGAATGAGAGTATTCTGAATACTTTGGAATACTTAATTTTTACAACTATGAATGTGCTATTGCTGTGTGATTTATTACTATTACTGAAGGCTCTTCGCCATACCAATATCAACTAGATTTTTAAATCTTAATGTTAAATGAGTAACGGTAGGGTGGATTTTAGGTATGGCTGCACTTTTTGTAGTGATCGCATATAGAAAACGATTTCTGTATCATTAATATTTTTTCTTTTTGTCTGTTAATAATCATGTGGAACTGCACATGATTATTTGCAGCTAGCAGGTTGTTAATGCTATCCATCAAGTCTAAAAACAACATGTTAACACGTGGAGATCCTGAAAAAAATGATCAAATTATATTTTAAATATTTGTTCAATTCTCTTCCAAACCCCAGCTGTCTATTTTAAGTTTTGAGTATTTACTAAAATAAATAAGAGTGTTCTAACATCTCACTTGTTTTATTTTTATTCAGGTATACATGTGTACTACGTTTATTAAGAGAGATTAAGTTTGTGTTTCTGTCATGTAGTGATTGTGGTTAACTGTATGAAACTTATTAGACATTATGAAATAGATGATACTAAAATTGAATTTTGCCAAAGTGCTTAAGATACTTTTTTAAATTATATTTTTTTTCTTAAAAAAACCTACTACATCATGTGCAATTTTTTTATGTCATGTGTTATTTCCATTGCAAATATTAATCAAATTTAAATTAAAAGAGGATGTCAGTAAAAACTCCAGAGCTGTGATGTCATCAAGTACAGTGCCATTCCAATTGTAGAATGATCGTGTTGCTTTGTCGGGAAGCCTGGACTGCCGTGTCAACTTACGAAGTCCGGACTAGCGAAAATGTGAGTATGGACTCGTGTACTTGAGTACTGAGAAATGGCCAAACAGTCTGTAGTCTATGAACTACCCTAAACTAATGCCAGCTAACAATGTTACTGTCACGACCAAGACACTGATCATAATCTCCACTCCTGGCTCTCCTTTTCTATCTCTCTCTCCCCCTCTCTCCCTCTCTCTCCTGTTTTGCCGGCGCAGAACTCATGGTGGGATCACGCCCTCGACCCACGCCTTCCTGGATTGGGAACACCTGGGCCTCATCAGACCAGCTGGTATTTTAGAAGGAGGAGATCAGCTGTTCAACGCTGGATTGTTGTGAAGACTCTAGTCAGTACACATCGAGCCCAAGTTTTCCGTGCCTCCGTCTCAGAAAGTTAACGTGTGTCTCTGTGTTCTAGATTCCCCGGGGCCGTCCCCATGTTTCCCCGTGTGGAGTGTGGAAGGAGTGACTGGTCACTAGCGGAGAGAGAGAGGTTGGAGTGAGCGCTTGTGTGATTCCCTTGTTTTCCCTGGAGCCCTGGAACCCTGCCTCTCACATCTTGTATATAGCACTATCCTCGCACTGTCTGTAAATACACTTAGTGAAGATCTTGTAAATAAACCATCTCTGTTAAAACACAACTCCGGAGTCCTGCGAGTGGATCCTCAGAGCAACCCGTGACAGTTACCTCGCCGGCGAGTGGCCTTCATTAATAGTAATAATAATAGTCGATCACACCACTCTCACCCATGCGATATATGACTGCATGTTCATCCATACAAGCTAAACCTGCGCCCGACTGTGTTTAATCACCAGAATTGGAGAAGGCATAGAGAAAGGATAGCCTAACATATGAAACAGGAAATGACTGCTGTGCATTCTATTCTTTCAACAAAGTAACTGGATTACCACCTATTTAAACGGTAGCTGTAAAAAGTTACTCATGTTTTGTATTTTAAATACGTAACGCCGGTACATGTATTCCATTACTCCCCAACACTGTATTTTATTTGTAAACCAAGAGACTCCACACTCCAAAGATCAAAAATGAAGCTCAGACGGGATGAAAGCGAGTCAGTCTCCAAAAACTAACATAGTCCATTGAAAGGATTAAAAAGCCCATTTACAGCAACCGGATATCCCAGCAAAGCATGAAATGGTCCACCGTGTCCATTTCATGCTTTGCCTCTCCAAGACGTGAAATGTACACACATGCAGAAGTTGCAGTAAGGTGCAGTAACAGCTTACTGCAACTTTCAAGTCAACATGAAAATAATCAAGGGAAAGCGTTCAAACATATATTATTAACACTTATACATGTATATACATATTAGACACCTAGCTTAATTGTTTCCGGTGATTAAAGACTCTCAAATGTACTTCATATGTTTTTTTGCTCACTACCGACTTTGTGCCTCTAAATAAATTCTCTCCGCTTGCTGGTAATATAACTTTTGCATGCCTGCCCATTTTAAATTTTGGAGAGGAAAAGCGTAATGACTTAATTACATGTTTTGCCGGGTACTGGATTGTTTACAGCATGGTACAGAAATTAGTTTTGATCTCTGCAAATAGTTTTTCCCCCTCATAACCAATTGGAGTCTACTTAGCTTCTTCGAGTCATTAAACTGGACCTCTTTATTGTCTGTGTCCGGTTGGACCTTTTTGGAGAGTTCTTAATAGAACTCAGAGCAACTTGGGGTACAGTATCTTGCCCATGGAGACTGGGCGACTCAGGGATCAATCCACTGACCTTCTGATCAGTAGACAACGTGCATCTTGTGGCTGCAATTAGCTATTGTTTCTGGAAGCACGCTTGGCTTGGATCCCATTGGAAACTACAGTCCATCTTATTTTCATGGGTTTGTCCATCTCCAGCTATTAAAAGCTTTAACTTGTTAAGCTGTGATGCCAGCAGCTTTTTCTGATTTTGTTGATTTCGTCACAGTACATTCTTCGCCCCCATACACACACATATAAGCAGATTAATTTGCAAAGTGCAAAACTGTAATAAAGTCACTGACAGAAAGTGGCAACGTGGATGCAGTTTTGCTTCTACAGAAGCATAGCATGTGTATTTGTTGATAGGCACTTACTGGAATAATGTGTAATGTGGGTTGTCCCTTGTGATCAATTCAGAAGCGTAATATGATAAATACTTAATACTGACATCTACCAAAACATGCTACTAAAATCGGGAAGTCTGTATTTATTCTGTTTACTTTATGTCTTATTTCTGGCAGACTTTGAAGACCCTATCAAACAATCATAGCTTTCTCAAAGGTGTCATAAAGATAGATGTATTGGGTAAAAGCCAAGTATAAGAACGAATGAATGAACTGCACAAACAGCACTGGTTGAATATTAATCAAGTTGAAACTCTGGGCTCCAGCACTGTAAGTGAGCCTGAATATAACTATGTAGTTTATATATGAGTCTTTTTTTGTCAGATTTTCCTTTTCATATGTAGTCAACTCTTAAGTCTTGAACTGCTGCATGGAGTCAGACTAATCTACTTGATGCTTTTTGCTCTTCCAGTTTCTCCTCTCTGTTAAGAGAAGATAGGCTTAAAAAGTGGGATTTGGGAAGGGTACTGACAGACAGTCACGGACCAAATGGCAGAGTGCAAAGTGGTAACAGGCCAGTATTTTATCTGCATAATGGACAAAATGTATCAAGGCACACTGGTCTTTGCAGGGCAGGGACTGCGCTGCCATGGTTCTAATGGTCAGATAGGAAAAAAAAGATGTTGAAGACCATAAGGAAGCTGCACAGTCCCTGAGTCTGAACTTGGACAGGGTCGTCATGCACTTGCATGGAATGCGGCCCCTCCGTTTCCTGCAATCTGTGCTCTATATATACATGTACGAGGATGAGACAAAAGTGATGGATGTGCCCTTACGTGTTGCATCATTCCTGCTGATAGATGATCTAAAGTATGTCACAGGGCCTTTTGAAATAGTTGGACCCAGTTTTCCCATCTGCAATTAAGGCTGCATCCGTTTTCATGGACATGTAGTTACAAATTTAATAAAAAAAAAATGTCAAAGCTAAAGCAATACACTGCATCTCATCTCTTCTTTCAGGCTCCAGTCAGCAGTCTCTTACTCATTTGTGGTCATCTTTAAGGGCACAAAAGAATTCAAATCCCCTATCGTCCCAAATCTGTCTATGCCAACAAAGCTCCAGAGTGCTCTTTCTCTTCTTTCTAGCCATCAAAACTCAGTTCTCTAAAAATATTTGAGCTTGGTGCAGGAAATAGACCTTAACTTCAATTGAGAAAACATACAGAAAAACTTTGCCTTTGAAAGTTTGCCGTATGTTATTTTTGGTAAAGCTCTTGTTTGCATCAAGGCTGCTAACTTCTAAAGAACCGAATCTTGCCTCTGGAGAGTAACAAGTAGAATTCATCACTTCACCATTTAAGCAGTTGCAAAGCTCAAACTCAACACCATTATCAAACAGAAAAAAACATTTTTGGACAGCCTGACTTACAAAGAGTTCTGGATCTGTGATGTATTTTAAATACATGCAGGTTTAATACGCGCATTTTCAGAAGTCAAGGAAAATAATATCTTAATATAACACATTTCATCAAGAGACTCACTTGATTAATGAGTCTGTGTTGGGGTTGTGAATTACATTTAGAAATTACTTTACCTGCAAGGTGTGAACTCATGAAAATTTGAGACACTCTGTAGAGTTTTTTGTAAATACGTAGATTTCTGAAATTGCATTTGATGAGTACCATTGCAATATAAAAGAATAAATAAAAGTTAAATAGGATAGAATAGAATAGCCTTTATTGTCATTGCACATGTACAATGAAATTGTGGGTGCTCCACATCAACAGTGCAGGTATAAAATATAATAATATTAATATAATAATAAAGCTATGCACTTTAATAATAATACATATGCAAAGGCATGCTGGTTTGACCATTACAATTATTTAAACTATGATTGTGTGTGATATGTTGTGTGTCACCATCATTATATATGTTATATCTAAGCCTAGAGATGGGATTTTGTCTCTGCAGTAGGGGTCAGGGAAATTATTCTGTCTTAGAATAATTAGCTGATGGTTAAACAGAGCTGCAGTTTAAGTAGAGCCTCTGAAAGTAGCACATGAAGCCAGGCCTGGTTGTCTTGGACACTGCAGAGAAAAGAGAAAGTGAGGAGGAAGAAAAGATGAAGGAAGAAAAAGTAGGATTAGTGGGAGGATGAGGCTGACAAGACAGAGACAGACAAACAAACAGCTCAACAGATTGGCCAGGGATAGAGAGACAGATGAAAGCTACAGACTGAAAGAGTGACTCAGCCAAAATTCATAATCTTGTCATGACAAGAAAGTGAGTTGGGGGTTTTTGTTGTTGTTTGTTTGTTGTTTAGCCTGTTAACCTGTGGTAAAAGCTAAATTGCAATATAGGTATGATGAACAATGGAGTAATCGAGGCTAAAAAAAAATAATAATAATGACTTATTCTGAGCATAGGATACCTGCTGCTGCCTAATTACACAATCAGTGTCTTAATTACAGTATGTAATCAGACAACAGAATGACTGTCCTTTCGCTCATTACCTGAAGTGTCAGTTTTACAATAGACTTTTCAAAGCATCTTCCTTTATTAATGTGCCAAAAGAAAGCCAAGTCAGTTTCCGTTACATTGGCTCAAACATTAAACAAGAAAAATAGCAAAGGAACGTGGCTGGCAGAGTTGAAACTGACAAAATTAATTTATTGTTACTGGATTTAATAAGCTATTGTTGATTTTTCTTTTTTTGTGTGTGTGTGTGTGTGTGTCTGAGTTCCAGTTGGGTAAAAGGGGTTTAGTGTTGTTGCTGCATTTACATGCATTTACATTGCAGTGATCCTTTTTTATTTTTGTATCCTATCCCTGTAAAGTCTATTAGGCTGTACTGGATCATGATTGGAAACTCAATAGCTTTTTAACCCTTTAAGACCTACCATAGAACCAAGTCCGCCAGACCTGATATTATATTTTTACATGCTATAGTGCCATTTTGGGGGGCATTTCATTTCATTGCTATACATCAATACAACCATTATAACCCAAATTTTAATAATATGTATGCATTAAGTGCATAGTAATTACATAAATTGCAAAAAAGTGCAATAAACTACAAAAAAATTTAAAATCATTTTTGTTTTTTTAACATATATTTCTAGTTAGAGAAATTTAAGAGGCTTATCCCTCAAAACTGTAAATACAAAAAAGTTGTACAAAATAGTTTCCCACCACAGGAATCTTATTTTGAGCGTCTTCATAGTTTTATTTTTGAAATACACCAATTTTCATATACTGCAGGAAAAACGAAAATAAATATTATAATGCAAATTTGCAAAAACCAGCATATGCATCAAAATAAACTATTTCCAGCAGTGCAATTTGAGTTCTAAGCATCCCAGAAACGACACAGAAAGTCAGAAAGTCAAAGATAACTTTTAAAAACACCAGTATAGGCTTATGAGGCCCTGAAGTTGAAAAAAACTACAATTCCGTGAAAATGACGTCACTTCCGGTTTCGGGCAGGTAATGGCGGACATGCGATAGTTCGTGCTGATGTCTATTCCAACGTAGGAAGTGTTACGAACAGCTGATTGGATCGGCAAAGCGTGTTTCTGGTATATTATGTTTTTGTTGCTGCAAGTGCTTTTTATGCAATTTTTGCAAAGCTATATGTGGAAGGAAACTGTGACCTAGGACAAGCTGATGGCATAAGATGTAAGTACAACTCCTCAGGTTTCATATGCAAAAAAATTATTGCGCTAGCTTACGTGGTTCCAGTTCTACCGGATTTAAAAATAGTTATGCAAAACTGAGCGTGCCCGCTCTGACCGGCGTTAAAGGGTTAATGCAGCCTGTTAAAAGCAATTTTGGTAGCACTTTCTATTACAGCTAGATAACAAAAAAGGTAGGGTAACAAGGCAGACACAAGAGTGTAATAATGTGGTCATTTCTAAGTTATTATCATTCTATTAACTGTGGTAGTTTCTGTGTAATAAGCAGGAAGCAGCGCTGAAAAATGCAAAGTGGTTTGTTTGTAGTGGTTTATTTCTAATGATAGACATTAAATATACCAATATGTTATTTTGGGCAGAAAAGGAAAATTAATAATTCATTATTTTACTTCATACACAAATTAAAATGGTGCATTTTTTTCAATAGGACAATTTTGGTGAAATTCTTACTCAAAGAAATGATAATTACATAACATTTGCTTTACCATTGTTTTTCTTTCAAAACTTCAAATTTTTCAGTACGCAAGTGGGTAGCTTGGTGCTTCCTTTTGCAGGAGAGGCTGGATCTTCGGATGGTTATGGGTCAACTAACAATGAAGGTGGTGCAGGATGGTGGTGTTGCACCTCCCACAACCCTGAATTCCCAGGGCATAAGTTATCATGACCACGTTATTAAATTCCTGCTTATTACATAGAAACTAGCAGAGATATTTCAAGGTAATAGTCACACTTCTTTAAGTTTGCTTTAATAGGTTATTAATGCTTTATTAAATAGAAACAGGCAGTTTTGCATTTTCCAGCTCTATTTCATGCTTATTATGCAAAAACTACCACAGGTAATTGAGTGGTAATAATTTACAAAATTATTACATTATGATATTCTTGTTTCTGCCTTGTTACCCTACTATTACCCCTTTATCACCGAGCTTTTAATTAAAGGTACAATGAATGCAGGTCTGTTTTGGAGGCTTAATCGTTTTTTGTTAAAATGTAAACCTTACATTCCATGATTATTAAATTCATCAGTAAATTTTAAAAATGTTATCATTTGTGTGACAAGATGCTAAGACTTGAGCAATTATCAAAGACTAGAGTTGCCATAGATATTATGTACTGAGCAACCACTTTAGAAACAGGATTAGCAATACAAAACACTTGACTGAGAATACTAAACACTCGACTTCAATTTAATTTACCACTCTGTGCAGCAGAGCAGTAGGAGAACACCTGTTGTTATATTTTCACCCACAGACAGGAAATAGCAAATGTAACAGAGGTCAAACAACAGGTGATAAACTTTATACAGAGCTATTTCTTCCCTCTATTTTTATTGTTTTACTATTGTTTTATTACATTTTATTTTTAAGGGTATCTGTTTCTGGAATGCAGTGGATTTAGCTAATTAGTGGGAGCCATGTGTTAATTAGTCGACGCAAGAGGGAATCTGTTTGGGTCCGATCCATACTGCTCACGGAGCTCCAACTATTTGATCTCCCCTGCAGGGCTGAACGCGCCACTGTGCTTGTCATTTCCAATTAGGGTGTTAACCAGATATTCCAAAGATATCCCCCTTGTTACGCCTTCCTTTCTCCTTCCCAGTCAGATGTGTGGAACAAGAAGGATGACAAATCAGCAGAGTGAATATATTCTTTTCTGTCAAATGCTCTCCTTTCAGCTCTCTGACAGGAAGCTGTAGCTCCAAACACAAAACAACACCTGCTGCTGAGGACACTGATAAAATATAAACATAGCAACAGTTTTCTGTCATCTGGAAAAAATAAAATGAACTCACTTCTTATAATCAGTTATTATTTCAAACATAAGCGAATATTTCACCGGTATATAGAAATAAGAGGTGATTTCGGCTAATCAGACCCCACAATATTACAGTGGCTCAATGGTTAGCACTGTTGCCTCACAGCAAAAGGTCCCCTTGCCAAGAGACAGCTATGAATTTTCTTTATTACTGTTTGTTTGGATCTTGACATAACTAATTGTATCACCACTGAGCGCAATGTTATGGTTATGTGCAATGTTGCCTCTAATTTTTCATGTGTCTGAGCGAACACACAAACTCCCTGAGCGATCCCTTGGACCACTGTGAGCAACAGCAGACGTGTGCACTGTGGTCACGCCAGCATCGAATCCATCCAAGTTACATGGTTTATTAAAATAATCAAATTACAGCATTTACATTTATGTTAGACTACTTTTAATTAACTGCTTTATCCCACTTACAATGAAAATGTAAAAAATCTTGTTCATGATCTGTGCAGTATGTTAACACTATTGGAAGTAAAAATAACTTGAACTCCAATTTTAAAAACACAACTTTCTTTCTTTCTTTCTTTTCACAAAGCTCTGACTTGTATTATGAATCTGTGGTCTGGGAGAGACTCCTGTAACTCTCTGTCTGCAAAATATAGTATATAATGACCAGTGCTGGGCAATTAATTATAAAGTTACTTCTTCAAAAAAGTAACTCAGTTTGGCAAAAAACAAAGTTTTTTGCAGCTTTTTTTTTAATGCAGCCAAGGCGTTTTTAAATAAACATTTCAAACTATTTACAGAACAATCAGCTGTTCTGCATCAAATTTGATGCCACACAAATTATTTGTGCCACAAAATATTTCTGTCCACTATGAGATAAAGGAGAACAACAGCCTGATCCCTGCAGGCCTGACAACAGGAGATGTATCACTCCTCTAACACCTGTAACATTCAGCAGTCGCCTCATTGTTCTGACACACACAACAAAAACCACACTACATACTAACTACCAGAGGTGGGACCAAGTCATTGTTTTGCAAGTCTCAAGTAAGTCTCAAGTCTTTATCCTCAAGTCTCAAGTCAAGTCTCAAGTAATGTCAGGCAAGTCAGAGTCGAGTCTCAAGTCACTGGTGTAAAAGTCCAAGTAAAGTCACAAGTCTGAAATTTTGAATTTCAAGTCCTTTCGAGTCTTTAAAAAAAAACGAAAAAAGCATGTTGCAGTTATATGCTAAATGTAAATATTAGACCATGTAATTTTTAAATCTGTGTTTTTCTCAACACATGACAAAATAGTGAACTTAGAAAATATACACAAATTGTGAAATTGCACCTCTTTAAAATGCAGCTCAATTAAACCTAGCTCCAAGAATAATTTTCACCGACAGTTCTGAGATAAGCTGCATGTTATTCTTGGATGCGGTTGTAGGACCGGCTTTAAAATCGCATGACAAAAATATCATACATATTAAAAAAAACTGCATCACCAACGTAGCCTGGACAACATTTGCTAGTTAGATGAAGTCAGCTATCTCATCGTAGCATATTTATATGCATATTTATAATTATACGCTTCTTGGAGTGAGTGCATACACTCGTGAAGTTTAGTAACTTCCGGTCACTGCAACAAGCCCAGGTACAGTTTACCGACGGATGGGTGCAGGACCTTGAAATGCACCGTGTAGAAAGTAAAGACCATCGTACGTATCATAAGTTTACCAGTCTCACAAATTGTCGTCATAAATACACATTCGTTAACCGTTTAGGACCTTTGAGCTCAATGGTAATTAATTAGTAGTGGAAATAATTTTTGGTACGCATCACAGAAATGTAGCAGTGACAATAATACTGTATGCTGTAATCGTACTGGACAATTAGTGATACAAAACAACTGTTTTACCCTGTGAATAAAAGTATATGTTTTTGTCAATGTACCATAATAACAGAAGCGAAACGCAATATTGTTACAGGACAATTCACTATTTATGCACAATAAACAAAGGAGCAACAATTTCTGTTCAGCGCCAGACTTGCTTGTAACCTATATCACCAATTATGTTAAGAAAAATGACGCATTAACTACAACAGCAGACTGACCTTTGTGGAAATGCTTGGAGCAGACTAACCTGTGAGCTGGAGTGTTCTGGGACGTTATATTTGGTCTTTGAATGGCTGCAATCCAGGCCACCCGTCGCCTCTTTGTTACTTCGGAAACATGGCTCGAACAATTTCTCTTCAACGACGTAATCCGATAACAACCGATCTCTTTACCCGTCGGCTTCCCGTGGCTGTCATGCGACCGGCTATTGCAGTTAATAATACAACAGCTTCTTGAAATTTTTGTGTTTCTTTTTATCGCTGTGTAACTGATTTCAATTGAAAGCCTGCGTGCGCTAGTACCGCTTGCCACGAGTTCCCAGAATCCTTTGCGGTTCTACCCGTGAATGACGTCACATTTTCAATCTCTATATAATATGCATGTTAAATTTTATATTTGGGGTGAAACATCAAGTCTTTTCAAGTAAACCGGTTCAAGTCCAATTCAAGTCCCAGGTCATTGGTGTAAAAGTCCAAGTCAAGTCACAAGTCTTAGAACATTTTTTCAAGTCAAGTCTAAAGTCATAAAATTAATGACTCGAGTCTGACTCGAGTCCAAGTCATGTGACTCGAGTCCACACCTCTGCTAACTACACAAGATTTGCGCTAAACGTCGCAAATCTCTCACATCTCAAAACACCGCCGTCACTCCTAAAACTTCCCCCGTGTCTTAACAACTAGATGCCACGTTGCCATATCATTTTTTGATTGGTAGACATGGTACTTTTTTCGACCAATAGGAAAGGGTGGGAGTTGGTTTTGTTTTTGCTCACAGGTGGAGAGTGCTTTCGAGCGTTTTCCTTATAAAACGCTGTTTTTACCGTTTCTTCCCGCAGTAAATCTAAATAACGATAGTATTCAGGAAGAAAACCAAACATTGCATATTTTTTTTATCACAACTCTAGTTTTACGTGGCCTATCAACACAATTTAAAAACTGGTATAAAGTACACACTTTTTCCGTCAATTGTTCCGTCTGTCCTGCTCACATCTCCAATGGTTGTACACGTTGTCATTAACGTGGCTTCACTCCTCATCAGCCACGCTGCTTTGCTAGCTAAAACACCGGTGTCGGCACATAAGGACGCTGTCATCAACGCCGTTGATTAGCTGCGCATATACGAATGTGAATCGCATCATTGGCTGGACTATGGGATAAGGTGGCATCGTTCTAAACACATACAGGAGCAGCCAGTGACTTACTGACTAACACTGCAAAACAGAATTGTTGAAATTGTAATTTTAATTTCAATTCAGGTTAGATGATTTTTTTTGTGACCAACGCAGATTTTCTGTGCGCAGAGACCGTGCCAGCAGTGCGCAATTGTGCACGTGCACAGCTTAGAGGGAACATTGGTTATGTGTGGCTGCCAGTGGAACAAGATCATTAGTGTTAATTGATGATGTGACTGCCGATGGAAGTATGAATTCTGAACTGTACAGGGTTAAAATCTCTGCTCAGATTCAGCCAAATGCTGGAAAAATGATTGAAAGGTGCTTTCAACAAAGTTTGAATTCTTCAATGGCCACATTAGTCACCTGCTCTTAACCCAATAAAGCAGTTTTTCAGTTACTCAAGATAATACTGAGGGCTACAAACAAGCCACAACTGGAAGTTCTTCAGTCCTTATACTTAAAATGATGTTAGTTTGTCCAGTTATTCTTAGCTTTATAATAATGATTGCAATTCTTAAGCATTTTTTTAAACTTTTTAATTAAAGGTAAAAACTTTTACTGCTTGGATTAAACTGTGCTGTAGAATGCAAAAAAGGGAATTGTCCAAATACTAACAGACCAAACTGTACTAAGATATTTATTTAATAGGAGATGGTATAATCAACAGTTATGCAAATTGATATTTATGTTTACAGCTGCTGGCAGTGTTGTTCACACTACTTACTTTGCAAATTTCAATTCGGAATCTTGTTTTATCCAATATAAAATATGCAAGGTTACCTTTCCAAGCTAAAATCTTTAGAGATGGTGAAGAAAAAATAAAATGCAGTTGACATTGTGAAACCTTAAAGGTTATGTGTTCTGTGGAAGAACAATAAAATGTATGTACTTAATTTATGCAAACTGAAATGAAAACCATTCCCGTTGCTGTATGATTCATGAAAAACATGCATGTATAAAGTAATATGACTTTATATTGTCATGTCACATCTTAAATGTAATTATCATCCTTGCTAATGTAACGGCTTGATGTTTTTTTTCATGGACATTTGTCCTACTTAAGGCAATCCTACGAGCATGCTAAGGCTTTATCAAGAGTTGACATTTTATTCTGATATATGAAAGTGATGGCACAGTGTGAATATGCATAGAAAATGGATTAGCAACTACAGAATTCTACTGGTGTCTAATTTGCATCTCTGCAGTGCCTCGAATATCTTGCAGCAGTTGCTGCACTGAGTCGTGTAAACACCTTTGTTTTGTATGATGAAAGCCAGGTGGGGGGGTTGAGGCATTTTTCAGAACAGCATGCAAATACAGAATAATAGAGGATTAGAAGAAGCACATTTGCATATGAACAAACTCTTCACTTATGGGGACTGCTTGATGTCTGCAATTTATGGATGAACACTCAGATGAGTAATGTGTCTTGCAGATGAGCATGTGCAGAAATTTACGTGGATTTTTCTCCTCAGTAGTGTCCAATTCACAGGCTTACACAGAATTAGCCTTGGTTTGGAACTATAGGATTTGGCTGTACAGACTCAAATTACAGGTCATTTAACATGCTGCTAGAATGTTATGGAGCAATGTCATAATTGTTTGCCTTTGTAAATACAAACCCGAGTGTCCCCATTTTGTTGAATGTAGATCTGTGTGAACAACCCAGAGAGGAAATGGGAAATGGACAATTAATTGCATGGGTGACACACACATCTTGTGTTTTCACTGTGGAGGGGATGCATGGGTAACAGTGTGGAAGGGATTTCTGGCTGTGGTAAGCTGTGCAATTGCAGCTTTTATGACACAAAATTTGCTTGTGTGGGAGGAGAGAAGAAAAAAAAAAACAGAAAAAGAAAATCCATCAGCAATTGAAAGCCATGTAACCCAACAGAAAAAGTCAGCCAGGTTTATAAATACAGAGGTTAGGGGGGGGTGTAACTTTGAAGTAAGGACACTTCTGGAGATAGAATTAAAAAAAAAAAACAAAAAAAAAAAAACAGCCAAATTTAGTGTTTAAAAAATGATTGTTTGAGGTCATTTTTTAAAATAAAATAGATTTTGAAATACAGACATATTACAATAAATGACAAAGCAGTACAAAAATGTTCCCAAAACAGCATGTATAATATTAATGAAATCCAAGCACAATTTTAACAATGTTTTTTTTTACATTGTCCATATATTGGAAAAATGACCTTTTTAAATGTTCATTGTATGATCAGTATCTTTTATCCATAATGTGAGAATATAACATGCTTTTAGATCTCGTATAAGTAAGTTAGTCCTAATTTTCAGGTAAGTGCACACAATCAAAAAAAAATGAATACATTAAAGAAAAGTTAAACTGCCACCAGGTTATTTGTGAAAAGCAGCAACAAGATATCATATAATGTAACAGGAACTGACATTTTCCCATGGCTACTGTTTCCTTGTTTTTTGGAAGGCCTATCATTTAATCTGGCCTGGAGACCCTGAAGGCTTTTATCAATCAATGTCTCTGCAGAAGCAATTATAAGGAAAGCACTTCTGTTGTAAACCCAAATCATCTTCATACATTGCCTCCCAGTAAATGTTAGATGGAGGCACCAATAGGTGGAAACTGAAAAGCACTACACAGTTATGCTTCAAGGACTGGAACAGTTATTTCATTCAATCAGACAAAAGTACACAGATGCTAATTGAGCTAGCATGAATCACTGCACTCACGCTCATGAAAACATTTGAACCCCTAGTTACTGCAAATTTCTTATGGGAAGCTGCTATGAACATAGATTTATATATTTTTAAATGGTAACTGTATCTTACCATCTTTCTTTAGCTCCTGCTCGCTTTCTCTCACAGTCAGTTGTGTGATAGACTGACCTAAGGATATAAATGACATGAATTCCTATCTATCATTCCTCCTCCATTCCTTCACCCCTTCTTCCTCCCTTGTGCTGTGAAAATCAAAGACTGCTGAGCCAAGGGGAAAAAAGATTCCATCAATCTTCGCTTGTCCCTAACAGTCACGTTTACCTGACAAAGTTGCACAGCACTCTGTAAAATGCAGCCCCTTGCTGCCAAATCCTTGGCTTATGCCCCTGAAATACTGTTTCTTTCTTTATATTAAATTCTATTTAATGGGCTGCCTTAGTGTCCCAGCAGGCACAGGAGTGTAATGTGAACTTGCAAGATCATGGAATATATCTCATGACCTTCATCACATGTATTCCACTCTCTATTTTAAGCTTTATTTATTCAGGGAAGGTTTGCTGAGCAGGCAGGCTTGCTTTCAACAATGCCTTGCTTAACATTTACAGTTATACACCTTCACTTATAGCTGACCTCCCCTAATAAATGCTCTACTTTTGGGAACAATGGAATCTCAATAAATTGATATCTACATGTGAATAGTAGCACTGACCAGTTACATCTGAAGGGGTTTTTGTGGATAAAAGAACATAGTATACAACTAAGTAATGACTATAACACAAAACAAATCTTACTCTTGACAACTCAAGTCCGATAATATTAGTGGTATAATTCTAAGTTTATAAGTTTATAGTGTGGATTTTTTCCCCCTATTTCTTAAAAACATGATTGTTAGATACAGTTAGTTTTTCAGGCCTGCCACTTCTTTTGTCCTTCAATCATCACTCACTTCCTCAATTTTAAAGATACTCCACATCATGGCAAAATATGATAATTTTGGCTCATAGCTCTTTGAAAATGGCCTTGTTGGTGCAAAAATTCAAATTTATGCCTGCCAAACTAATGACTTAAAATAATGTATAGTTATATAGACATGTAATAGAATGCAACCAGTTGTCTGATCAGAACATCCAGTCCAGTCATGGGGTGGCAGTTCTTCCAGCATGAGATTTTCTGCAACAGTGCAAAACCCTGTTGCGATATTAAAAACATTTCTTGGTATTTACTAAAGAGTTGTAGTGTCAGTTTTCTGACTGACAGGTATGGAAGAAGTTATTGTTGCATCATGTATTGAGGAGTTTTTCTTTCAGTCCTTTCAGAGAAAAAAATGGGAAAAGTGTTAAAATGAATGATACTCACATGATTTACTAAGGTTTGCAGCAGGCAATTTACTGCATATGATGCTATATCCAAAAATCAACATGGCTTATTTTGAGGCTGATGAGGCAGTGATAGTTACCTCTAGGAGTGTTACTTTATTGATTGCAAGGAGAAGATGTTATCAGAACAAGTGTGCAATGTTACGAGTGGATGGTTGAAAGCTGTGAATGCAGTGCCAGTCTTTGGCTCTCTCCTGTAGCTTTTAACTTAGTCTTTATCCACATTATTTAGAACTGAGCCCCACGTAGTTTTCACTAACAGTACTGTTATTTTTGATCAAACAGAGCAGAACCTAACTGAACTTAGCATGTGGTGTTGGAGGGGGGAGGGAAAAAAGTGCATTTTACTGGGATCTTTACAGGCATCCAAGTTATTCACAATGAAAGATGGATTACTTTAGCTTGTTAGTGACATGTCTGTCTTGCATTATGTGACACTGCATGCCGTTTTCCAGAAAGAAAAACATGCATAAAAATTGCATAGTTTGTTTTTGACCCACTAATTTGAGCAGGTCTTGGTAGAATGCTGGTCATTATTGAAATTAACTGGTTATGTTTGTGCTTATAAATTAAGGTATTGTTAGTAGGTCGCCCCAAAATGTTACAATTTGCACATTTTTGCAAATGTGGTATCATGCTAATTATCCCTGCCTAATCTGGACCTTAGGTACCTGTTAAATTATGTGAGAAGCTTAACTGCTGTTTGTGCATCTCACTTGATCGTTCTATCCTTTAGAGTGACACAACTTCTCTGTTAATTGTTGTTTAGAGAAATCTGTTGTCACATTCTTAGTTATTAGTATTTCATGCCATTTGTGCTCTGATTGATAACAAACAATAATAGATGCAGACTTTACTGATCCCTGTGAAGCTTGAGTTGTTTCCTGCTGTGTTGTTACTTGTTTCACACAGTCTCACCAGTGCTTTGTGTTGTGTAAAGGCATGTGTCATGGCAGTTACTCAGTAGAATAATTCTAACATATAAGCTGGTATCACATTGAAATCAGTTTCTTTTCCAATATGTTTATACCCAGCTTTGTCTTTGCATAACCCATCACACCTTTTTTTTAAAAAAACTCGTTAATAAAGCTTGTTTTTCGATGGCAGTAGAACCGGGAGCACATGGAGAAAACCAACATAAACACCTGAAAACCCTCTCAAGCAAGAGGATCCTAATCCTAACAAGATACCCTTGCTATAAGGGAACAGTGCAACCACTAAGCCACCATGCCCCTGCCTTTATCTTACATAGGCTGAATTTGCTATGATAACTTGACATCTCTACAGTCTGCAGCAATCTGCAGTCTGTTTCTGTTTTCTACAATCATTAAGTGCAAAATCACATGTTCTGTTGTTCTGTTTTATAATTTATTCATTGAATCTTTCTTAGTGGGTCTGTAAAACTGCACCCAGAAGACCTTCAGTCTGATAATAAATCAATAATTTTTAGCGATGATTGATTTAATAGTAAATCAAACTGAATTGAGTTGTTCTAAACTAAAACACAGATGTAATTTCAGTATACACACACACACACACACACACACACACACACACACACACACACACACACACACACACATTTATATATATATATATATATATATATATATATATATATATATATATATATATATAATTTATTTATTTTTTAATAGGTGACATTAAGGGAGTACATCATTTAAATGGTGGGGCAATGGTGTTGAGTCTCTTGTTGCAGATGAGGTATGCTTACTGATGTAGACTGGCTCAGATAAACAATCTAAGGGGCTGGCTGCAAGCTTTCTGTTTATAAATTACAGGGCAATTATGTGCAAATCTTTGCCATTCTGTCTGACAATGAGTGAGAATGACCGCAGTTGTTTAGAGACAGGCTGCCTCCCACCAGGCAGCCTGTGCAGTTGCCAGGTGATTAAAAGTGGGCATGTAAAGGTTTCATGTTTAACCTCTGCGAGACTAGCAGGTTGCCACCACTACTTGCAATTGGTCACTAAATTTCAAAAGAAAATTCACTGCCATGACTGGATGACCACCAATTTTTCCTAGTCACAAAGAGGTTGTCATTCCATTTTGACTCTAGTGTGACTGAACCTTGGGGTTACCTTGTGAGCACCTTGTGTTGTATCCAGCTCAATTTCAGCAAAGTTGTCTAATAAGGAATTAATAACAAGTGAGATAGCTTTTCAACATTTCTAGTTTCAACTCTTTAATTACATTAAGTTATAATAAAATATTTTTGGCTGATTTCTTAGAAAAGGAAGAAAGTAATTTATCCTAGTATTTTGTATCACTCTGATTTTTGATTGATATCTTAATACAAAGGCTGAATTTTGTTCTCATTATTTGCACACTTTCCTACATTTTGCCCTTTATTTCTAGCTCTATCTTCTCACTATACAATTCTGTCACTTTTTAGCAAATGGCAGGCTTTGAAAAAGATCTCCATACTCACAAATTATTTGCATAGATTTACTTCAAGTAGTTGGCTATTATATAACAGTCCCCACTTTACACGAGTACTCTGACATTCTCTGATATAGAGATATGGAACTGTCATCAGCTAACCACTGAATGGTTATATGGTAAGGCAAATATATCCGAGATCGCATTGCGTATTCTCCAAAGCTGGAGCATATCTGTCCTCATTATTCTGATATGATATTGCCCTAAGACTGATAAGACAGCAGATGCTAACTACTTCACTAAGCTTGAATAACCCCTAAATTCTTTGCCCAGCCTTATTTTTCACTGCTGCACTGATAATGTTATTACAAATATGCTTATGATGGTCTTTCTAAGTATAGAAAGTTCTCTGATTTTGGCTGACAGCCTAGAGGATCAACATTATTATTGCAGGCCAGAGAAGAGCTGCCCATAAGCTTGTCCCCAGAGGCTGCTTAATGAGAGGACAGTGAAAAGGGAAGCACCTGAAAGCCAACTGTATTCAGACTACAAGAGAAATGCCTGCAGTGGCTGTGCTGACATGGTCATGGGACCCCTCCAGACAATGTCATGACCCTGGACTGCCTCCAGCCAGCCAACGTTGTCGTTTATCCAAAATGTTAACCCCTGGAGCTGGTGATGGTGACTTAACACAAGATGACTGCAGTAAAGGCAGCATTCCTGAGGATATGTTTATCTAAGAGGATACTGGCCTCTTAGCGTCACATTTATTGTGTTGTTAACATGACAAGACATACGCAGCCACCTCTGGAATACACCATGACAGGTGTATGATATTATTGCTCAGTATCAGGACTGCACAGAGCATTGTAATTCTGCAACAGTGCTCCTCAGGGTCATGAGCTGGAAAAATACTTCCCTGTCTTAAAGACCAGCAGCTAATCTGCGCTAAATGCTTTGAATTACTGCAAGGTACATCTCAGGTGTTTAACTTAGATTTTATTGTACATGAGCTGCATATCAAGCAATTTGCTGAAGACGCCATTAATGCCAATGCTAACATTGAGCAGTGTGTTGTTGTTTGTAGGACTTTTTTTTTTTTAGCTGAAGCCATGTAAGCTAAGAAATTGCAAAGCAGGGTGTGAGAGAGAGGCAAAAACAAAACTAAAGTTGGCTATGGCCTTAGTAGCCCTTGCAGGAAATTATATCGCAATAATGGAAGCGACCTCATTTTCTAAATGAGAGTATAAACAAATGATGGATAGCAATAATCTGAGAAATCAGCAGAGCACATCGAAAGCCTCAACGCCCACATGACCACATTCAGAGAGAAAAAAAAACAAAAAACGGGAGGGGGCCAAAATGAATGATGAAATAGGCTTTATTCCCCAAATATGTAGAATTATAGTGTGGTTACAACGGAGTACAGAAAAAACAAAAAGCAAAAATGAAAAAAAGTGAGATATCCAGTAGTTTGAAACCACTGAAAAGCTTCTGTTTCCATTTTTTCTCCTTTTTAAATTCTGTGCACACTTACAATGTGTGTCATTTTTGTATGAGTATGCACCGCTATGTGAGGGTCGACATGACTGTCTGACTGAGTATTTGCCTTTCCACATTCTCAGATGCCTGTCCAATGCAATCTTTGTACCTGGCGGTGGATGCAGGTGCAGTATTGGCTTGGAAATCCCATCTCACTCCGGTGACATGTTTTTTTTTTCTCGTTTTTCTTTTTTTTGGGTCATTTGTTTTTGTATTTCATTTTCATCGTCTAGGCCACCGTGCATTATGCTGTTTATCACAGCACATATCTCATTTCGAGTGTTATTCACACAGAAATAAATGGCATTTGTGTCATTTATCTATCTATCTATCTATACATCCATACATCCATACATGCAACGTGCACCTGTTGCCCATTTATCCAGTCTGGCAGAGAAAACCCAGACAAATTGAGACAAATTTACTGTTAGGGCTAAGCTGGGGTTTTAGAGTTTAAAGCCTGTAAAGCCCCTTAAAGTAAATTTTGAATTTTATTATACTGGCTATAAAAATATGTAGCTAAACAGATAAATCAGATAATCAGTACAGTGCACTGACCAGTTGCAGTAGGATCTGAACTTACCTGAGGGTTCCTCCATTTACATATCTGGGCCAGGTAGGCTGTATATTGTTTGGAGTCACAGCTCCATGATTAGGAAGATTAGTCTGACCAGAGCCAAACTGACTAGTAACCACAGTATTGCTCCTGCATAAGGCCACTAGACGGCCATGAGGCCACAGTGGTCAGTGGCACCCTCATTTCAGAGCCCTTTCACAGGATCCACAACTACCCATTTCACCTTGGAATGACCTGGTTATTATGTTGTGTTTGGAGGCAGACTGTTTAAGCCATGTCAGCTGGCCTAAATAATGGCATCACCTGAACAAGCAGGACTCAGCAGAGGCCAGAGGATTAGCCAGCGTGCTGGCTGCTTGTTGTCTCACCAACTGAAGGGCAGATGGAAATTATATGGAAAACAATCTCTTTTTCATCAGCGTCAATACTAATATTAGTAACCCCACTGCTCACCCTCAATACTTTGAGCAAGAACAAAATAATAATGATAAAAGCCATAATCATCATCATCATCATTCAGGTATGTTCTAATGGCTCAACTGAAAGCAGACATAATGTCCAGAGTAACTTATTAAACTGTGAGTTGTTTATAAGTTGGGTTACTTATTAGTGTCCTATTATAGCAATACTAATTTTCTATTTTAAGCACCGTGTTTAAGGTTTAAAACCTTTTCAAACTGAGACTGGTATTTTATAAGATAACACATATGCATCAGTTGCTGATGAAACAAAGGCTGATGATCATAGATCAAAAGTTTAGCTGAACATTAATCATCAACTGGTAAATATGCCGCTGGGATTCTTGTCACGTATGGCATTTGCACTACTGCATAAATAAATATCTGTCTAATAACTTCATGATGAAGATGCAGTGTCTTGATGTGTCTGTGTTCTAACATATCTAATTTACTGACAAGCTAAAGCAGAATGAATAATTTAATTCAGATTTTAATTGCTATTAATTATTTTGAAAACAATACTTTGCAAACACCATCAGTGAAATTAACATTGTTTTTAGGGGCAGGAATATCCATATCCATGTCCCCGAAACCACACTATTACACTGTGTAATTGCATCTCATTTATTTAATGAGGGAGAACATTCAAGATGCACTTTCCGTTGGATGCTGTATGTCTCATATTGCTGTAAATGTTACAGATATCTAAACAACAGAAGGTGAGGGCAGATGGATATTAAAATCTGAATATTTAAACACCACAGGACCTTAGTATGCTGGACCATGCTCAAGTAGATTGAGAGCAACATGTTTTTTTTGGTTTGTTTGGTTGTTTTTTTGTTTTGTTTTGGTTTTATCCTCACAACAATCTAAGACCACAATATTCATCCATCTTCTAACAATTGTGGTCCAGTCACACTTCATCTAGCGTGACATGTGCACACCAGATGTAATGATCTGTTTTTCATCTCAAACAGCAAGGGCTTATATGATAGCTTGTTATTTTTATTGCACTTTGCCACCAAATGATGTACTAATCCGGTTTTAATGATAAGTAATTATGTAGTACAATTCAGCAAGATGTGTTTAAAATGTTCACATGCATGTACTGCATTCTTTGGGTCAATGTAGCCTTAATTTTGTTGTTGTTGTTGTTGTTGTTTTTCATTTTTTCCTTAAAAACTGCAAACACAAATACACACACAGACACACATACAGACAGCAGACTACTTCCTTCTCAGGTGTGAATTTGCAAGGCTGATTGAACCAAATTCAAACAAATGGACTTAACAAAATGTGTTTTATAGTGATTAAAGTCTTGTGCCAGGTACATTCCCCAGATCCTCCACAGTACCATGCTTCCATTTCTTGGACTGAGACATGAGAGAAGAAAGTGAGAAAACAAAGACACTGGAAAAACATTGCTTTGGCATGTTCTGTTGATCCCTCTAAGAGCTTAGAGAGGAGAACTGGGATGTGCAGAACTACAGGGAAATATCTCTTGGAAATCTACTAGTAGGAAAATAAGCGAAAATAAATGTAAGCCCTCCTTTCTGTTATCTTCATCCGTATTTATGTGTACAGTTATCTTCATCTGTGTTTGTGTGTACTTGAGATAAAGCTGGTTAGCGGTAGTAAAGGAAAAGCAAACTCCTTTCCAATGTATGCATCTGATTAGCCTTCGAGTGGGATAGGGAAGTAGCATTATCTCTGACTTTGGAGGCAAAAATAAAATAAAAAATACAACAAACAAAGAAAAAGGATAGATGACTTGGTTGAAGTGGGGAAAAAAAGATTCATAAAACAATATCTGAGTCTCTTCTTCATGCTATTTTGAAAGGCACTCCTTCACCTGCAGCATACTGCATGCTCTAAGTTCAACTGAATTTAACTGTCTAAGAATGCCTAAATTGACTAATACTAAATCTATAAATTTAGCTGATAAACACGGAGGCTTTTGAGGTTATGACAGTGCCAGATCATGTCCTTGCTAGAGAACTGGTCCTCCCCATATCACTATGCTTACTTCAACAACTCAGAAACACTGTTTTTACTTTACAGCCTTAAAACTAGTACACTTGTCCAGTGTTTTAATGCGTGTTTAACAATAATAAAAAAAAATCTGAATTACTGGGTAATAAAAAAGAGGTGTTTTTAAAAAAATATATTTATATATTTTATTTTTTCATGTTATCATAAATGGAGACAGCTTGTGCACATATAAAGTATTCCACATGTAGTAGGATGTTTCTTGTCCCTTCATTATTCCTTTTGGATGCCTTATCAAAGTGCATACTGCAGCTATGATATTCTCGTTTCTGGTTCATCACCAAATAGATCAGCCCAAGATTCATGCCTAATTCTATTTGTCATTCCAGATCTCTAAGGGAAAAGTCCTAGCTATGATAAAAAAAAAAAAAAAAGAGGGCAGAAATACTGGAATCCTTTCTCCTATGCAGTTACTAGCATTAACTCTAACCCTCTGTGGAGACTAGCACCAACTTTAATCCTGCCTTCCTTCTTTCTCTTTGTCTCGGATGTTTTCCCTATGTCTCTATCTTTCTCGATCATGCAGAAAGAAACATACATTCCTTCCTTAATGTTGTTAAAGTAAGTGATGGAGTGATTTCGAAGGGCCAATGTTTTCCATGTCTTGAAATTGTTGTCGCTGTTGTTGTTATAAGTTCAGTGCCTTCCTCTGTCCCTTCTCTTTGGCGTCTGTCGGCTGCTGCTGTGCCTGCAGGACACCAGAGGAGACGACTGGCATCCTCAATGAGGAGAGAAGCGGTGCTTGCCTTCATGCTCCAGCGCCTGCACGCCTGAAGAGATGACAGGGAGAGGGAAAGGTGTAGGCTGACAGGCCAAAACAGCTTTTGCATTGACACAAACACATGAACACATTTTCACAAATACATATGCATGCTGAATATTTGTGCACACAGACAGGGCATGGACACAATAACAGCAACACGTGTACAATATAATGAAATCCAATGTGTTCTGTAGAGTTAAATAAGAGACTCCATGAACAGACTCAGTAAAAAAAAAAAAACAAAAACAAAAAAAAAACACTGCAAAGAAGTGTATTTATATGATCATTTGCACAATTAAAGTTTAAATTCCAACTTTTACACAAATATACACATAAAGACAAACCATGAAAACATCCACAAATGTACTTGGTGGTAAGCACTGTGACCTCACAGCAAGTAGGTCCATGGGTTCAGCTGGGACCTGGCATGTTCTCACTGTGCATGTGTGGCTTCTATGTTTAACTTAAATTTTTCTGAGCTGTTGGCTGTTTTTGGTAAGTAAATAATAGAGAAAATGTTAGCACATTAAACAAAATGGAATTTGTTTGTATTCACTTTTTGGTAACTGATGCTCCTAAAAGAAGTGGGTCTGTAGTTTGCTGGTTTACACTTTTGACTAACAAGTAAAAGATCCACAGTTTGATCCTGGGAGGAGACACAAATCCCTTTGGGGTTGCTACTGGAAGGATATGGTGTAAAGAAAAAAAATCTGCCAAACCAAATATGCAGATATACCTGCTGTGGGAACTTCTTGTGAATAAGGAAACAGCTGAAAAGTAGCTACTTCTTTTTGACTATTCTGTCAGAAGAAAGAAACACATTCCCTCCTTAAGGAATGTTTTGTGCAATTAAAAACTTTTAGTTTTTAATTGCACAAAACTTTAAAAGTAGAAAGCAAATTTCACCCGTTGAATTTTGGATGTTATCCCAGGTGATACAGTAAACATTTTGGTAGCAGTACATCAAGGTCTTACACAAAGGAACCAACAACCACATATCATCACGTCCACACCCAAAACTATTTCTGAATAATCATAAGCATGTGTTTGGACTATGCAGGAAGTCAGAATACTTGGAGGAAACTCCAGAGGCACAAGGGGTCCATGCAGAAAGGCCCCAGGAATACTCCACTCATCCACACATCCAATAATGTATCCCATGCATTCCAGTTTCCATTTATAACACATATTAAGCATACACAGTCCTATGTACAACTTATGCAGAACTATGAAAATTATTATTAATCTTTTGGTTTAATTTTTACCAGGTTCTCAAGAAATTTCTTTTATATACTTCTAATATTTGGGCATACTTGAATTTAAGCAGCATGAGGCAAGTTAGCTAACTACAAATAATATAATATACAGCAGGACTCAGTGGGCCTTGCACCCAATAACAAAAATTCATGGAATATAA
Source organism: Simochromis diagramma (assembly GCF_900408965.1). NCBI lineage: Eukaryota > Metazoa > Chordata > Actinopteri > Cichliformes > Cichlidae > Simochromis > Simochromis diagramma. The sequence goes on along the minus strand of NW_024387245.1, from coordinate 18,398,282 downwards.
TGTGTTCCCTGTTGTCTATTTTCATTTTATCATATATTTATACTAATGGTAACTCACGACTGAAACCAAATAGCTTTTGCAAATTTAAACTCAACAATTCCCAGTTTCTGGTGTGAGACCCCTAATATTGGCAAAGAATCATATTTGGTAGAACAAATAAGAACTACGTGTGATTTCTTGAAGACAGAATTACATTAACCCAGAGGCGGAGCCAGACATTTGAAACACCCGGGGCTTAGCCCTAAAGGGTAGTATGCATGTGGGATTTTTTTTTTTTTTTTTTTTTTGGGGGGGGTTAGAAATTACGGAGCCCCCCAGGGGACATGGGAGAAAAAAAAATTAGGGAGGAAAAAAAAAAATTAGGGAGGAAAAAAAAAATTAAGACGGACTTTTGCGAGATCTCGCAAAAGTCCGTCTTAATTTTTTTTTTCCTCCCTAATTTTTTTTTTTTCCTCCCTAATTTTTTTTTCTCCCATGTCCCCTGGGGGGCTCCGTAAGAAATGACTGAAAGATTAATTGGCTCTGTTTTGAGTTTTGTTCAAAAAAGAATGACTTCATATAGGGGAAATATATATCACGTATGCAGGACACCTTAAACTAGTTTTTTAATTAGGCAGCAAGGCAGAACAAAGTCGGGGCTGTATCAAGACACGAGGACTAAACCCCAATTCAACCAGACCCAGAACTGATCCGGAATTAAAACAGGACTACAACAGTTCAAAATCAGGACTACTGAGGACTTAACCAAGACAGAACCAGAATCAGAACTAGATGATAGTAGCACTAAAAATCATCATAGACCTGCACTACACTTATTTTTTAATTCTACCAAAGTACAATATTTAGATTGAGAAAAGTTTATATAATCATTTAGCCTTGTTGTGCAAACAAGCCTGCATAACTTAATAAATATAGAATTTGAAAAATAGTAAACCTAAAAAGAAACACTAGGTACGAGATACATGAGTACCTATGATACGGTGATACTTTTGGTAAACAACCGTTTGACTAACATGTGTGTCTCACCTGCTCTTGTTCCATCTCTGTTCTGTCCTCATTCTCCATCTCCCTCTCTGTTCCTCTCTCTCCCTCTCTGTGCTGACAATCATCAAATATACAGTTGAAACCAGATATTTACACACTCTTCAGATCAAAACACAAACACTTTTTTAATTGTAACATCAAATCAGACTAAATGTTTATTTTTTTTAGATTGATAAATATATTATTTATCAATAACATATTTGTTAACTTTAAGAGTAAAGAGAGAAACTATCTCTTTCTTAATTGTACTACTATTTCTTAATTGTAAATGGCACCAAATTGTATACATATTTGAGCCACACTTATGGAGCTCCACAGTTCTTTTTCTGGTGTTTTGGTTGATATCTCTTAATTTTCCCATGTCAAAGAAACAGGCTCTGTGTTTTGCCTTATATGCATCCACAGGTGTGCCACCAATTTACTCACATGGACTCTACTAACCTATCAGAAGCTTCTTCAGCTCAGAATGGAATCGTCTGGAGTTTCTTATTAACAATAAACTTAGTGTACATGTACTCCTAAATTTGATGAAAGTGATAAAAAATAGACAGCTCTGTCTCTCTTTATTCTGACATTTAACTAATTCAAAAGATATTTCAATATTTATCTAAAACAAAACAAGTTTACTCTAAATTGATGTTGTACAGTAAAAAAATGTTCTTGTGTTTTCCATAAAGTGTATGTAAATATCTGGTTTCAACTGTGAATATACTGCTGTGTATTGAAATTCCTCTTGTTTTGCATAGAAATATACTGAACAACATACAAAGCATAATATATAAAATACTACCAGAGTTTTTTCTTTGAAAGAAGCTCCTTATGTCCATTCTTGTATATCAGTGCATTACTGAAACCGATTTATTTAGCCGTGGAGGGTAACAACTGAAAATATGAAATAAACATACATGTAAGCTAAGACTCTCTAAAGAAACAGCATTGTTGTTGATTGGCTTTTCATTTCGCCATTTGTTGATTCACTTGAAGAGCAAGTAACGTAATATTGGTCAAGTGATCAGTTTGATATCAATCTTTCGTGATGCACCGTCATATTTACATTATTTGTACGGTACGAATGATTTGCTTTGGTACCTGGTCAAACTTAAGCTCTCCTTAGTAGAGCTGGCTCCGTTTCTCCAACAGCGCACTCACAGGCAGCAGCTGCCCCGCCCTCTCGCTCAGTCGCTTAGTGCCTGAGCTCGGATCATACCAATATCAGGGGGGGATTCACGCACAGTCGTAAATTCCCACAGTGTGCACTATGTGCTTCGAATATTGTGTGTACTTTTTGTTTTATACAGTTGTCAGCCAGACATCTAACTATGAAAAAAATTACACTCCAAAAGACCCCGGGCTTCTGACAAAACAACCCGGGCTTAAGCCCAGTAAGCCACCCCCACGCTCCGCCCCTGCATCAACCTACTCTAAAATATTGAAGTGCACAAGAAAGTCATAGCATCCTTGAAAATGGAAAAAAAAAAAAAAAAATTTAAACAGCCTGTCTATGACTGTAGTAACATCTGAGCATCATTTAATTTTGACAAACAATATTAAATCAGTATGAACAAAATGTTCAGTGTGATGCATGCTTACTTCAATCAGGTCTCCAGGCTCCGGAAATAGATTTTTAAATAAATCTTAAAAAAAGGAAAAGGAATAGTGACTGGCAGCAGGCTGCAATGAAATACCAGTATAATAATTGTTATTCGCATCATTGGATTTAATGACCTTGTTGGTCCAAGACATCAGTAAATAATTTCAGTTATATGGGGCAAATAATTACTTTTATTAAACCCATGCCTTTCTAGTGCTTCTAGTGATTTTTGTGTGGGTTGAATGTTGCATTACTTTTTTGACTTCAGTCTGTACACACTTCTCTGTTGACAATTAACTCTGTCAACCTCCATTATGCATGGAAATAATCTTTTAATTCTACTTCTTTTAAAAGGTGTTTATATTGAATTACTAATTTTCTGACTCAGAGAAACTGTGAACACTTGATCTGCCTTTAAGGTGATGCTAGGTATTACCATTTAAAATGTAAACAAAAAAGGAAAAAAAAGCTTCACTAAATTGCAACCCCCAAATGTTTTCAATTGTGCCATTTAATTAGGATCAAGTGAATCATCATTATCATTCCAAGGTGGTTTGACTGCAAGAACAAGAATTTTGTCAGTGAATGAACAGATTGCTCATGCCTGATCCAACATTTGGACTGCCTGTGCTTGTGGGTGAATTTGGCTCTGTAATGTGGACAACATGATGACAAATTGTCTCAGCAAAAGGTTGTGTGTTAAGTAAAAGAAATGTAATTAGATGTAATTAAATAACCTTCTCCCACCCACTGTCACAACACAGGGTATTACGTGCACAAACAACCACGCTTATACACTCAGTGGAAATAATTTTTAGCATGTGGACTCTTTTGTAATGATATTAGTGAACCAAATATTTAGAAATGCAATGTAAAGTACTAATTGAAGGTCTTTAGACATGTGTTTTGGTCAGTGTTAAGACCCATCAGCCTCTTGTTGATCATCATCAACCACATAACTGCATAACCTCAAACAAATAATAAGAAATCCAGTAGATTGTGACAATTTCAATTACCCACTGTTTTGTGTTACTTAAATAGGGATCGCAGAAGAGGTACAACCTGCAAATAGGTTTGTCCACTTGAACATTTCATTGTATTTGCCCTCAGTTTCCTACAGGTTTCTGCTACAAATATCAGCTTTAGTATTTCCTTCTATCCACAATTATGGTCCAGACTGATATATCTCAGCAGCTACTGGATAGATTGCCATGACATTTGGTACAGATATTTATTCTATAAGATAATAAATCTCTTTGACTTTCAGACAATACATCTTAATTATTTTTTGTGATGCCTTGCCATTTCCTCTACCTTTACCTTGTGTTTGACATTTTTGTTTTTGATTAAATGTCTAAACAAATACTGGATGGATTGCCTTGAAAATGTATTACAGACCTTCCTCTTCTTCCCCAGTCCCTTTACTACAATGTATAAGTTCTGATTGCACAAATGAAAAGCATTTCAGTATGCGCATGTCTGTGTGCCAGCAAGATGGACAGAACCATACTGAATAATTATTGTCTCAATATTTTCCACAAAAAGGACCAATGAACAGCATTGTGCACAGTAGTGTATTCTCTAATAAGTTGCCAGTCTTCCTTTGATGTGTATACATTCTCATTACACCAACGTGCTTTATGTGATGGGTTTTGCACACGAATGGCATAATATAATATACAGTGCTATGAAAAAGCATGCCTTCTTCCTGATTTCTTAGGCTTTTGCATGTTGGTCACACTTAAATATTTCAGATCACTAAACACATTTTATTATTAGAAAACAATAAACCAAGTAAAGGCAAAATGCTGTTTTTAAATTATGATTTAATTTGTAATAGTGAAAAAGTTGTCCAAACCTAACTGAACTTGTGTGGAAAAAAATAGCCTCCCTTTGTTAAATGAATTATTGTTAATCCTAAAATGCCCAGGCGAAGCGGTCAAAGTCTGGCTGTACTTCACAGCAAAAGTGCAAACTCAGCCAACAAGTGCTTTAAGCTGATACTGTGATACTGTCAAGGAGGTAACACCTCGATCTGATGAAACACCTGGCGAGCATAGCGTTTTTTTTTAAAGCCGAGAAATGCGCCGTATTTGATAGCTTGCTGCAAGACCTCACACCGAGCACACCTACTGCGGGTGGTTGCCTGTTATGCAAAATCCCCCAAAAACACGAAGAGGAGAGTCCTGCCCCTAGCCCTGCCAGTGTAGCAGAAATGATGAGGATGTGATGCCGCAGCAGCCGTTCTTCTCTGCGTGAGTAGCTTAATGTTGTTCGTGTGTAATTTATGTTGAGTGGCTAACCACGTTATTACATTAATGCATGTAGGTGAACTAGCAAACATCATCATAGCTACATGCGGCTGTCTTCTTGTTTGATGGCAGATGCTCCCTTCACCCTGGCCAAAAGGCTAAAATGACCAAAGAAAAAGTGGAAAACAGTTAAACTAGAGAGGTTTAGGACAAAGTTTGTGTTTTTTCCATTGTTTAAGCCCTGCTTCCAGCCAAGAGTACCATATATGCCCCATAGCTGCAGAAAAGGTTAACATTGTTATCTTTTTACAAAACAGCTGAACATGAGAGGTTTTTGGACCAATTTGTGTTCTCCATTCTTTAAGCACCGGTTTGAGCACCGTTTGAGCACCGGCACCGTTTCAAAAGTACCGATTTGGCACCGGTATCGGATAAAACCTAAACGATACCCATCCCTACCACTGGATGAGACTATGATATAAATGATATCCAAATGTGACATTTCCTGCACTTCACTGGTTCTTTAAAATGTAAGGCCCATATGTTAAAATCTTCTTTATACCAATATCTTTGATGCTTCAGTTGGATGAATAATTAATATGCTATCCTATCAATACTAACAAAACTTCATTTTATTTATTGTATTTTTTAATCCACATTCCTACTGGAGTGAACTGAGCTAATGGTTTTGGGGGGGGTTTTGTGTGGGGTTTTTTTTTTTTTTTTGATAACTGAGCTCAGTGTCATTAGATAGACCTAATTATTGTCAGACTTGAATCAAGAAATTACTTAAATAGAACCCATCTGACAAAGTAGATCAGTCATCAGTCACACATGATGGTGGTAGTGTGATGGAGTTGGACTACTTTGGTGCTTCAGGACCTGGTTGATTTGCCATAATTAATGGAACCATGAATTCTGCTCTTTAACAGAAAATCCTGAAGGAGAATGTCTGGCAATCAAACAGTACGCTGAAGCTCAAGCACACTTGTGTTATGCAGCAGGACAATGATCTGAAACACAACAGCAACCTTTGAATGGCTCAAAAATACCAAAGCAGTGGTTTTGTTCTCATCAAAGTCCTCACTTAAATTGAATTGAGACACTTTGGAATGACCTCAAACAGACAGTTTGTGGTTAAAAAGCCTTCAGTGTGGCTGAATTAAAACATTTCTGCAATCACAAGCAGGCTAACATTCCTTCACAGTGATGTGAAAACCTCATCGCCAGTTATTGCAAATAGCTTGTATTGCTGTTCTTGCTGCCAAGGCTGTCACAAGTAGTTATTAGGTTTAGGGAGCCTTTTTATTTCTTTTTTTTAATCATTTAAAATCCCTAATTTATTTTTAATTTGGTAATCATTCCACAATATTACAATTTGTTCAATAATTTGAAACATTTAAGTGTAGCAAATATGCAATAACTTAAAAAATCAGGAAGGGGGCAAATACTTTTTCACAGCACTGGCATATGGAAAATTTTATCTGAATTTCCTTTATTTGTCTTCAAAAACATTAGTTAGGTTGTCACACAGATATTGGATGTTAAAGCTGGTTCCCACCCTGCTTTCCAGTTTATCTCATAATACTTGGATGTTAGATGGGCTACATTAACGGGCCTGCAAAGGTTGGTCTAATTTGTCCACAAATTTATGTACTTGTCTTCATGTACATGGGGATGTTGAAACACAAAATGTGTATAAATAGATATCACTACATATATTGTCATAAAGAGCATAAAGTTTTAAGCTTGGAATATGTCCATCATGTAGCGACAATCAAACTGAGGGGCCAGTGCCAATGAAAGTAAGAAACTGATACAGCCCAATAGAAGCAGGCAGGAAGATGTGTTTGAGTGACAGGAGCTTGTTGGAAAAGTGGGAAAAGGAGGATGACCTTTCAGTGAGGAGATGTGTCAGCTCCAGGAGGAGAAGGAAAGGGGACAATGTGTCCTCCGCTTCAGTGACTTCCTCTCTCCTGTACAAGAAAGCTGTCGGCCATCTTCCAAGAGGACCCTCTTTCACTCAGTCTTCCTTTATCTGTCTGCCTATCCACCCCACCTCCACTCTCTCTCTGACTGCCCACACCCATACACACACATACTCACTCTCTCTCTCTCTCTCTCTTTTCATATGAAATCTCTCCTAACTCCCCTTTTCAGTCCCCTCCCCCATACCCTTACTTTGTCAGGCTCTGTTAAATCAGATAGATTGCAGGTGTGTTTCACTGTGGAGGAGGATTCACTGCTACTATATGCCTGCAACCTCTCAGCATGACACAGCACCTCTCCCAAATTACTGTACTGTAATTTATCCTGGGACCCAATACATACTTCAGCCTCATTTATGCATGCGGGCCTCATGGTTATCCTATTCATCATAAACCTCTACTTCTGCATTAATTCTGAGTTGTGATTAACTACAAATGCCAACGTCTGTGAGCATATAAAGTCGAGCAATAAACTGCCCAACTTTATCCACTGCCCATACAGTGATGGAGATATTACTCAGGTGGCCAATCTGTGATTATTCTGCATTCATTTACCCCAGGCAGTTTAGTTTGAGACTAGATGTATCCGTGCTGAATATGATTTTATATCTCACCTGCTGTGTTTTCAGGCATATTTTCTTCCCTGTATCCTCAGACTGGCAGCTGCTATCAGTAAATGGCACCAACCTTTCCTCAGCAGGGTGAAAATGATTGCCTTGTAAGCTTTGTACCAGCCTCAGTCCTTTCCCAAGATGGTAGTTAAAAAAACGATGTTGACCTATGCACGCCCTCAGGACTGTATATCTCAGCCAGAACAGCACGCAGGAAATAATCCCCACAGTTTTGAATTATTATGTGTCCCAAGGTCCCTAAATGGATTTTCTTAAGAGCAATGTGAGCTTCTGGAAGCTGGACATCAAACTATTTTGCTTTGTTGGTGTTTTTTTTCCCCCTCTCTTTTATTGATTCTAATATTACCTAGAACTCCATAATCCCACTTATACAATTAGAGTTATCTTCACTTTTCCAGTAGTGCAGAACTGCACTGATTAATTGAGTCTCTATTGACAGGTCTAAATTAACTGGACGAGTCACTGGAATCTGCCTCTACAAAATTCATTATGGCTTTCTCTATATCAAGGATGCTATACTGATAGATGAGTGGGGTCTGGCCTTTTAAGATCACAACAGTAAACAGTCTGGTTGAGACTATCATGACATTTTCAAACCAGGTCTATTTTTTCAAGGTGTCTGTGTGTCCGCAATTCTGTATAAAACAAGCTCTGTATTAGCTCTATCCTCACAAGCTCTCAAAGGTCAGCCTGGACCAGGAGCTCTAATTATATTTCACTGGGAAAACTGTCTGGGGACACCAGGTTTGTAACTACAATGAAGCGCTACCACAATTAAAGTGTTTGTCAACATTAGTATTAAGGTTGAGACAAAGATTGTTTCAGTCTCATGAGGATCTAAATGTTTTAACTGTCTCAAGATAGGTTAGCAGTTACTGATTCCTTGTACTTTTTTTAAATTCATATTTATTAATGTTTCTTAAGTACTACAAATGGGAAGTGTTTTCCCATCATCTTTGATGTGTCACAGTATTCATGCTGGAAACTACCAAAGTGTATTTTGTTTCCGTTAACTGAATTTTGGAAAATCATGTATAATAAATAAATAAATAAATACTTTTAAAAACAACATGCACAAGAAAACAGAAGACAGAAATCAAAAACCGTGTTTCAAAGCGGACACCAAGGAGGAGAAAGAAAGAAAAAAGAGAACAAAAACACACAAAACAAGCCAAAAATTCAATCAGATTTATTTTTCTGAATTAGGTCATAGAAGTTTAGCAGCCCATAAAAGTAAGATAATTGTTTCTGTTCCTACAACTCCTCTGATATGCTGAAAGAAATGACCGGACTCGCTTTTCAGTCCTCTGAAACACCGCCGCTAGCTACTTCACTTCTGATCGAGGCTCTTACCATTGTTCACACCAGCAACTTATATAAGAAATAGGACTTTTCTGTTTGCTATATCTGCAAAGAAATCTGTGAACTACATACAGGAACCTTTGGAAAAAAAGTTTAGTTGTGATTTATTTGACAAAAGCATTTCTAAATGTGTACGGGGTGAAGCAACTCAGTTCTCTTGAGAGAAGAATTTTTGGCAGGATTCATTCTTTACAATGAGGTGGAGGAGAAGGTGACCCCTGCAGAGGAAGAATCTCAGTCTTAACCACTTTCCCTGTAGCTGTTTCCTGCCACGCAGGCCATCAGAAAGCCAGGCTCAATCCACTTTTCTAAATTGCTAACATTTAATGGAACACCTTGACCTGACTTCCCTTAGTGCCAAAAATAAATAAAGAAGTTGCTGGTAAAAATGAGGCCTTCTAACTTAGATGATGCCTGTAGCAAATTGAACTTATCAAACATTGCTTTTTTCTGAATTGCTTGACAGACAGTTTTCTCCAGGAAATCTTCAGTGGGGTAAATACAGATACAGGGTAGACTCTTGCTATATAGACTGACATTACTAATAAAAATGTGTTTTCGTGTATGTAGTAAAAAAGATAAAAGTTTTATTCCTCCTTATATGACCTGCAGGTGCAGGTGGAAAGATTCATACATTCATACAAGAAAGGTGAAGCCTTTCTGTACTACTCTCTCTCTCTCTCTCTCTCTCTCTCTCTCTCTCTCTCTCTCTCTCTCTCTCTCTCTCGTTTTAAATTCACTCCTTATTTCCAAAGCAATTATCCACTTCATCTTTGGGCTGGTAATCCCTACAAAACGCAGAGGTTGACCTTTCACATGGCTGAAAAAACAGACACGTAGATGCACACACAGATGAACCACTTGAGAAAGCTGAAACTGATCACAGTCAAGTTCATTTTATTCTAGTAGATTTTCAACCCTAGACTGTGTGATAATCCTCTAAGATCCAAAATCTTGCTAAATCAACCTGTAAAAGTGTGTTCTTCTTTAATCATGCCCAGCTTCAAATGTGTGTATATGGGGTTTTGGTGTGTTTTTTTTTACTTTCAACACCTCAGAGGATTATGATGAGACTTAAAATGTAACTGTCCATAAAGCATCTCCCACACATTAAATTAAGCCAGTGAGAATCTAATTAGCAGTGAGTGCTGACTTGAGTGACAACTTGTTTATGTAATACGTCAATAAGAGAGTGATGTTTGCCAAAACCAAAGGGATGAAACAAAGTCCCTGTTCTGAGCCAGTGGCTTAGTGGTTAAAGCAAACTCCATTGCATATGAAATTAACCAAATAAAGGGCTACCAGAATACTTCATTAGCACTGACTGACAACCTTCTCCAAGTCATAAATGTGGTTTCCATTTTCCACTTCCTTATAGTTTAAATTTTACAGTTGCTAAACCTGAGTTGCAATAAATCTGCTTTTTCTTTAAGTATCAGTGGGGTTTTGGGGGCATGTAGGTTCAGATTATAGTGGAATTGAAATGCAACTATATTTGATAAGAATGTACAATCACACAAATATTGAAACGGGAATGCAATGAAAAACTTTTCCAATTATATGAATGGTGGTTTCTTGATCTCAGGCAGAACCCCACTTGGCTGCTGGCTGGATTTAGAAAGTTCACTTGTGGTCAAGTGCAAGTGATCCTTGGCAGGAGGTGTGATGAAAAATGCTAACAACTCAACAACTCCATCTCCATTACAATTATAAGAGGAAGAAACACTTTTGAGAAAGGCCTGTGGAGCTCAGTGCCTACTGTTTCAAAGTAATTCAATGTAATCATGCTTGCTTGCAAAAAATGTAGTTTATTTGGTTTGCTAAAATGACCAAAACAGCTTTGTTGGGTTTAGGAAAGACATTTGTGTGTGTGTGTGTGTGTGTGTGTGTGTGTGTGTGTGTGTGTGTGTGTGTGTGTGTGAAGTGCACTCTTGTATTCTTCTTCTTCTTATTATTATTATTATTTTTTTTTATTATTATTATTATTATTACTTTCAACACCTCAGAGGATTGTTCAATGAATAACACCAAGACTGTGCTTGACATTCTTCCATCTCGCTTAGCTAAGGACTGTTTTGATGTAATCGGACCTAGTATCCTATTTCTTATGAACTTTTCCTTGCTCTCAGGCTTTGGCCTTTAAGCATGCTGTAGTCCACCCGATTCTTAAAGAAAGAAACTCTGACTGTTATGACCTTTCAAACTACAGACGGATCTCTAAGCTTTCATTCTTGTCCAAGATCCTGGAGAGACTAGTTCTCTCCCAGCTCCAGGCGTACTTGGACACGAACAATATTGCTGAGAAATTTCAATCTGCCTTTTAGCCATTGCATAGCACTGAAACAGCGTTGGTTAGAGTTCTTAATGATATTCTTGTAATCACTGATACTGGACGCTCTATGGTCCTAGTTTTACTGGACCTCTCTTCAACCTTTGATATGGTGGACCATAACATTTTATTACTAAAACTTGAGCACACTGTGGGTGTTCTGGCTCCTTAAGAGTCACCACTCACGTTATGTAGTGTTATACAAGTTCATGCAATCTTTATTCGTTTCTGGCACACTGTTCATTTTATTTTGACATTCTACCGGAAGTGCTACTTCTCATTACTTCCTGTCTAACGGGAGAAGGACAGTTTGCTACTCCTGTGCCTGCCTATGCTGCCTCTTAAGCCAGCACAGTCTGTAAGTTGGCAGTAATGTTGTGTTTTACCGGTGAATGTTTAGCACTAACTGCCGTGTGTTGTTTGTGATATTTTGAGAAAGTAAATTCACTCAATGATGTGCTTTATTAGTCATTAGCCTAAACGCTAATTAGCGCTAGCTAACCGCTAACGTTAGCTTGTTTCGTTCTGCTTTGCTTTGCATAGTAACAGGTCATAGCATCTTCTAATTGTAAGAATGTTTGCTTATATTAGCTCACATGGGATATTTTGTGTTTGTTTACAGTTTTACCATTCATCCATTCGTGTATTTCAACAAAGCCATGCTATGCATCCGATCAAATAAATCCACCAGAAAGGAACAACGGTGTGGTTTTTCTACATGGGATGATGGTTGTCTGTCTGCCTAGTTAAGTGCGAGGGCAGAATAGTGGGTATTAGAGGCACTGCCCTCGACTGGTTTAAATCATATCTCGCTGATAGATCCTTATCAGTTAACTTAGGTGCCTTCTCCTCTTCCTCCGCTCCGGTCTGTTGTGGTGTGCCTCAAGGATCAGTTTTGGGCCCTATTCTCTTCTCATTGTATTTGCTCCCTCTAGGCGCAATCTTTGAAAAATACAATATCGCCTTCCACTGTTACGCCGATGACATACAGATCTATTTTGAACTTACTGACGACCTTGCTGTGTCCCTGCACTACTTTCAAGAATGCATGCGGGAGGTCAAAGAATGGTTCCTGAGTAATTCCCTCGTTTTAAATGATAAGAAGACTGAGATTGTGGTGTTCAACATTAAAATCCCTCGTGCCCAACTCTGTGCTGCCCTGGGTTCCTTTGCTAGCTTTTCTTGTGACTATGTCAGTAACTTGGGTGTACTGCTGGATAGCTCGCTCAAACTCGATAAGCAAGTGTCTGCTGTAGTGAGATCTAGCTTCCACCAACTGCGCCTTATCTCTAAGGCTAGGCATTATGTTTCGCATGAGGACCTGGAGAAGCTTATTCACGCTTTTGTGACCTCCAGGTTGGATTATTGTAACTCCTTGTACTACGGTCTTCCCTCTTCTCTTCTTCTTAGACTGCAAACAGTCCAAAATGCAGCAGCCCACCTCTTGACTGGTACCAGGAAATTTTGCCCTATTACTCCTGTTCTAGCTAGCTTGCATTGGCTGCCCATAAAGTACCGTATTCAATTCAATTCCTGCTTGCATACTTAGTACTTGCTTTGGTCCTATTTCTATTATCCTCCTCCTATTCTCTATCTTACTTGTTAAGCACCTTGGCATACCCTTGGTTTTTAAGTGTGCTTTATAAATAAAGTTTATTATGAACAGGACTAAAAAATAATTGAAGATTTACTCTTCAAAATAAAACGAGAGAAAACCAAAACTCACTCAAGTATCTTGTACAGTTAACCTGATAAAGAAAAGGTTAGTTAACACCATAAGGCATGTTGGATAAAACTAGACAGACACATAACCAAATAGAAATGCCCCACTACCAAGCACTCAAGCATCCTAATGACAAACATAAATGGTCTGAAAGGAGAATGATCAATACCAGGTCTCTTTTTGTTATTTTCTTCCCTGATCTCATCCACCTTTGCCGATCCTGTTAGCACCATATAATCTGTCTGAGAATGACACCTTTCCTAGATCCAGTCTACCAGGCTTATGGATTAGTGCCTTTTATTAGAGAGAATAATAGAACAAGGATAGGCTTTAGTCACTATTGAAAAACTATAAGGGGACATGTTTTACTGCTGGAGATGAAACACCCAGCAGGCTCTAGGTAGCACACAGAAACTATACATCTCATGTTAAGCATGGCAGTGCTTTTTAGCTCATGAATACAGGCTTGAGAATAGATCACAGGGTGCATATTGAGACAGCAGAATTTTGCCATCAAGTCTAAAAGACATAAGCCATCAACTCAACTGCAAAAAGAAACCCATTATAAAGAAAATGAAAACATTTTTTTCAGGGTTTTTCAAGGTGTACTGTGCACCCATCTGGGAGTAGTCACGAAGGAACTATGAGAAAGGAACTATCAGCTATTTGATGAGGTTCTGTACCTGTTCTCGAGAACTTGAAAAGAGAAAGTAAATGGACTTCTTTAGCTTTGTCCCAGTCTGCACATTTTGGACAGGAAGACAGTGTGAGAGAGAAGTAAAGGAGGCTGTGAACAGGTTGTGACTTACAACACCAGCTACACCAACACACAACTTGACATCAGTTGGTCACTTGATGGGGTGGAGAAAGGTCTCAAGGTGGTTTCACCCTTAACACAAGATGCACCAGTTAGGTAATTTTGAACTCTTGGCATTTAAATCATAAATCATATAACTCTGTTAAAAAAAAAAAAAGCATCATCTTACATTTGACTGCTTTCACTTTTACATAAAACTGCCAAGGATGTAATTCCGATCACATTAGGAATTAATGTAAAACCACTGCCATGGCTCAAATTGACCCTTCTTGCTGGTTCTACAGAGTTACAGAAATCCTGGCAGTTTGGTAATGACAATGACTTTTTTCACACCTTGTTAGTGTGCCAACAACCCTCAGGACTACTTCCCGTATCTGAGACTTTATAACAAGTTTCACCGATGAAAGGACCAGTTGGCTTCTATTTTTAAGCGCTCAAGACTACCATGATGTGGATAACTGAGAACCTTTACATATATTTTTATAGCTATTCCCTGAATAACTCTAAATGAAGAACTATATAACTATATAGTAGATATTGTATTAAATAGAATCTTATATGTAGAAATATATTTATAGTTCAAAAATGCAAAATTATCAAATCATTAACCCTCTCAGGCTCAAATTAAGTTTTTTGTTGCTAATGCACAACCAAGTCCTGCAGTGGTACTTCTGAGTAAAAAAAAACTCATTAAATATGTATGTGGGGTAATCAGGTTGTTAGTTTTTAACTGTTGCAAATCGGCAACGTCTGCCTTGAGAGGGTTAAAATGTACTTTCATCAAACTTTAATTATTGAGATATGTTGTCATCCAGTTTCACAAGTTTTTGTACCTGTCACTTTCACTAATGTTATTGCAAAGTGTCCCTTGGTATAGTTAAATTTTCAGTACTGTGTGCATATGGAAAAGAGATAAAAACAAGCTTACACTAAATGTTTATGTTTTATTTATACTGTATGTCCCTTAAGACTTCTGTGTCCCATATGATTATTTATTCATGAAAGTGCTTTTTGCATTGTCCCTTACAACAATAAAAAATGTAAATGAATTACATAAACATTATGTTGAATGAGAAAAATGTGGAAGGCTCCACTCTTAAGACTCATATATAGAAATCATAAACACTTAAAGTCTTCTATTTCTGAATATATGCAGTTCTTTTTGCTTGTCTCTATAATGACAGCAGGGAGATAAAGGCACAACAGCTGACCCATCTGGGTATGGACAAGGAATTCTTTGGGAAGCTGCTACCTTCAGGTAGTGCTTCATCTTTTGTTATACTGTTAGAACTGATTTGTGTATATATAATGTGCTCAAACCACACCTGACAAAAAGTGAGCATGTATACAAGCACATTTTAATAAATAAATAAATGACCATCAAGTATTGCTTTTTTCACAATACTGAGCAATCTGGGTAGTTTGCAAGGTGGGTAATTTTAATTGCACCCACATATGTTACACACACTAGCATTTTTTCAATTCCTCTTTGAATGCCCCGTTGACTTCTTTTCATCATCACATTTAACATTTCTTGGTGGGTTTTGGAGGGAAATTGATGAAGCATGATTTGCTGGCGTGTCAGATGGATGGTGCAGGAAATGGATGACTTGCTTTGATTAAAGCACGCTGCTTGGCTGGCTTTGCACATCATAATCTAAGAATGGATTACACTGCAGTAATGTGGGTCACAATATTTAGCAACAGCAGAGGCTAAACCACTGCAGTGTATGGGGAACAACACTCATATAGAAGATTACAATGAGATGCAGCTCTGCATTGTGTGATTAAATTGTGGGATGTATACAGAAACTCACCACTGCTCATTAAAAGGTGATTTTCCCTCTCCAGCCATCCATATCAATCCTTTGCTTCAGTCTCTGAATGTAAAGGTGAGAGTGATGATAGCTGTGCAGAGAGCATATGTGTGCGTGCATGCACACATTCTCGTGCATGTGATTGAGTGTGCCGAGTTATTGACCTCTAGCAGGGGAGGAGCATTAATGTCCAGTGTGCCGTGAAAGCGGCCTACACCCCATGTCCAAGGTGACTGGTTCTGCCCCGTCCCATGGCACACTTCTGCCTCTGATGGATTGACTGGGCCTTGGAGAAGGACCTCTAGTTTACTGTGTCTTTTTTTTTTTACTGTGTATGTGAGTGTTGATAAACACCAAACTTATAATAGTCTGCAGAAGTTTTGCATTTGGCTATCTCTCCATCACTTGTAGAGCTATTGTTCTCTTCAGAACTCCTATGAAACATTTATCAAGATAGGGATTCTCCCTCCGCGTCTCATGCTAATGAATCCTTATACAGTTTCTAGCTTGTAATGATCCTTAGGAAATGCTCCCCTCATGTTTCTCTGTTATCAGTTTATCCCATGTTTCTTTCATTTAAACATATAACCGAAATGTGCCTGCAACACTTTCTTCCCATCATCTCCTTATCTCTCTTTTCTTTCTACTGTACAGTTCCCTTCTTATGATTGAATGGATGAGCTGGACACCCAAAGGATGGTGCTAAACTCCCACACAACACTACATTGTACATGCCAGTTCCATTTATGGGAAAAGAAATAGATTTCCACTCACCATATATGGAGGCAGCAATGTAGACAAATCAGTAACAGCTTTCCTAAGTTAGAAATTTGATTATATGCTGAGGCTTGCCACACTGCCAGGAGATGTATAATAACAGCCTTGATTGTCAGGAACTGTGGCCGAGAAATTCCAGCAACATCTGGCTGAGGAGAGAATATGTATTCATTTAATGATATACCTTTAGTTTATATATTGCTTGTGCTCATCATCACTGCTTAGGCAGACTAATTAAAGAAAAATGTAATTAACATTGAAGAGACAACTTACCAATGTTAAGTGGTAATGAAACATTTAAATGTATTCACTTAAAAGCCCCAGTAAAGTCTGAAATAAACATGTTTATTTTTCAACAGACTGATTCAGCCATGGTTAGGAAAAGTTCATGGGCATATTTAAAAGAAATAACTTAACCCAACATAATACAAAAACAGTTTATAAGTTTATAACAGTTTTTAATCTATGCCTAAGTTTATGTAGTCAAAAATTATCAAAGAATGTTGACTTCACTTTTTTTTCTGTCCATGACCTTATACATACTGTATTCTATGGCAGCCTGTTCTGTCGCATAACCTCACATTGTACATCAAAAGGGGACAGTGTGTCACTGTACTGTCCATGATGATGTAGCACTGAGGTTGAGGCTTCATTTGGGAAAACAAATTTTGTATCTGGTGTCAGAGTATCTTGTATCAAAGTATCTTTCTCTGGAGGGGGTCACTGCTGTTTCTGTCTAGTTTCTGTCCAGTGGTATTTTTGTAGCTTTCTGTAATCTGTGTGCCATGGACATCAGCACGACTGGTGTTTGTGTCTTCCCAGATTTTGGTCAACCATAGAAATTATTCAACAGGCAACCTGAATGACATGGCTTGTTGTAGGTAACATGTCTCAGGTGTCCAGCTTCACCTAATGCTGGTGGCCCTTTCAGGTCTTGACTTTCAACTTAGGTTTGTGTTGTCAATTTTGGTTCTCACCAGCTTAAGCTCCTGTCTTTTTTTTCAGTACCACATTCTCCAAACCATACATCATAGCAGATCTCACTACCATTTTGTAAACCTTGCTGCTATCCTTCTGTCATAATTCCGCCTGACCTAATTTCCACCCACCTTACCCTGCTTGCAGTCTTGCACGTTTGCACAGAGTAGAAAAGCACTAAATAAGAAACAGTTTATTTACCATCTCTTTTGTGCACCGTTTGCTGGTTTGGATAGTTGACCTGAGGCATGTAATGATGTCCTGCCAAAATGTATATTCTTTGCAGCTTCAATATCACATGTGTCTTCACGCACATGTATTCTGTCTTGCTTCTATCACTGTACTTCTAATAGTTTGATTTCCCTTCTCCCCAGCGCAGACATCCACATTCTACATACTCTCACTGCAGATCACAATGTCATCTGAGAGCATTACTCTTCATTATACTGGAGACTCTTGCCTGACCTAATCAGTCAACCTGATCATCAACACCACAGACAAGAAGGGTCTCAGAGCCAATCCCTGACATAATTCTACCCTCATTTTGAACCCATCTATCACTGCTACCACACATCTCACCACTGCCTTGCTGTCTTCATATATGCCCTGCACGACCCTGACATACACCACTCCCAACATCCTCATGCAGCACCATATTTGCTCACTTGGCACCCTATCATATCCATTCTCTTAAAAAAAAATACACTGCAACTCTTTCTGACCTTTTCTATGCTTCTCTATCAACACTCTGAAAGCAAACATCACATCTGCCATGCTCTTTCTCATGCTGTTTTTGAATTAAACAGCTCTTTTGTTATGGGGCCAATTTTACAGAGATAAAAAGGGATTTGCAAAAGTTTTAAAGATCTGTTAAGGTGATCTTTTTTTCAGTGTGTTTATTGAATAAAGCTCTGTGTTCATTCATTAGAGCAACAAACCTTGAGTACTAAACAAAGATTTGGATACCCATATCCTAGCAAAATGTGGTAAGAAAAAAGTGTGGCAAAATTTGAAATTGAATTGAGGACAATAAACGCAAATAGCATTAGTTGCTTAGTTGTTAACAATAGTTATTTAATCAAAGTCTGCAAATGTTGAAATTTGAAAAATCAGTTTACAGACTTTGGTTAAAGTTATGAAGAATTGTAAATGCTTTGGGGTTGACTTGTGGAAAACTATATTGTATTTAAATAACTTCAGTAAATCATATCATCTTTCAGCAAATACCTCCAAATGCTATAATATGCCAGAAGAACAACCCAAAACGTGTCCGTTTGTATGTGTAAAAATCATTAGCAGCGTCTGTATTACAGTGTGAGTATTAATATCATTTTGTAGTAAATAGTTCTGTGAAGAATAAACACATGAAATGGTTGACATTTTCACATGTTTGGACAAATGCTTGATACTCATTAAATTATACATATAGATAATGACAATAAACAACAACAACAAAAACAACACACCTGACTGAAATAATAATTAAAAAAAACTGAACTAATTTAACATCCCTGCGCCTTTGAAGAAACATTAAGCCTGTGAGGTCCGGCACCTACAGTTTATGTCCATATCCCTGTTGCTTTGCTGTCTAAGGGACTGGGCAGCTTGCAGTCATTGATTGAGCAATGAAATTTGCATTATGTCAAAGGCTGCCTCAAGATAATAATAGGACATATTTCCAAAAGTTGAAATTGAACCAGAAATTGACCTTTCAACACAATAATAAGATGAGTAACAAATCAACCAAGGCATGGCTCCAAGGAGTAAATTGATTGTTTTGAAAAGGCCATATCAAAATAAGCCCATATTTAAATCCCAGTTAAATGTTATTTCAGTGGTATAATCAAGAGAACCCTTAAATATCTTGCAGAAGAAATTGCATGCAATTGGGAATTTTCAAGGAAGAGACTTCAGTCAATTAATCGCGAGCACTGTGATGCAGTGGTCACTGTTCCCTCAATCCTATAGGGTTCCTAGTTTGACCCAGCCAGCTAGATTGGGTCTTCCTGTCCTTGCATGGGTTTACTTCAGGTACCCGCCTTCCTCCCACACTCTAAAGTGATTCTGGTGTTTCTAAACTGGCCATAGGTGTTTCTCTGTATTCCCCCTGTGATATTCCCAGCCTGTTAGGGTTTACCCCTCCTTTCACCCTGTGATAGTTGGCGTGGGCTCCAAACTATCATGTTTAAATGATTTTGCTTGACACTGGATCAAACAATTGCTCACATAAACAAAAAAGCTGGTTTGCAATTGATGTACTTTCTTTTAAGATGACTGTATATGGTAATAGTGCTTAGTGTTTGCATAGCTCATAACCTCCATTTATAGCATTTATTATGGTATATGACAGTGTCCTATCTGTTAAGACACACTTGTATTTATTTATTATTATTTTTATCTTTTTTGTTCTTTTTAGTGCCATTGTTCAAGATACAGGCTAAGGTGAATGGCAATCAGATGTTGCTGTCCTTGGTGCTGAATTTGCAAGCAACTCAATGCACAGCTAAACAAAAACAAATTGTGTTGTCTCTTGTTCCAGTGCTGCTGACTGACAGAGGATGCAAACAATATAATGTACAAGTATACTGAAATGGGAGAATAGAGAATAACTTTTATATGCTAAAATATGAATGTTGATATAGAGATTTATGTTATGGAAGGCACCAAGATTGCAGGGTGCGAAAGATCAATACAAAGAAAAGAAAAGTATGAAGGTTCTTATCTTATTCTGTTGTTAGTCATGCAGGTAAACAAACTGACCTTTTTAAGCACTCTCTCCTAAATATAATGGATTGAATATTCATCTAGACTGCTTAACACATAGACTGTATAGTAAATCTTGTCGTTTTATATTATGATACAAATATTACACACATGCACACATAGATACGATAAACAAATGCTCTCTCTTTCGCTCACACACACACACACACACACACACACACACACACACACACACACACACACACACACACACACACACACACACTTGATATGGCTCTGCTTAGTTTGGCAGGGCCTTCGTCACTGTGAAAGACCTGTTGTCTCTGGGCACCAGTAGAAATGACTGCCCTTTCATTAATCTCCCTGTCCACAGTGCAGACCTCCCCTAATTACAGCCATTGTTTACCTTTGCGCTGGTACGCCCATTGAATTATTGATGGCTGCCCTGCCCCAGTCAGTTTAAAGGCCTCTCCAATAGGCACACAGCAGCCAATAGACTGCCAACACATACCTAGTGTGTCCTGTATGACAGCTCACTGAATTATTATGCTAATAGTAATTTGCTTTTTTATTTATATATTTACGCTGTAATCTCGGGCGTAGAAAGGCACGCCATCAGTGCATGATTTGCTATAGAGGTGCTTACTGATGTGATACATCCTAATTCTGTGTTATTAGTGGATCTTCAGTTTTGTTATATTATTTTTGCAGATTTGTTTTAAAATAAACATTGTTATCAAATCCAATTCTTCAAGGTTATATTTTTAAAAATGTACTGACTAAACAAATGACCCTTGGAATTATTCACATCAAATGGCTACCACTGGCGGTCATCCTTAGTGCTTATTACATGAATTGAACTGCTTCAGAAGTATAATACAAGTCACATCCAATTTGCGAAACCTGCCTTCAGTGGCCCATTATAACCCTCTAATGGCATGCATATATTAAATCCCTCTATCTCCACTGCAAATAAAAAAAGCAACTGAGACCAAACCAAATCCATGAATGATTACCCCCAACAATAAGTAAATCTGCAGAACTAAAATTCAATTTTCAGCAATCCCACAGTCCTAGTGCTAGACGCCATTCAAAGCTCATGAGGATTTGGACTTAAGGCGACTTAGAGGTGATTTATTCAGTAACCCAAATGGCTATGCTAGGAAGGGAATAAACGCTCAGGCCTTTACAGAGAGAACCTGTCTCTGTGTCATGACTTACTGTAGCTATACTCTGCATGACAAGGTAGGGTGCCGACTTGTATCAGATTGCTTGGGATTTTGTTCCCCTGTGTATTTTCAGTGTTCACACCCCTTAATGTCACACAGTTCTCTCTCACTGCTGGCTGTAAAAGAACAAAACGATGAATCCTAAATGTCAGAGTCATTTCAGATATATCTGACGTGGCTATTTAGTGCAATTATGCTTTTGTTCTGTTCTATAATAGAATCAAATTCTGTGAACTAACTCACTGGGCAATAACATCTTTTGGTCATTAATTTTGTTAATTACTTAATTATTATTATTTTCTGAACATCAAACTATTGTATCAAAACAAGAGTGATGAAATTGAATAAGACTGTCAATTGCATTTTAGGTCACTGTTTGCATGGGAGGGTTCGTGAGGATGTGCACTTTTTGAATGAGGAAACTTTGGCAGGTCACCAATGTTTTAATACAGTTTAAAAGTGCTGTTTGAAGGCTTGGCTGTAAAGGCAAGGTTAAAACTTGGTTTATGGTTACTGTAGGTTCAGGGAAGACTGTTTTATGAGAAAAAAGAACGTCCTCATTAATATAGTCTAATGTGTGTGTGCTCAACATGATTTTTTTAGGACAATCTATATTTAACTACACACTGTACTGTAACAGTTAGATATTCACTGAGAGCACAGACCAGAATAACAATATAAAAAATCTGCAGTTGTAAAACAAATGAATGTATAAAAGCTCTTGGCTGCTAGAATTTATTTATTTTTTTTAATTTTTTAATTTTTTTGCAAAAGCAACCCAGTCTTAAAATAAACATAACATGTAAGACACATATCCACCCAATCTCCCAGTGAAGTAGGCTACATGTGTTTTTCTTTTGTCTGTATTTTTAATGAAAGAACGAAAATAAGTATAAGTTGCTGAACTATTGGAAGTGTTAAAAGCCTTGAAAATAAATGAAGTGAGTAGCATAATACCACTTTTCATAAAGGTTGATAGCTGCGACAGGTTCCCTTTCCTGGATTGTTTTCAGTCAAATGAGTTTGATCATTAATAAAATTTAAGGTTAAAATATGTAAAAATGGTGCACATAGACATATGGGATAGAAGCCGTGACCAGGATTTATTTTCATAAAGCTCATGTCTGTCAGGAAGAGTCATTTTACATTATATTTCTGTTGTCCAGCACATACAGTGGCAAACAGGGTGGGTATGCTGCATGTGCTGTATACATTTCAGCCAACAAGAATATTTATAATATTAAATTGACTCACTCAGAATTAGAGCTTAGGTTTAGGTGCGTTTTTTAGAGTCTGTGTGGATGCAGTATACCTGGTTGTCTATTTCTGTTCACATGCACACAATATTTCTGTTCCCAAAAAGACACATTTTCTCATTTCTTCTTCTTCATATTCACAAGAAGATGAAAAAATGGGTGGGTGCAGAATTGTTGTTATTACCATAGGAATCAGAATCACATTTAATCCTGTGTATTTAAAGGTTATTTTTTAATATATCTATATTTATTCATGAATCTAATCAAAAACTGTTTCAAATGTGAAATGTTTCCACACATAAACTTTTAGCTCTTGTAAGTCAGAATGCATAAATGTATAAACACTAAAAAACTGAAAAAATGAGGTTCATAGAAGCAGCTTGTTACATTACACATTAAAAAATATTACTTTTTTCTCATTTCCTTGGCAAAACATGGAACAAAAGGGTGGAAATGTATTATTGGTACTTTCTTTGTGATTTTAATTTAATTCAGAAGACAGAAGGAACAATGACATGGGAATATATTGTGGTTTTATGATCTATGCATATCTCACTTTGAAATAAATGTGTTTGAAGTCAGCTGAAAGATCACTTTCTGCTGACTTTTATTATAAAATATATATAGTGTTTTTCAACATTCGTGGCTCCCATACATATTTATCTATCTTAGATATGCAAATTTCTAAGAGTAAATTCTGGTTATAGGGTCTTTTCTTGAATATCAGTAGTGAGATGCTAAGATGGGAGGTAGATCTGTCATATTAGTTTTCACAGGTGCTTTGCAACACTCTGTCACTCCAGTGAGAATGGTAAGCAAGCAACCACAGGCTCATGATGATGGTCATTTTAGCGTCAGCCAATGGCTGAGGCAGAAGGGATGAAGAATAACAAGAACAATAAATGGAAAGGCTTGTCGAGTAGCATTAAAGTGTCACTTTCACAATGTGAATCACCACATCACTGAGAGGTCTAGAACCTGTTTCAGGAGAGCCACAACATATATCTCTTTTATAGGTGAAACACCACAAGTACCATGTACACCTACAACTACTGCAATTTAAAAACAGAAGACCAGGGAAATGACAATTTCATACAGATTAAACTTTTCTTTTTCTAACATCCTGTTTTTTTTATTTATTTAGGGTTTTTTTGTTTTTGTTTTGTTTTTTGTTTTTTTTTGCTTTGTTCAGGAGAGCAAAATTCTAAAATGTCAAAACAACCTGTGTTCAATGTCCAAATGCTTGACTGAAAACACATGTTTATGCCAGCCAGAGAGAAGTGAAGTGGAAAGATAATAATGCTAGCTTGATAAAATGTATTTCTTAAGTGTCACTCTTAGAATGTCAATCATCATCACACCAGGGCTTCAAGTGGCCATTTCAGGATGGTTACATCACGGATGGTTTAACACTACAATTTTTATGATGAGTTCTACACTCATTATGTCTTTTTTTCCCTCTTCATCTTCTTTCTCACGTCCCTCAATTAGCCACCATTGAACAAAATTTTTACCTCGGCTGTATGGCTTTGTACGCCATTCTCAAACACTGCATTAAAAATAATCAATAACAAATATCTAATTATTGTTATCATTTGTTTTTTGAAGATTATGACTTTTGTAAATATTACAATTTTGCATTCATAGCTAAATTACAATATCGGTTTCTGGTAATTATTGATGAAACATTTCCATGATTCTAAAATCATGGAAATGTTTTATAATTATTTTGACAAAGGGGGCAGAAGAAAACATGGAGATCAACTCAATTTCTGCTCTATTGTCATTGTTACCTGGCAACAGCCAACTTGGACAAACCACATGCCCAATGAAGATGGATGACATACGGCTTTTCACAAGTGAAAGCAAATTTTCTCTACTGCTATAGCCCTTTTTCCTCAAGTGGCTTCTGTCATCAAACAGTTCATTTTACACTGACAGGATAATTTAGTGTTTTATAAACCATTTGATGTTATTAAAACAAAAAGCAGCAAAGCTGAAGGGTTGTGCAGTCTGGCCCCATGACTCTATGGGAAAGAATCAGTTTTAAATTGCATTAACAGTCCAAACTGGCAGAACCCAAATTGATGATATATTTCAGATCTGCATATAGTAAAAAGAACAATTGCATGTCATCACAGACTGTGTGTGCTAGTATGACAAGGGAGAGCAACAGAAAACAATTCAGTTGCCTGCCTAATCTAGTTTTTGTGGCTATTTGTTTTGTTTTGCAATGAAATGTGTTCAATCATTAAACTGTTTGTTTGTTTATTTGTTTGTTTTTAAGTGCACATTTATGTAATTTAAAATTACTTAAAGATAGTATATGATTTTAAACTGGCAGGTTTGTTAATAGTGACTCATTGGTTTCTTGCTTTATTCATGTACTTGATGATTGATCTTTTAAAGTCTGTGAGCCAAAGCTCAGATAACTCCAGGGTTATTTTCCCAGACTTGACAAAGCACCGTCCAAACCACAAAAGACAATATACACATTTCATTCTGTACATTCCCTTTGCTTTCAGGGTTTGTAACTAATGTCAACTTTAAAACTGCTACCACACACAAACACACACACAAAACTGTAAACTATATGTAAATAAAAGGAACTGTAATAGAATTCGATGTTGTTCTGCCACTACAGCATGTGCGACTTTTGTCTGAGCCAGAAGTAGGAGTTGTAGTCAAATAAGAGAGGAAATAAAAGCCTAATTGACCTTTTTCAGATTATTTTGGATGAGAAACACCATGTGAACATTTCCCAGTTAAAAGAAACTGCATGGAGCACCCTGAAACATCAAAGCCCAAATATCTGTCAAAAATTACACCTACATTAATTGCTACTGGCTTTGCTTTGGCAGATAGATATTTGTGCCAAATCAATTATATGGTGTTGGTGGATCTTCAAAAGGAACTTTTTTTTTAAATTTGGTTTCATATAGTTGCCAAAAACTCATGACATCCATTACTTTTTTATCTAAAGAGCAGTTGCAGGGCTTGCACGAGCTTTGAGGTTTTATAAGGATGCGAAGCTGTGTTGTTAGCATAATAATGAAAATTTATAATATGGTGGTGAAAGCCCAAGTTCAACCACTGAAACTGAGGTCTAAAACTGAACCATCGAGTACTCCTGGCAGACCTGGAAGGAAACTGCAAGTTAAGGAGTGACAATCTTGAAACAATCCAAATCAGAAAAAGGACTATGTGAATACATTTACATGTATGATTAGGTAAAGAAAGGGAGAAAAGAAAGTTTTGTTAAAGTATTTCTTCTGTATGTCAAAAGAAAAAAAAATAGCAATATTTCACCTGGCTTCCTGTGGTTTGTCTCTCTCTCTCTCTTTCTTTTTTTTGCAGTCCTTTGATAATAAGTTGTATTTAGCACAGACCTGTCTGCATTGTATTAATTAGAATTTTCTCCAAGGTTTTGTAGTTTGCCTGCATTCCTGTAAAAACAAACCAAACATCATTAACTAGCTTAAAAAGAAAGAAAAATAGATCTAGATACAGTTCGTTTAGTTTATAATGTATTCTCTTTTGTCAGAACAAATAAAAAACTGATGATGGCTGGCAAATGATGCACTAAAAAGAAAAATAAGCTACCACACTACAACAGACAACTACAACACTCTACAATTTAAATTATTCTATGCAAACTCAAAGAACTAGGGAAAACAAAATTCAGGCAAGACCTCAGGTGCAGGCAATCCAGCACATAACAGCAGGGTCCAAGATGCTAGCATGCGGGGCATACATGAAACGTCATAACCAAGTGGCAAGCATAGTATACAGGAACATCTGTGCCGAATATGGCCTGGAAGTTCAAATTGGGACATGCCCCCATGGCCAGCCATTTTTCTGCTAACTTTTTTGTGTTTTTTTGTGAATTAATAATACTGAAAACTCCTTATTGTGAATTGTATTTTATTTTAAAGAGGAGGAGTAAAAAGCCAAGGGATTTCATGATCAGAAGTCAATAAAAAGTCAGTTTAGTAGCTATGGAGGTTTGGATTTTCATTAATGAACTGTTAATTCTTTGTTATTATTTTGTGGTCTGGAGATAAGTTTATTATAATATTTTGACAGAATGTGATTTTTGTTTTTAATTCTCCTCCCTTGAATTTTCTGAATAAATACTTAATAATAATAATAATAATAATAATAATAATAATAATAATAATATTTCTTTAGCCTTTTGTACGGTCTTACTTATATCCCATAAATGGGAATTTTTTCCCAGTCTGTGACAAGACTAGACTTCAAGCACTTTTTAAAGCTGACCATCTCTATCTTTCATCAAATTCCTGCATTCATCATTCAGCAAGGGCAGAATATTTCCATTTCTTTTATACTGATTCCTCCTCCTAATGAATGACACCACCAGTTCATTAATTTTTGCAAGAAATAAATCACACCCACTGTCTGTGTGCCCATTTGTAATCTCTTCACTCCAATCAGTCCCTCCTAGAGCTATTTCAAATTTTGCTGCTGGCTCTTTGGGACATGGTACATTATTCAATGTTATTCTATACATTGTTCTAGTAGGCTATTGTATCAATTAAAACAGTCAGTGATCTGTTTGAATTAATTCATTCTTTACATTCCAGTTAATATTAAAGTCACCCATAATGATTACTTTGTCATTTAAATCACAGTGGTAAAAGTTTGTTTTTAGTAGTCAAAAAAAATCATGAAGGTTTATGATATATGCAATATAAAATAAAGTAAAATATTTCATTAGAAATATTTGACCAGATATTTAATATTTTACTAGAAAGGGTGATGATCATTGGGTGTTCTTGAAGGACAGGTGATAGAGTTGCTGGCTTTCCCAGGCCAAGTAGACATTTAGTTTTACAAAACTGTCTTACTGACAGCAAGATTATCATAGCAATGAGTAATATTATAACACAGTTTCACAGGGTAAAGTGAGATATAGATTTAGGTGGCTGAGAAAGCCTAGATGATAAAGACAACACACAGACAGTACCTGCCAGACGTGTATGAGCAGGTAGCCCTCTTGCATCCTCTTATCTGGCACCAGATTCTTGCATCTGAAATTCCTGTGTCTTCTCCTGTGCTACCGTGATATATTTATTGTCAGTGTGCTAAATAGAGCTCCAGCCCATAAAAACAAAAGCAAATGGTTGATCTAGTTGAACCCTTATTGTTTCCAATTGAATACAATTAACCTAGCCCAGAAAAATAAGCTCTCACCTAAATCTTGTTTTCTTTCTTTTTCAGTTGGTAGGTGTGGTGAGAACTACAACCACCATCATGTAGAGAGGTCCCCAAAGGTTGATTCTGTCCGTCTGGACGTAGCTTCATCTGGACGTAGTTCCAGATGAACAGAAACAACCTTTGGGGATTTACTTACTTTGATGATTGAACATACATCAAGACATGTAGAGTTTTACTTTGTGAATGGTGATTCGTTGTTGTGTAACTAGTTTTCCAAGATAAGCTACATGGTGATCACTGGAGCGCATTATGTCAAATAGTGGCACACGCTTGTATTGGCACTCAGCAGATCTGTTGATTATGACATGATTAAAGCCTATGGCTGTACTCTGAAACACTTCTTATGTTCAAGTTTAAAATATGACCCATTTCTGTAGAGATCATTTATCCTCATTTATCGGATAGTGGGGAAGCTGAACCAGTCTGCTCTGTGTTCTGACTCTTTTCCTTTACCTCACACTGCATTGACAGCATTTGTTCAGCAATTTTTGTAACCAAACTTGACACGTTAAAAGGATATTGGCAAGTCCTGTTGACCTCAGAGTTTCAGACACCTTTGTTTTTTTTCTTTGATTTTTATGCCAGAACGTTTTATACAATACACATCGATGTACTTTAGCTAAAAGAATGGTGTAACTACTTAATGCAGAAAGTGTGTCACAAACTGTTGGGTACCTTACTGATTTAAAGATGCACTCTAGTAAGTGGATAGACCAGGCTGCCAACCTGAAGGGAGTCTTCTGTTGGCCAAATGGCTCTCAGCCTTTCTAAATGTGAATTTCGCCAAAGTTTAAGTTATGTTGTCCTTTCAAGTCCTTACTACTCAATATGCCGTATTTTCCACACTATAAGGCGCACTTAAAATCCTTTCATTTTCTCAAAACTCGACAGTGCGCCTTATAATCCAGTGCACCTTATGTATGAATCCTGGTTGCGCATACTGACCTTGAACCGATTTTATGTGGTACATGGGACTCAAAAATCTGTCAAAAAATGTTTTAGTACAACTTTGGTAAGCTACAAAGCCGCAGCATTAGCATTAGCCGTAGCATTACAGCTACCATTGTCAGGAGCCTCGTGGAGTAATCTGGATCCAAAACTCTGTTCCCTTCATGTCCCAAAGTCAAACGAACACTGCAGCATCACTGAGAGTTAAAAACTGTCTAAATTCTATCATCTCTAATAAAATGATCAGCGTTGCTGCTTTACCAGGTGTAAGAATTAAGTTTAACATCCAGGCATCCATGAAAACAGAATTTATTAAATTTAACAGTTAGAAGTTAGCAGGAAGTTAGCTCACTAGTTTCCACCTAAACATGATATGCCATGTTCTGACTATGTTAGCATAACATAAACACATTGAAGCTGGAGGATGAACACTAACTTTTTTCCACTCGATAAAAGTTAACGTGAGGTTCCCAATGGTTAGGGACTAATGCAATCTAAATTATCCACATATCTCACTTATCTTAACTGCACTACTGTATAGCTCTGTGTAAATAATCATTCTGTACATACGATAATTTTTAATCCTACAACTGTTTATAACTTGCATAGTTCACATTTCTGTATAACTGTATATCTCATATTTTTTTTATAGTTTTTTTATTTCATATTTATATCCTGTTCATAGCCTGTACATAGCTTGTACTCACTACAGCCTGTACATACTTATAGTTATAGAATATTCATAACATACTTCATATCGTGTACATTATAACATACCATAATAGACCCATTTCTGTAATATATTTACATATCTATATTATTGCTAATATATATTATAATATATCTATATCATGGCTAAATCACTTCTGGATGGATGCAAACTGCATTTCGTTTCCCTGTACCTGTGACATGTGCAATGACAATAAAGTTGAATTCTATTCTATTCTATCCTAATCACATGGCAGGATGCTGTAAACGGACCAAACTTCAGTCAGGAGAACAACTGAGATAATCCATCCACAATACGAGGTTAGTCATTAATATACTGCAGCAACACGGGAATAGAGCAGCTGTGAGAAAATTCAACATTAATGAATCAATTGTACGGAAGTGGAGGAAGCAAGAAGAATGAGTTCAGTAAAGTCTGAATTATCTGACTGTTTTGTTTTGCTTAATGCACCTTATAATCCGGTGTGCCTTATGGTTTGAAAATACGGTAAATGTTTGCCATAACTATGGCCATCTTGATAATAATTACCCAGCTTACCACCCTCTGTAACCTAAATGTCACTTTTGTGTGGGGTTATGAAGTTGCTAAACCTCTTTGTTTAGTGATCTTGTCCTAGACACCCCTGACTTTCTCATCTATTTGTATTAAGATAACACAAGTGTCTGAGCAGCTACACAGTAATGGGATGGTGGGCCGCATTCACTGTGCTTTTTCTCCACAAAGTCCAAGCTTAGATGTTGGTGGTGGACCAGATGGCAGATGAGGCTTGAATGAGGCTCTCTGAGCAACCGGCATACGTAATAAGATATGGAGGAGCCTGCATGAATGAGAGTCTGAAAGGAAGATTGACAGAATAGCTCTAAAATTTTAAGCGCAGGCGACAAAGACTGATTGACTTTTAGAAAGCAGGCAAGAAGATTATTGGATCAGAGTGATGATGATAGAATTGAGTTTGACAGTATGGGACAGCAGAGGTGATGAAAATAATAGAACAGCAGCCCAAACACCCAAAAATGAAGGCAAACAAACAAGTATCAATCTTCCTTGTGAACTTCTACAAAAGCATCATTGACCTTGCACATTAAACAGTGACATTTACAATTATCTTTATGTGCTGTTTTTCTTCTTTCTTTTTATTTTCACAAAATTGTGTAGTTACATTGAAAGCTAGTTATAAAGATATAGCCCCATGTCCATTTACCTCTTAAAAACAACCAACATTATGGCTGGTTCAGTATATCATAAATATGTCAGCAATGCATATCCTATTTGCACAGTAAGAAATTAAACTAAAATTAAAATAAATTTAAAACAAAACGTAAGTAATAAAGTAAGTAACAAAACATAAAAAAACAACATTAACTTCTTGTTGTTAGGGGGACTTTGAATGCACTTCTCCAACTATCAACTATTTTTTCCCAAGAATCATGGCCTCATTGTTGCACTTGTTTTAAAGATATGAAGATATTTTGAGAGAAACAATCTTCCTTTAAAATCCAAAATGCATTTAGTGCTTAAATAGGCCTCTTTCTGACATTTTGGCAATAACTAAGTCATAACACTGGATGAACTTGGAGTTTATCAGCCTTACTCTTATCTTTGTAACATTCTGTCTTAACACCACGAATGTTATCATCTGACAGCTGGAAGGGTGTGCATTTCTTGATTTATTATTACTGGTTTCAAATTGGAGCATTAACATTAATCTTTAAATGAATAATAAACTCAGGGGTATTGAAAAGAGCATTTGAAGATTGCTGTGAAGAAAATGCATTAGCAGACAGAAAGATTGAGAAACGCAATACTAAATCAGGGATTTAAGTTCAAAGTATTTTTTGCTTAATCAAAGCTGTTAGTTTAGAAAAATTACGAACTATTCTATATCATAGTGACAGGTGTTTATCTAGCATGACACAATGTAAAGTAAAACCTTTTGCTGACTTTTAACAGACATAATGAAGATTCAGCGAAGCAATGTAAGTAAAAAGGCACCAAAAGCGCAGCATGAAGACTACAATGCTTCAATAACCAAAACATTTAAATGCTAAGGCACTTGTAATAAGACAAGTCATATTCAGTTGTTCGATTATTTGTGGCATTGATTCCAGAAGATACATTTTAAATATTCCTTTTAGACATAGAACCTGTCAGCATTGACACAGAATTTTCTGGTCTATGTTGACATGCCTGCATCACAGCCCATGCCGTCTGCAGCTTCAGATTTCTGATTTTGGCAGACAGGAGTGGAACCCGACGTGTTCTGCCGTTGTAGCCCATCTATCTGAAAGTATGACAGGCTGTGCATTTTGAGTTGCTTTTCCGTTCACCACAGTTGTAAAAGTGAATGTTTGGGTTAAAACAGGTTTTCAGTTGGCTTGAACCAGTCAGGCCACTTTTCTGTGATGGCTCTCATTGACAAGGCACATTCATCACTCATTGTGTTTCCTCACCATTATGAATTGCAGTTATATAATGTTCCAAGGTCTTTACCTGGCTATAAGTGCATGAGATGATGTTTTCAATTCAGACTTTGGTAAACACCAGGGATTAAATTATAGATAGTGTAGTGCATTAATATATTTTAGGATTTGAACAGTTTAAGACAGCCTTTATTAACCTCTTTATGTAGTGACAATAATTTTTGTCATTTCTTTTGTATATATAATTTACTTTTACTTATTTAAATGCTTTATGGTGTAGCAACATGGCTAGCTAATTGGATAACTGCAAGACAAGGTAGGTATGCAGCTATTAATAACAAACAGTGTATGTAGAAAGTGCCCATATATTTTCTCCTCAGTTATATATTTGCATTGGCAACTTGCCTGTACTACACATCTTAAGATCAAAGTCTCCAGGCTGTAGAGACCGGTTCGAGCTGTGCCCCTCTGCCTCCAATCAATCCCTTGGCACAGGCACACAGAAGTCTGTGGCAATTTAATGCTTGCTGCCCCGGCCCTATGATCCTGCGGGAGTGCCTGTGCCCCTGTAAGTGAGGCTGAACGCTTTATCCCGTGGCATTAGTCGTCCATGTTTGAGTTAATACCCTAGAGTAGAGCTTCTATCCAGAGGCATTAGTGTCTGACACTACAGCTCAGTATGGGGGAGGCTCCCACTTCCTCCACTTGTATCAACACTCCCCCAGCCCTTGCTCGTTGTCTCTTTTTTATCCTTGCACTTCAGATTTTGATCCGGGAAGGAAAACTTAGTTCACACGGGTACTTCCTGAGATGAAAGATACATGGCAAAATTGCTTGTATCCAGATGTGCTGCTGCTTACCTTTAAGTTTAGGAAGCAAGTCTGTCATTTATGATGTCAGATTTATTTTTGGTCAAAGATTTATGTAACATAGAGAGGAAAGTTGTATATACTGTATGTATTGTGTTAAAAATAACCTGTTCTCAGTTACCATTTGTATTTAAGCTTGTTAATTGAACATTTTTTAAGTAACATCAAAAAAAATTCTGACAAGCTTTGGGGGTTTGCTCGTCTTTGACATAAAATGTCATGCAAAATAAACCAAAATCCTAATATTTTGAAAGGAGATGGCCCTGGAAGTTTTTAACAACATGTCACTAATGTTAGTGTGTCAGTGATTTAAGATCCTAAAGCATTAGGATTTTCATAATCTCCGGCATTTCATGTAAATACAGCAGATGTCTGTTTAACTACTTTCACCGATGCTGTTTTACACACAACACACTTACTCACGAGTACACACACATGCAAGCTTTGAAGTCACTACCACATGTGCACACAGATTTGAATGCTATGTTCAAAGATTAAAAGTGTTTGTGTCATTATGGTAATGAAAGACAAACAATGTCTCCTGTCATTTAAAGCAATTAGAGTAGAAAATCCCTCTACTTTAATCAATTAATTTTGTGTTTCTGTGGAGCATTCCTGGACGAATTAATTATTTTTTTTAATTCATTCTAGTCTTCTAGATTATGAGCTGTTTTTTCTATGCACGATTGCAGCTAAGGATGATTTCTTAATTTAATTTTTATTTTACAAAAATGTATTGGCACAAACAAAACCATGGAATTAAAAAAATAATTATGCCTTTCATAAAGGATATTCAAAACAGTTGAAATATGAAGGACGGTGCTTTTTTACTTACTTTTATTTCTACTTGTGTAGATAAACTCTGTGACCTGTTATGTTATGTTGTCACATTCATGCTCTCTACACAGCTTTCAAAACCTTTTTTCCTTATTTTGGTGATAACACTAAGTGACAAAGCTACTGCAATTTGATATTTCACCTCAAGGATGGTGACCTTCCACACAGAGGGAGAAAAACGTGATTACAGCTGAGCTGAATAAATTAATGGCGATCTATTTTACAGCATAAAATTAGAATTCAAGCACCAGTATAATTATTCTGAGAGACAGAAACACACACACACACACACACACACACACACACACACACACACACACACACACACACACACACACACACACACCATTGCAGAAAACAATGTGTTTCCTTTGTAATTTTTGTTTTTTTATTGGTTTTATTGGTTCAACAATATCATATTTACCCAGCTCTCATCTGGAAGTCCTTTCTGACTGTTGCAGCAAGAGGCAGAAATAAAATAAGGGCCACAAGAAGAAATTATGCTCACAACACTTATGGATGTAATAAAGTTTATGGGGCATCATACTTGATGTACGAACAAAATGAAAGGACTTGTTTCTACGCAATGTCCCCTTTAAAAGTGATAACAACTGGACAATATTTTATAATCAATCTTCAGCTGGCAACTGAATTTGATTTGCTTTTGTCAGAGTCCAAAACATTTTGGGGTTTTTTTTTCCATATAACACTATTAATCATTTTATGGTTTTTCAAAAATGGCAATGTCAAGTTAATCATTGTCAGTCACATTAGTTCATGCTGTATTCCTACTGATTGATTAGCATATGGAGCAGCAGTCAAACTCTTAGACAAGTTTGACAAGTTCGGTCCTAGTGTTAGTATTTGGTAGATGCCAATGTTTTAGTCAGAGTAAATAACCCTCTAAAGTCAATGGACACACACATCCAAATAACACAACCTATTTAAGATTATGTAGCAGCAAGGTGCACCATTGAATTTCTGTTTCATCTTGTGTCAAAAGTGTGGACATACCAGTTTTTGAATTCAAATGTGTAAGTAGGCTTACTTGCAAATTTTATAGAAGATCATCAAACACAAGGTTTAAGAGTCCTGTTCCAAAACTCTAAATCAATGGTAAGGCTTATAAAAATAAAACTGCCTTAAAAGTGCTTGCAGCCAGAAAGAAAAAAAAGGAAGAAAAAAAAAAGCAATAATGTTAATAAGTATCTATATTTCTTATTGATCATCATAGAAATATATTTTAAAAACTTTAGACTTTACTGACATCAGCATAGTAAAGCCTGGGGGATTTTCAGGGTATGGTGAAGTAATTTTAACCAGGGTTAAACCTGAAGAAGCCCTAAACCCTGCTTGTTACTGTATGTGAGGCATCTGATTAGAGGATTCAACCACACCTGTTTCCATCTTTGCCATATGCTTTCCTTGTTAGTCTAAATTAGTTTGTAGAGACAGACTGTTGTTTATTTTTGATTGGTTTTCCTGTTCCTGTTTGTGTTATAAGTGATTACATTTTTATGAGTTTCTTCTGATTAGGTTATCTTGGTTATACTTCAATAGAAAGGGTCAGTTAGTCAGCCCTCTTTATGCAGTTAGAGGCATAAAGGCATTGGCAACCTGCCTCCATCTGGCCCTCTGCTGTGCTACATTTTGGGCCTCCTTGATCCCTGTTTTCTGCCTCATCCAACACAACTCACTGATATGTTGCTTTTCCCAGGTGATGTCCATTTTAGAGCTGCCTTTGGTATGCAGTTCTGGTATATTCTGATCACATGCCCAAGCCAATTTACCCACTGGCATTTGATCTTTTACTATGCTCAAGCAAAAAAAAAAGAGAATAGGCTTGACATTGCTGTTGAACAGTCTGACCTTTGTTCGCATGGTGTATTGCTTTGATTGGGTTGGAGTATTGCAAATGTAACACTTTTACAACCCTTCTCCTTTTTCCTTGTCTTTGCTCACAGTGCTGCTAAGCTAGGTAAAGACCTTGACAGAGTTGAATGAATCACTGTTTACTGTAATGGGTGCATCTGGATTGGCATTTATGCATATCACATTGGTTTTGGAGGTGCTGATGTTAAGACACATTTGCTTAACAAAGGTGTTCAGCCATGCCGCTGGGTTTTTCAGCCATTCGGTTCCAAATATTATAAACACTGGCAACCAAAAAGACTGATGAAATGATACATCTCTTTCATATACTACAGTAAACCATGGTTTCCATCAACTATTACACTGCACTCACTGGGATGAAGATATTCTCTAGGGCCATTTTGCAAACAAATATCAAATACTTTCTGAAGATCAATGCATTTGATAAACAACATGGTGCTTCTCTCAATGCAGGGTTTGAAGTTGAAACATTTTCTGATAAGCCTGTATTTTAATAATTTCCATTCAGCAAGCTGCTAATCTTTTGATACTATTAAATAATATCAATGTTTTGAACATGGTTGACATTTCACTTTCAAAGTTGGAGCTTTGGTTTGGGCCTGAGGAGACCATCTTTTGTACCTCTGACTTCCTGAGTAGTCATGTAGTCATGCTTCCTGTTAGTTCTCTGAAATTTACCACAGTTCAGTAGAAGAGGCACACTGTAAACCGTGAAGAAGTTAGCAGATGTTACACCCCGGCCTAGGCAACCGGGGTGCAACGTAGAAAAACAGAAATAAGGAAAATAAAACCACGAAGGCTCTCCACCAAAATCCCAAAATGAAAATATCCCATAACGAAAGTATGGACCACTATTTTCTTTAAAGCAAAATATGATATTTATTTACATCACAACACAAGGCGCCAAACTATTTACAACGGGGGGGGAAGATCGCGACCATGACATGCAGAAACACAGGGCTTAAATACATAGAAGGAGCAATTAGGGAATGGATCACAGGAGGGAAACACAGCTGGGGCAAATTAGACCTGACGAGACAAGGAAACGTAAACTGAACACACTAAGATAACACAGACTTTCAAAGTAAAACAGGAAACACATAACAGTCACGCCAAACCAAAACGCCTAAAACAATACACTACCAACGCCGAACCGTAACAGCAGAGCTTAAAATTAAGGCAACTTAAGTTTTTTAAGTTGATGAACCTAAAAGTTGGAGCTTATCAGAAATCCAATATGTTGTATTACATTTGACATGAAACTTTTAACTAAAATAAAAGTAAAATATTTAATAATTAAATTAAAAGATATTTAGTAACTAGTAGTTAACGTTTTTTTTTATTTTACTTTTGGCTCCCATGTGAATAAACTGAGACAAATTAAAACGAATGAGTATAACAGAGTCGTTTTTTTCAGTCTAGCAAAACTCAATATTTAGTGTTTAATTTTTCAATCTTTTTTAATTAAAAAATAATCAAATTTCAATGTTGAAAACTCAAAATGTCACACAAAACAGGAAAAAATTAACGCAACCTATTCCCTCAAATGTATTGAGTAGTGTTAAATTGAAAGGCTTAAGTGCATTTCTTCAGTTAAACAGTATTTTCTTTGCCTCCACTAATATCACACTGTGCTGTTAATATATAAGAAATATTAAAATGAATCATCTTAAAAAGAATATCAAATGCTAATAGCAGATTAGATTAATTAGAATGTAAACTGCTGATCTAGTTGTTTTATGAACAAACTGCATATTGGTAAAAACAGATGATCCGTGTTCTAGACAGTAATCAGTTCTGAGGTCAACGAACCCAAGTGAGAAATAGAGAGGCAAGAGATGGTCTGAATATGTGTAGTGGATAGAGTGGACGAAAGATGTTGAAGACTGAGCTGGAGGAAAAAAAGATGAAAGAAAAAAAACTAAAACTAGGTGGTTAATTCAAAATCTCAGTTTGAGGTTCGTGTTAAATTACTTTCCATTGTGGAAATTTAAATTTCAGCCAAAAGTTTTTGCTGGCTTACCTGTATTGGGAAAGCCTTTAAGAAAGCTGTTTAGTTTGGTGTGGAACATGTTGGGCATGCACTGTTTGAACCCTTTTGAAGGTTGGATCCCTGAGTACACCTACATTGGAAAAGCAAAAGTACTTAGTCAGTTCAAATTTAATTGAACTATGATGAAGTGATAGTTATGGCTCCTCTGAAAAACAATTTGTTCCTCTATACACGTGTAAGGGATACTCCAAGTTTTGACCAACCAGCAGCGTAGTTATGGTGAGAATAGAATGACTGAAGTGGTTGGCACATCTGGTAATATTACATATTGTTGCAAGAGACCGAAACTAGAATTCTGACTTTCAAAAGTCTAATGTGAAGTTACATGGTCACATGACTAAAGGTAAACTTCTCTTTTTGTTTACCAGTTCATGTCAATTACTCTGGCCTTTTAGGTCAGTTCTGAAATCTTCATTAACTCCATCCCCTTAAATTTGACACAGTCCGTGTACAATAGACTGTGTGTGTTTCCTTCATTGTATCAAAAGAAGGAAAAGAAATCAAATACCTCAGAATAATACATTAGTTTAAAAACTAAGAAACAAAGTATGTCTCAGCTACCATGGTGAACTCAGTCAGTTAGCCTTGTGAAGTAGCTGTATTAGTTTATTAGTTGTTAGCCTATTAACAAATGGTGTCCCTTATTGAGTATTGCTTAATTTCACTAAAATTGATTTGAAAAAAAAAGAGAAAATTAGAATACTTACTGTGATATAAACAGTGTCAACAGTGATGAATGCACAGCCACATTATGGGTGGTAAAATTAAAAATCTAAATAGAGTTGCCAGTTGACTGTTAATAACCTTACACAACCTTACACTGTAAACCCGAATGTTCAAAGTAATTAAATAGATTAAGTAGTGTATACTCAAAGTCTTTAAAAAGTTCTGTTAACTTAAATATGTCAAGTTCGTGTAACATGTTCTTCTTTTTGAGTAGATGAAACTAATAATTTTTGATTGAAATGAACTATTTCTATATTAAGTAAGCATCACTTAAGATCATAACTTAAGCACAACGTAACACAGTTAAGTTAGGACATATAAGAATGGTAAAGTCCTGTTATTTTTGTTGTTTCAAGTAGGTAGGATTTAATAATAAACTTAATTTATGTAGCACATGCTAAAATACAATAAAATCTCAAAGTGTTTCACCAAATAAGTAAAATCAAATTGTCTTAAACGCATTAGTAGAAGACAAAATGTATTTATTTTAATATTCATTGTCTTATCAATGTATTTTTTTTTAAGTGTTGAGCAGCTGCAGGAATCAATTTTTATTCCGAGTTAATAGCTGATTCACCCTCCGAAGCGAAAGGCGGCGCTAATGAGCATTATACACTGATCGTTTTCCGCTATACGAAACACAGAAGAAGTAAAGGTATATGGGCGGGAAACGGCACCAAAGAGGCAACACAGACGACTGGAGAACGTTGGACCTAGCAGCAACTAGCATCACTGGACTTACAGTAAGTTTTCAATGTTGATATTAGTTTATTGTTAAAATACGAATATTTAGTTGTATTTTGGGTGCGTGTCGAAAAGAATAGCAGAAATGTCAGGTCCGTGTTTTTTATGTGCTTTGCTGCTCTCAAAGAAGAAGAAACTTTGTGCTTGCAGAGCTAGCATTAAGTTGTTGTAATGAGGGTCACAGACTGTTTAAAAAGTTAGATAGTACTTGTTCTAGAGGTGGCGCCCGGTCGCCTAGTATGAAACAAAGTGTTTTAATCTCTCTAAATTTTGAAACCCCCTCTCATGACTCAGAATAGTTGGGTCCA
The DNA here is from genome assembly GCF_900408965.1 of Simochromis diagramma. Lineage (NCBI taxonomy): Eukaryota > Metazoa > Chordata > Actinopteri > Cichliformes > Cichlidae > Simochromis > Simochromis diagramma. The sequence continues at coordinate 18,358,994 of NW_024387245.1, read as the reverse complement.
AACAAGCCCGTGTTCCCTGCAGTTACACAGCGGAGATACCTGTCTGCAGTGAGAGTGCTTTCAAGCCGTTTTCTTGTTAGAAATGCTATATTTTAAACTATATGTGCGAATAAGTGGTGCAGGTGTATTAGGCGTTTGAGCGAAGGTCTCCATAGGTGTTTTTTATATATATTACATATAACATTGTAATATTTGCTTGATGGCTTTAGTATCTTGACTAGAGATGCATTCACACTTTGGGAATTAAATGAAAAGATCATTAACAGAGAAAAATTATGAATGGAAGTATTTATAATTTGTCACCATTTGGATGCTTTTTAATTGTTCATCAGTTTATGCCTTTGGATCTCTCTATTCCAGCTTCAAGAATTAAGACAGAGTCAAGGAAGAGAACTGGGGATGTGATAAAGACACCAGGTAATTCATTTTGTTTGTGAATTCTTCTACCAATCACCTCTCTCGCTCTCTCTCGAGTTGTCTTAAAATATGTTAAACTAACTACTAAACCAACTTTACTTATGCTATTTTCCACCTATAGATTCTTATATAAAACAAACTTTTTGAGGAAAACAGGTTGCCATTTTAAAGCAGTGTTAGCTATAGTCCATGACCATGTCTTTGTGAGATAATAGTAATTCACTTATTGTTATTATTTATCACTTATTAATATAACTTAACTGTTATATTAAGTTCTAAGTATAAGGAGTTTCCACATTTCCCCTGCGCAGACAAACCATAGTGATGTCCTGCCCACCAGTGAAGGAGCTCTTGAACCTCTGGCCTGCTCTAAAAATGGAGTCTGGGGTAATATGGATCAGCTCTCCTTAAAATGAAAATTGTAATTCTTAGTCATGTTGCAGCTTTTTGCTGCTTTATAAAGATGTGCGAGATTCTTCAAATTGAACTGTATTGTCCTTCTGCTGTAGTTGTATGCAGAGTTTCAGCAGATTACAAATCAGAACCTGCCCAATACATTCTACGCTGAACTTGACCGCCATCTTTCTCGACTGATGACCTTATTCAGACAGAAGGCATCAAAAACTGGGAAGACAGCAGATGCCCTGGCTGAAATTCTAAGAATTCACGATGAACAGGTAATAATAGATTGTTACACATTTCATAGGTTGAACCAGTGGAACATTGGACAGGTTCAATGATTTAAATGAGCTTTTTGAATTTTGCTATTAGTCCACTTTGTGTTTGCTATTTGTCTGACTGTATTAAAGATGTGAACAGGTTATTTGTGGACATATGTTCTGATTTGACTGTTGTTGTTCAGTAAACTCACCAGTATATAAAATTCTGTTTTTATCTGGCAATAGGAAATCCATGATATCCACACCAAGCACACTACCGTTCTCCACGCCCTTCCTGTCTATCTGCGTGAGGATGTCTCTGGATTTTTCAGAACCTGCACTGTGAGTGTCCTTAAGTATCTAACAGATACTACTGTGTATATAAACAGTGCATCAAATTACAAACATGTATTTTGATGCACTGTTTGGACTTACCTTTGTTTAGTCTACCCATACGGTTTCCATGTATGGTCTTTTCTGTCTCCTCACTACGAATGAACTGAATTGGTGTTTTGTTGGTGGTGGTCAGAGGGCCCGGTGGCGCCAGTGTCCGGCAGCCTCGCCTCTGTCAGTGCGCCCCAGGGCAGCTGTGGCTACAACGTAGCTTGCCATCGCCAGTGTGTGAATGGGTGTGTGAATGGGTGAATGACTGAATGTAGTGTGAAGCGCTTTGGGGTCCTTAGGGACTAGAAAAGCGCTATACAAATGCAGGCCATTTACCATTTTGTTGAAAGTGATAAGATGTTTAGTAAAACATTTTCCTGTGTATTTCCTTTAGCTTAGTTTCAGTCTATCTCACACCACTTGATTCTCTGGTGAATTAGCTGATTTATGTGTGCAGAACATGGATCTTCTGTTTTTCACCTCTTACAGTGAGACCCAGGTCTCCCTTGTAAAAGAGGTATTGGATCTCAATGGGAGTTGGTAAAATGAGAAATTATATGTCGTCTGTTATATTTCTTGGGTTAGATTGTGATTAGTATCTCTTTTTTATTCATTCAGGACAAATCTGATGAGTTGGAACTTGATGGTGTTGAAGTGGCCCTCTTCACTGTCATCAGTGACCATGACACGACAAGTCCAGTTCACTACCAACCTGTGAAAATCTCTGTCGTCATTGAAAGTGATGCCGTGTTCAGTCTCCCCAGATTTGGTGAAGCCTTCTGGTAATGTTTGGACTAATCTATGCACTTCACCTCAGCTACCCCAGAGTTTGTTCTCATTAACATAATGCAAAGCAACACTAATGTTTTGTATTTTTTAATGTTTTTCGTAATACTATTTCTAAAACATTGTGGGCTGCACAAGATGACCTAAATTTCACTGTTTGATACTGGTTTATGTAAAACAAATAGCATTGTAATTCACTCAAATTGCTGCCCTGTTGCCTTATTCAGATATTAGCCAGAGAGCCAAAAGCACATTTTGATATTATTTATTATTATTTGGCATTATTTTTTATTACTCTGACAGTTTTCCTGACTAAACAATTTTTGGTCTACTTATTTTAATTTATAAATGTTTTTGTTAATTATTTTTAATTTATTTAATTTATTTTTAAAAATGTATTTAATTTCAACATAAATTAAAGGGAATTAAAGCTAAAAGGGAGCAGGCAAGATACTGTTCAATGACAGATGTTTATTACTTTTGCATATTAAGTTACCGATACTCAGTGTAATTGAGGCAATCAATTGCCTCAAAAATTTTAAGTTTTGGGTCACATGTTTTTAAGTATCAAGTAGTCAACATATTTGACTAACGTGTACTTAAAATAATGACAACACAAACTAATAAACATTTGAGTTTTGTTAACATAAAAATGTTGTGGTTGTGTACTCGTTTTTTATAAGTTCTGTGAACTTATTCCTTTGAATTTATAAACTTGAAATTTTAAGTCATATTAACTGCAAATATTTGAGTTGACCGTTCTCAAACGATACAAGTACCATGTAATCCAAACTTTTATGTTCTGGAAAAATTTGACTTTTGAGTTGATCAACTCAAAAAAATTGAGGCAATCAATTGCCTCAATTTTTTTGAGTTCTGGTAGCTTATTCGGGTTTACAGTGTACAGTTGATGCAAATGTTTAAACTACCCCAGTAAATGTATTCATTATTTTAAGTCATTTTTTTAAATGTTCAATATGTTTAAAGAAGGAATAAAATGAAACCAAAAAACAAAGCAAAAAGACAAAAAACAATAACAATTTTTTAAACTTCAAGCACAATCTTAGTGTGCTTTTGATAAATCATTCAGAAATGTGCCTGGTTAAAATTAGAACTTCTCTTTGCATTTACCAGTTCATGTCACTTACCCAAAAATTACTCCTGGCTTTTTACATCTGATAGAAGACAAGGCCATTTAACTTTTACCCCATTGTCTTTTCTCACAATCTAAATCAGCCCAGCTGTTATATCAGGCTAAAGACTAATCTTTTATGTTTGGGGTTAAATTGACCCTGAGAATGAAAACCTCCTGTCCACCATATAATGTAAATAAATTAGCAAAATTAAATGATATTTTTAACGTAGCAAGTCCTTAATATCCAAAATAATAGAAGTTGATCAGAAATAATTAGTTGAACTAACTCAAAGACAAGAAAATGTTAGATGAATTTAAGCTATTAGAGTTAATAGGACTTTTTGAAAACATTAAGTTCACATTACTTAAGATTTTTAAGTACTTTGAGCGTTTGGGTTTACAGTGCATAGCAATGCCCTGTTTCTTAAAAGATTTGTGAATAGCCACATTTTCCCATCATAGAATGAAGATGAATAAAGAAGAAACAATGTTCAGACGTCTAGTTATACTTTTATAGAGGTTTCACTAAAGAATATCAAAAATATCAGAATATGCAATCTTAACAAGCTCTGAAAATGTTCTTAGACTAGTAGGATAAAGTTTTAGAAAAATGCTTCAGAACATGAAGCAGAAAAAGTAGCCCTTCAGGCCCCAGTTATAGCTGCCTTTTTCAAAAATGATTAAAAGCCTGCATGAAACTCCAGTGTAATTTGTTCTGTGCCTTTGTTGTGCAAGGACAGAAATTTAAATTGCAATCAGGAGTAGCTAAAAATACAAACCCAAAAGAAGCAATTCACTCATAAATCTTAGGTTAGTAACTGACTTACTGCACAAAAAAGGTGGGAACAAACAACACTCCTGACATTTGGTCGAGCAGAGCAAAATGCAAAGATCAAGAGATTGTGAACAGCTTGTCATACATAGCAGCTTGCTGTATAATAACATGAATAGAATTTCATCTCCTGTAATTTTTTTCAATTTATGGAAAAAAGAAATATAATCTTTCAAGCTCACAACTTTGCACACTTATAGGAAAGACCGTGACAAGGAAATACAGGATCTGCGTTTCACCATTTGCTTTGTAATAGATTTTAGGAGGAGCCAGTGAGAGACTGACTGATAATCAAGTGACATTAATTAATGCTAATGCAAAACATGTTTTAACTCTTGGATGTTGAGGGATTACAAGGGCCTTTTGAAGTGGATATGAGATGGCTGGTAAAGTGGCCTATGATGAGTGACACTTAGCCAACCACACACTCACCCTTTCAATTAAAGAAGACAAAACATTTTTTTTAAATATACTTAGTGGACTTAGTGTGAATGGCGCAGAGAAGGTATTACGTAAAGAGTAACTGCAATTACTGATAACTCAAGACAAGACTGTGGATGATTTGCACTTTGAATTTTGTATTATATAACAACACAAGACACCTTAACAATACAAAGGCAATAAATAAAAATTAAGCTTGGCAACAGAACAAACAAAAGAGCAAAACAAGCACACTCGGGGAGTACAGCTCCACCCGAGTGGAAAGGGCTATACTAAAATGTTGATGTTTTATGATTTTTTTATTACAATATAATGAAATCAGCCTTTTCTGGCTTCATTGTGAAATTGTAGGGCATTTTATTAGAAAAAAGAACAAGTGATTTCTACAGCTCTCTTCATGTCCTTTCATATATTACTCGAAATGGTTTTATGAAATTCTTTTCAAGGTCAGCTATGACCTTGGGCACCAACAATGAAGGTCGAGATCAAATGCTTAGCCAACCTAGGTACTCGTGTCTCCCAATGCCTAATCTATTGTTGTGAAGTTTGAAGATTATCCATAAAAAAAATGTGGGTTATATAAATTTTTAATGATTTTCTCACTTGGTGTGACCTTGTACCAAGTTTCAAAATTGAAAAAAAGAAATAAATAAACCGGTTATTGGTATTTATCATCATACAAAATGTGAAAATGATGTAGTGAAAACGGTGGATGCTAGGCTTCTAACAATCAGACAAAAATGAAACCGATCACATACTCCCTCTCTTTGGGGGAGACCAAAACAAAAAACACAAGACAAAAAAAAAATTGAGAGGAAGGACTAATCTATTTCAAATACCTTGTAATTATTGCAATGTATAGTGCCTCCTAATTAGGATATTCTCTTATAAGCGTAATTCATTTAATGTCTGTTTTGTGTATCCGATTAAGAGCTTAATGACTAAATCACAACACTGAATGCAGTTTCTAAGGGTTGTACTTTGCATTGGTTCCATTAGCCTTCTGAAGTTTTGATATTAATTTGCTAGCACTGAAATGTCCTATAATAAATCACATGACTCATTAGAAATTCCATTTAGTCCTAAAAAAACTAAATGTTTAATGCATTATTCAAAAGTGACTAATTATGCTTATATTTCTTATAAGAAAAAAAAAGCATAACCAGCTCAGTTCCCTCTCGTATTGTTTAATTTACAACTTGATTATGCCCATTTTTGTCCCCCCACCCACCCACTTCCACTTCCCCACCCCCTCCCAAAGATTAGTTAAGTATGTACAGTCTGACCCAACTGTAATTATTATATAGTTAATACAAAATAATTAAAGTCTTGTTATACCAGGATGCAGCAATAGCAACCATCAGTTTCCATGTGGAAGTGACATTTAAAATGGTGTTTAATTGACGTAACAATCAAGCGAAAGAGAAAACTTGCATTTGTTTATGCAGAAAGGGGGAAATTGGAAAACAGATACTTATCTGATATAAGTAATACATCATTTATTGAAGTTCACGTAAGTTTTGGTTTGAAAACATATTCAGCTCAAAACGTAAATGTGGTTTGCTTTATATACATGTTTAACTACAAGGGAGACTGCAAATTAATGATAGCAGAGGACTTTTAATTCAGATGCAAAAAAAAAAGAAGCATACCTTGAAGACAATTTGTCACAGTTAGGCTGAGTAAATGGACACCAGAGCTTTGATAAATTGATTTAATTTATACCACTTTAGTCATGATCTGTTTTTGTCCCCTCAGGACCTACCTGTTACTTGCAGAGATTATGCCACAGGGTATAATTCCACACTTGTCTCCATTCTAGAGCACCTGAAAGACATGAAACTGACTAATTAACTCTTGGAAAAGCTAAATGGTTAAAAAAAAGGGAAAAAAACAAAAAGTTCTGACAGAAAAAAAAACAGGCTTTCTCACAGCTAGTCAAAGAGCAAATCCATACAAGGATGCTTTTCTGCAGATCTTACTCGGTGCAAGTAATTTCAACCCAGTGATCTAAGCAGCAGGCAAGGCATTTCTATGAGTGTCTGTGCTGAATGATTTCTGAATGATTTATCAAGTAGCGTGTGGCAGTTCAGCAGGGGGTTCATTCCTGAGTGGAATATATAAAGGGGCTCATCCAGGTTTCTAAAACACTGCGGATGCAGCTCTCTCTTGAATGTCTGGAGTGTCACCTGACTGTTTGAAAGGAAACAATGTGGCACTGCTGGTGAAGGTTGCTTACAACATGAAAGAACAGGGTTACAGGGTTGTGAGCTACAAGGATATACATCTCATAGTTTTGTTATTTTTGCCTCTGTCAATTTAACCTCTCCTACAGTTTGGGTAAACAAAATTTCCTGAATCACAGAGTCAGACCTGGAGGCTATACTTTTGAAGAAATTTCATAAGAAGCTGCACTTTAGGCAAATGTTTGTCTATAAGATTTTATATATTCAAACAACTAAGCCTTTTATACAAAACACCAACTAATACTCCCACATATCTTGCGTTCGGCATATAAATCAGAGCATGTTAAATGTCAGACACCAGTTTAATATCAAGGATATCAGGAATAGATGTTAATTAAAAGTTACTTGTCACAGTACTTATAAAACTATTCGACAAATGCCATCAAACTCAAATTCAAACATTGTTAATGTTGATACTTTATTCACAATGAGGTAAGACATCTGCCATTATGAACTCCATCATTTCTTTTGCTAATGTTTTAACTCCCCATGTTGATACGTTATATGTTCAAAGTGTGTTAATATCAAGTGTGGGTGTTCACGGAGAAGGAAAAACCCAGAGGGCTTATCATGTGGCTCTCCTCATTAAAAAATACACTTCATCTTGCTTATGCAATAGCTGTTAACTTGGCAAGGCAACATGAAGCAACTCAAACAACTCCCAGTCATCAGACAATTATGCACATTTTCATTCAGTTAAAATGTGTCGGTGAGTGCATTAAAAATAAGAAGGAGGTTTCAAAGAATTTAAAAACCTTTCATCTTGAAACACAGGACCAATTTAATTATCCCTCTCAAATGCAGTGTGGCCTGTGAATGTATTCAAAAGTGTTTAAAAGGGTGGTCTTACTAGATCATTTAAATTTTGCTTCCACTGGGTTCAGCTAATAAAACATCAGGGAGAAAAAAGCAGGAAACAAGACAAAAAAAAGACAGAACAGTAAGTCCAGGTGAACTCTGGAATTATCAGGTTTTTTAGCAGCTAAAAGAAAAATACAGTATTTCCATCTGGTCACAGAGGTAGTACTAATAGTACTAAAATTGCACATGTCGAGGAGCGTGTCAGGCTACATTTCACTGTGTGTTATACTTGTATAACTATGCATGTGACAAATAAAGAACCTTGAACCTTGAATAAATTGCATATTGTGCACACATTGTATCCTCAGTTGGAGTGAGAGTTTTAATTTTATTTTTAATATTTTTTTTTAGCTACACTGAAAATAATAACATATATTAAAATGTATATAGATCTTACTGAATAGATTGTTTTAATGGAATTGGGGTACACTGACTGTTTTAGCACCATGGGGAGAGAAATACAGACAGATAATTTTAATGTTTCAGTACCACAGAAAGGCATTAGGACGCAGGTCAGTATCTGGATTCTGCAATCCACATTACTTTAGCTTCTGTGCAGCTTGATGCCCAGGACAGCATTCATTACAGGATTAAGCCCTTGAAATGGAACACTTTTTAACAATAACATGGCTGCTCCCAATACATAGCATCCATATTCTACTTTTTCCATAGGTTCAGAAGGTTCCATAGGTTCATCTTCCTATCATACCTATTCATGAACATCAAACTCTGCCATAACTCTGCAAGCTCCAGAGTTAATAAGAACTGCAACGTAAAACAGAAGTTGAACCCTCCAGAAATTCAAGACTCTAGGGAAAGCACTCCAGGGCAGCCTGCTTCCCTCTGCAGTACCAGCTCTAGGGAGTTTCAAGTTCAGACTGTTCTGAACATACACAGATGACCTGCTGTGAATGAAAAAGCTGTAGCCACCTCAAAAACTCGGTGTGCAGAAACAGAATATTTCACACCAAAATTATTCTCCAAATGTTCCATAAAAAAATGGGGAGTCAAAGTCATGGTGCAAATAATGCCAAAGAGGAGACATTTATGAATTAATAAGTAAAGGTATCCATGTTGTGTATATATAAACAACATGGATGTCACAGTATTACATCTAATGAAATCTTTTAAACTGTGAGGACCACCTAACTATATGAAATACTGGAAAAATTGTGAGTAATGTCAAGTAATACACATGTTCAACTTGTGTGGCTTAATAAATTGTTTTCCATTAAAATTACAAATCAGTACAATGAATTGTGACAGTTCAACCATATGCTATTGTCTGAATTGCAATAGGTTATACTAGATCTCTGAACAAGGTAATTTATCTGAGTTAGAATAATTTACAAAGCAGCTGCAATATAAATCAGGTATTGTTAGCTCATTCCTAAAAAGTTAGCTCATGCAAACAGATTAATTTGAATGCTATAACACTAAATAGTTGATTTCCAAAATAAATTCTGTTGTGTTTTTATCCTTGTTATGTTTGTTTTGTTACTACTTTTATGTGTTAGGATATAGATGTTTATTTCATTTCCAGCATGCTGCCATGTTGGAAGCCTGCGATGGTTGAGTAGCTATAACATGCACGTAACAATTACTCAATTCTTATTATGTTTGCGACTTGCTTTTGCCATAGATGCTTGATTTCACGAGTCACTTGTGTGCACATGCTGTCTGCCATTTCATGCTGGGCAGGTAATGTGAGGCACTGTCAGTTTGTCTGAGTTTATTTGTATCTTGGAAACAGCTGTCTACAGTTTTATGTGAGGGGGCTGGTGTGATCCTTTGGGAAGCAGCCATGTATTGAATACAAACCCGTGATGAAAAAGAATGAGCTAAAAGCAGCTTAAACTCTTAAAAGAGCTGCATAGTTGAGTGCTAACTCTAAGTGGGTTTAGCATGATGAGTTAGGCTTAACACATACACATTCATGAATTAAAGTTATAGCCGAATTATGCAAAATAAACCTCATGTAGGCATAACTAGACTGTAACTGATATTATCCTAGAAAAATTGAAAATAATCTTGAGTAACATTATTCCTCTCTCCATTCTGACCCATATTTTCATGTTACTTACCTTGCTATTAGTCCTGTTAGAATCACACAGTAGAGCTGCCAAAAGCGATATAATATACAGCCACCCCTGGGATTTACAAAGAAATTTTCACAGTAATAATAAACATTGCCCTAATTCCAGTCTTCATCATTTTACTTTGGAAGAGAAACGATGAAGACATTAGTGACTACACAAATCTTGTTCATGCAATATTTCAGCAAAGCTGACCCTTATCTGCACACCCCACACCACCCAGGTATGGAGGAGAGCCACGCACAGGCAGAGCATAAGTGCCACCACTGCACCACTAAGAAAGTGAGAAATGAAAAATAGAAGGAAAAGTCGAATCATAACAGTCATTAGTTCTAAAAAAATCTATGAACTATTTTTCCAAGGATGAGAAGGTGTAGCTTTCGTGCGGTCCCCAGAGGATCTCTAAGCACACACAAGCGCTGCAAACAAACATCAATAAACCTGATCATGAAAAATAATATTGCTACCATGTAGCATTTATAGACTAGGAAAAACAAGAATAATTTAAAGCAGCCAGTAAAACAAGGTCAGCAATAACAAATGCACCTGAGACAAGTAAACCTGGCACACTTGGAAACGTACAATGTCGTTTCGAGTGCTCATATTCAAGGTGTCTGTAACATATAAACCATATTATGTGCACTAGTTGTATTGCAAGCTCTTTTGATTAACGTCCCAATCAATATTTATCTCTGTTTAAATTAAACATATTTTCATTCTTTGTAGATATTCCACATACAAATCCTGACTGGTTATTCATAAGATGTACCACAGTAACCTACCAGTGTGTGTCCTTTGTTCTGAGAGAGCAATGTCTAACCTGAATTGGACCTGACAGGGTTATTTCATTTGGGTTCTGTGGGTGGACCAATAAAGAGGGAGCAGGATGAAATTAATAGAGGAGCTTCTTTCCCCTGGATATGTCCAGCTGAATTTTCATTAGCAAAAGAGGAGATGAGAAAAACTCAGAAGGTGTTTTACAATAAAGGCACTGCCTTTTTTTCTATGTCACAATTTATTCTTTTTCACAAAGTTCTTTTAAATTTAAACTATTTCTAAGTGATTCATTATACATGCATGACTCTAGCAAAAGTGAACCAAATGTTCCATTTGGTGTTGTGAAAAACTCAAAAATGTCCAAAATATGACAACTATAATCATAATTCCAACCTTCATTTGGTGTTTTTATTTAACTAACTGAAACAACATTTTCACTGAAACATTTTTTTCAACTGTGATTTTTAAAAAGCTTTTGCAAATAACCTTTTTGTTTCTTACAACACTGTGAAAAAGTCTCAAGCCAACCCTTCTTTCTGTATGTGAGGAAAATGGAAAATAGGTGTGGCAATTTACAATTTACAGCAAAATGAAACTACTCCTAATGAGATTTTTCTCAGATGGTACTGTTAGATCCTGTGATCTTTAGGCCAGTTTCTTTTAATTTTTTTTTAGGACACTGGATGCTGCGGTATGCCTGAGATATCATCTTTGGCTAATAGTTCTTTGGGAATTACCTTGTTGGTAGCAAAATTACTATGTTTTGTCAAACGGTGTTATCTTAAAATTTTTATAGATTCGACAAAAAAATGAGAACTGATGACGTGTTTTTGTGACAGCGTGCTAGTAACAAAGTGCATAAAGATACATTTCAAAATTGGTTATTTGCTGAGTTATCTATTGACAGAACACTGGTTCATCCCTTGAGTTAGGTGCCTTTTTATGTGACTCTAATGACTCTTAGGTCAGTGTTAAATGGTTTAACAAATTAACAAACAATTAACCAAAATATTCCCCTTAAAATAGTCAGGTTGAAGGACTCAACTGACAAAGAACCAAACCCCAAACAAAATTTTGATATAGCTTCAGAAATCCTGGAGGACTACTCAGATTACTGAGGACTGCTCAGATCATTAAAAAAACAAATTACAAGAACTCTGCCTACTTGGAAGTAAAATATAAGTATAATAATGAGGGGTGTCTCAAGACTTTCAAGCACAGCACTGACGGGTTTCAAAAATGGATAAATATTATAGCAAACAACTCAACTTTTTGTGGAACTAGCATGAAGTAGAATCTGACGAATGTGTTTTACAACCCAGCTTAAAACGTTATAAATTAGTTCGTTTTTCAGTTGTGAGTTAATAATTGCAATCAGATTCAGATTAAATGTGTTTTAAATTACTTTCTGAGCAGGGGTAAAGTGTAGTACGCAAGAGCAACAAAAGCATTCCTTTGTAAAAGGTTATTTAATCACTGTTCCTATGATGGGAAGTTTACAAACATTATTCAGTTATAACTCATAAATGCATGAATTAGTAACAATTTGCTGAACGGTAAATGTTAAAGCTGTTGATAATGTTATATGTGTTGCATTTCCACAAACAAAAATGTTGCCCTGGGGCAGCGGTGTCTGTCAGATTATGCCCAGGGCAAAAAACATGTGTAAAATAAGTCCTGTTGCATATTATATTATGTGCATACCTTTTAACAAAAATCTATTGCACTGTCATGTTAACTAAAATTTTTAGTAAAAGTGCCAAAAACCACACATCTTAGAGTCATCGATTGATGCTTTCTCCAAAAATAAGTCCTCATAGCCTCCCATGTTAAAATACTTATCTTGTTTACAGCCTGGTAGAACAATGACTTTGGTCTCTACAGCTAAATCACCCCTTTATACGAGCTGTTTAAAATTTATTGAGGCTTTAGGTTAAAAGCATGACTACTTTAACTGGCAGGCAGGAGCTGTGGCAGGCTTAACAACGTGTGCAAGGAATCTCCACTCTTTATAACTTATTCAGTAATTAGCATTTGAATAACATGCCAACAATGTGGCAGTGCTGTGGAAGCATTATAAAGTGCAGTTTGAAAACTTAAAGTCAATTAATTTCCCCAATACATGTGTATATGTTTTTTTTTTAAACTTGTAAAGACAATCTGTACTTCTAAAACAAATGATTCATTGAACAAATCTAGAATTTAGAGATGCAATACACTCTAAATCATAGCATAGATTGCCTTTAAAGGTAAGTAACAATTAGCAATGGGAAAACATTAGATTACAGCAATAAAAGAAAAAAGAAAAAACAGTCAAACATATCATGACTGATCAAAAAGACTCCCATCATGGCAAGTCAAGGTCTGACACTGGTCTGATGGGATGTAGATGGGACATCTGGAGAACAGTAAGTAACTTGTTGATCTGGGTGCCTTCCACTTGCATGTGCGTAAAAATTGTTCAGTCATGTTGAGGAAAGGAAATTATTGGGGCAAATACCCTGTGATGAACTTTGTATGTGCCTGAAAGTATGCCTGCACCAGCTGAGCCTACAGGAACCTAATATTGTTCCACTAAACAACATAACAGCTGTGCTGAACAGAGATAGGTCATCAAGGAATGCTACAAGCAGTGTATTGTATGCGTCTATACAAGGTCTGGGTCCTGCTTGACCACCTGCCTTCAACATGTCACACTCTATTATCAGAAGTTGATTCAATCATCAAAAAATAATTGGTGTTAGAATATCGTGTTATCCTGACATGTTCACGATATGACCATAGACTATTGCCTGAGCCTCCAAAAATGTATGCTATAAAGGAAATCAAGTTTATGCATTTGACACATTTGTGATACTTGAGTATGTGAGTTTGAGGTCTAGAGTTTTGAACATCCGTCCAGCTTCTAAAACTAGTGCCAACGGGAATGTGAAAAAATATGTTATTTTATTTTTATGATTTACCCTAGCTACTTTAAATGAGCATTAATGTGGCTTCCAACATTATGACGTGACTGCTTTGCTTCACTACATGGTCATATTTTTACCTTTGAACCTTTCAACTGTTAACTTTCCAGCGTTGCTCAAAAGCAGAAGGTTTTGTGTGCATATTACTCAATGTATCAATGCAACTCAATGCAGTTCATCACTTGATCACCACTCTTGAAAGATCAATATGACAGATCAATACAATAATGTTTGTTGGCTCTCTTAGATTTATGCTTATGCTTCTGTGATGATTGGATCTTCTTGAGAGTAAATACTATACATGAATTATAACATGGTAGGTTATTGGTTTCACTACTGAAAAAAGGTAAAAGTGCTCAATAAAATTTAACCCTTACCATAATCTAACTTTGTCAGGGTCCTGGGTCTGAGCAACCCAGGCTCCCTGAGCAGTTACGGACTTGTATCATATTATATGTATTTTTGTTATTGCTGTCCCTCTTCTCCCTGCTTGCAGATGTGTGTGTGTGTGTGTGTGTGTGTGGATGCAGGTGTTTTTGGAGAACACCTTCAGGCCTCGTGGGTGTGGCCCTGGCAGGTGATTGGCCACACCTAAAGACCATGACACACCTGCAGCTGATCTAACCTCATCGGAGGAGCTACTTGAGAGTGTGGTGGAGCTTTCTCCGACGCTGGATCATTGCGTGGCTTCACGTTAGTCTCTTGACCAGTTACCAAGTTTAGTCTGCTGCATTGTGGTGTGTCTGACAGCTGCCTCTCTGTTATTTTCCCAGGAGAAGCGTGGAGACAAGAGGGCAGCGAGCACGGGGTGCTCAGTCACTGAGGAGCAGAAACAGGAACACTAGCACTGGGAAGAGGACACGTTACGGGAGTTGGGAGTGCACTGAGGATTTATTGTTATGTTTTTCCATTTCACTGTAAATAAACGCACTACTTATACACAGAGCTCCGGGCCTGGGTCCTCCTTCCTCACCTCCCCATGGTTGGCCATCGTCAACTGTGACAAACTTAATCAAAGCTTCACTGCCTGAAGGTCTGTGCTGTGTATAATTGCAATTCCAGTAATTTTTTCGATATAGTATGCAAAAAGGGCATCTTGTTCTTACATTATAATCATTGTTAGGTAGCAATTATGTGTAATACAAATTATTTATACAAAATCATACTTTCTATGAAGCACGTTGAAGTAAGAGGACTCTCTATAGGTTAAACACACTGTACAGTAATTATAATGCCCTTTACCCAAGTTAATTGACATTTTATACTGTGTTTACTCTAAGTTATACAACTAGTGATGTATAATTTGCCAACATAGCTTTGTTTTCAGTGTGCTTAATATGTTTAGGACACTAAAAAGTAATTACTGTTCACAGGAATAAAAATAAGGTTCAACTTACAAAAGGAGGAGGGAGGCGATATCCTTGACTGACAATAATTAATGTCTCTTTTAATCTAAGTCAAATATATCCGGACTAAGTAGTGATTTCCTCTTTGCAACTACATAAAACAAAATTACCCATTCAATGAATTACAAGCATTTCGAGTGTCTGTTGTGTCCTGCATTAATCTGCCTTCCAATATTATGAGTGGCTGATGCAATTTACACCAGGTAAAGAAATTTTAATCAAATGTTTTACTTACTATGGAAGCGGTGGAAGTGAAAGCTAATTTGTATGTTCCTGTGTGTTTATGTTTCTATATGTCAGAGTTAGCATCAAAAACCACTTAATGAATCTTCACAGAGGTTTACCCTGTTTACTAATGTTTACCTACAGAAGACTGAATTAGCTGTCACTGACATTTGGTTTCAGACGAAAAGGGACAGTATTGACCAGGACATTCTTTTTGCACAAAGCGTGCAGTCTGGATTCTGCTGCTGTACACATTTTCCATTTCATCTCCTCTCTGAGAGCAGACCATGTCATCACTTATTTAGCTTGTTTCTGGTTCAGCATCTGTCCATCTCCCCCTGCCTCTTTATTTCTCTCCCCGGGTGTGCTTGCAAGTTTGAGTGTGTGCGTTGGAGTGGCTGTTATTCACTAAAAGTTGTCTTTCATTTAGTGTTCTTTTTATTTATTTTATGGCTTTCTTTGTTGTTCAGATACTTGTCTCTCCCTGGTGAGACATCTCCTTTTTGACTGCAAACTTAAAATGAAATTTTACATCCTAACTTGGAAATCGGATTGAACTTCTGTCACAGCAAATACATTTTTGAGCTTTCACCTAGACCATGATCAAGTCCCGTTATTACGCTTTGGTAGCTTTTAAACTAGGAACAGTGACATCTTGCAGAAAACAAAGTAGGACATTTATTACAGACATGTTTTTTATAAGACCTCTAATTAACACAAGCAAAGCTATAATTTCATTGAATCCTTAACTTGTCACAGTCAAATGTTTAGAGCCTACAACAGCGAGGGAAAAAAAAAGTGAATCTAGGTCAGTGACATGGACTCATGAACTATGTAAGAAGGAGAGTTGTTGCTAGTTTTGGAAGCTTTATAACGTTAGTCTACTTAGTGTGAATTGAAAGGAATCAAGACATGTTATCCTAGTACCTCACTGATGGTACTCTAATAGATAAGTATTACAGTATACAACATTAAAATAAATATTTAAGCACTAGTGGGATGTTGAATGTTTTACCTATAAAGTCTATAAAACCTGTAACCCTATAAAAACTACAGATAAGTTTTCACCTTTTGCATAAAAATATGTATTAACTGAATGTGTTTAATTTTATTCTAAAAAGCAAGCTAACTAGTTTCAATTATTATCATTCTTTCTAAAAAACAAAAACAGCTAATCTGACAAATACAGGCTTTTTATACAGTGTACCCTGAACTTTACTAAATATCAGAGGCTTAATGGAAAATGAGAATGCGAATTACCCTGTCTTGAATCTGCAATAGAAAGGAGTACGACGTCTGTTACATCAGATATGCTGATCTGCAAATAGCATAGGTAATAGTCTGTTGAATTCACTGCTAGCGAATGAGCTAAATGTGTGCTGCCTACTGCATTTTATGTCTGCAGCTATCGTGCCTAAACCCCAAGGACTCCCCCCTGTAGTGCAAACATGTCAGAAATGGACTATTTTCCTGCTGTATGACACACATGAGAACAGACAACCATGTAAAATGTTCATGTGTTAAAATGCTACAGATTTGTTTCCATAGCCTTTCATCTACATGTTATTAATCTAAATAGTCAATTATTTATTTGAAATTAGTTTAAAAAATTAAATAAACATAATTTAAGATGAGAAATGAAACATACAGGTCAGAGGGTGCCCTGGCAGAGGGTGCCTTAACACAAACATGAAACTTGCACCAGTAAGCAAAGGAACCTGAAATTAACTAACTGAGACCTAAATAATATTACTGGTTTGGGGGCCATCATAAGATCAAATTTACCTGAGCTACCATTGTAGTGAGTGTTAGAAACACATGTAAGTCCCACATGCATAAGGTTTCCTGCTACTGTTTTAAATATAAAGACTAGTTTATAATAAGCAAGTTTTGTGTTCTTAGTGTTAATTATTGTTTAATATTTACAATTATAGATGATTAGGTGATTTTTTTCATGATATAGCAGTGAGACGTGTTCAACGGTCACAATGGTTATACAGGGTTTTATAAAAATCCCAGATATAGAAATTTTTCATTAGAATTCACAAAATAAATAGAAAAAAATAAAACTTTTTTTAGGTTTTAAAAAGTATACTTCTGCTTTCATGAAGTAGTGACTAGTGAAGCAGTTTTCCAACAGATTTAAAGACGAGCATATGACAATTAGCACCTTCAACTCTGAGGTGATGGTTCTCATCTGGAAAAGGGTGGAGTTGCCACTGCTGGAGCGACTTAAGTATGTCAGGCTCCTGTTCACAAGTGAGGGGAGAGTGGAGAGGGAAACTGACACAAAACTAGTGCAGTTTCTGTAGTGATATGGGTGCTGTAATGTTTTGTTGTTCTATAGTGAGAGGTGAGCATGAAGACAAAATTAAAGCCGAATGTACTGTAAACAAAGCTTAAGGAATCATCTACAGTCCTAGCCTCACTTATGGCCTCAAACTTTGGGTTGCATAAGATTGTGGAACTGTGGCATAATGAGCTTTATCCTAAGGGTGTCATTAGAAATAGGGTGAGAAGCTCAGTCATGCAGGAACGAGTTGCCAGTTGAGGTTCAGATGGACCATCTGGATGCCTCCTAGGTGAGGTATTTTGGGCATGTCCTAATGGGAAGAGACCCTGGGTCAGAACGAGGATATGCTGGAGAGACGGTATCTCTCCATTAGCTTGGGAGAACCTTTGAATCTACGGTAGATGAGATGAGGGGATGGCCAAGGAGATTTTGGCATCTCTAATTAGACTGGTGGCTTTATGACCCTGGCATAAACAGAAAATATGGTGGGGAATTATATTTTAAACTGTAGGCTTCTATATCTATCTCTATAGCTGCATAAATAGTTATTTAATAATCTAACTAGATAAATAGATTAAACACTATTTATTTCTTAAAAAGGTCAAGACAATTAATATTTTCACATTTTAATTTGCAATAACTACATATTATCCATGTATTAAGTACATTGTTAGAATTGTTAGACTGGTTAGAATGTCAAGAGTATCAGCAGAACCTAAGTACATTAATCATGAGTGTACCCGGTGCTATATAAAGTAGGGTATTCTTACATTAAGCACCAGTTAGCATATTTAGGCTCTTCAATCACTGAAATTAATTATCAAAGCAATTCACTTGATGTTGCTGATGTTTAAGGTGAAGGTAGCCAGATAGTCCCATTCTACTTCTTTCTGGTTGAATGCCAAGTATGTGATGCCATTAAAGTTTCAGCATCCAACCATAGAAGTGTGACGAGAATCCTTAATTGCAGGTAATTTTACCGGAGAAACAGAAAGCAATGTTTTACACCTGTTAATGGCCAACATGAATTTAAGATTTGAACATCCTATATTTCTTTGTTAGACAAAAATGTGATATAAGTAATAATAAACTTTGACTCAGGTGAGGAGCTTTTTGGTTTGTTTATTCTGTTTTGTTATCATGTTGCAGAACACCTACAGTGCATAGATTTACTTATATTTTCACTGTTTCACGGGGGTAAATTTTTCATCTGACCTGTGTTCTCTGTTTGCACTGTCTTATAATGGCAGAGTCATAGAAGCAGTTTGTCAGATAGAAACATTTACTCATTCTTAAGTGATTATTCCAATAAAATGAATTTCCACTATCTGTAATGTTGCACAGCCAGTGAGGCATACACACAAAGTATGCACACAAAAAGGCAGCCACAGTCACACAGAAAATAAGCCCTGGGACATGGCTCCAGGAGGAAGGGACTTCTCTCCTCTCATCGGGTTCAAGCTTTTCTTCAACCTGTCTCCTGTCACAACACTTATTTACCAGGGGAGAAATTGTACCTGAAAGATCTTCCAAACCGAAACCATAGAACAGCTTGCGGGTGGCCAGGGATAATAAAAAAGGAAGAAAAAATGAAACAGATACAGACAGAGAGGCAGTGGGTAGGAGAAAGCGAGCTGAAATGGCACAAGTAAGACAAAAAACAGCTTGGAAGGCATTGCACCAGAGATGCTTTAGGACCCCTGGGGATGGGCAAATTCAGCACAATCCTAATTTTCATTTCTCGGTGTGCAACCCCAAATGATTGGGGGTCTAATGATGGTTATTTTAATTGGCCTTTCATTTCTCCACTTTCACGCGATCACATAAAATGCAGCTGTGCATACATAATTGTCATGCAAACATTACTCTGGCTCTAACACCCTTGAGGTCAAAATGTCACGCATAGTTTTGTGTTAAGAAACATTTATTCTTAGAGGAATTTGGTTGCGCTAAAGAGCAATATCTGATTTTTATCTTCAAGATTATTTTTATAAAATTTATAACTAGCTAAAGCTAGTGATTCACTGTGTAAGCCATTCAAATGAAGACACGGTCGTGTAACCCTTTTCAGCTTTCTAAAAGCAAGAAATAGTTTTAGAGAAGCTCTGGCAAAGTGTTGTGTAGTTACTTTTCCCTATGAACACTTTCACGCAATCAGAGCAATCATTTTGGTGATTTTCTTTCCATTTACCTGGGTAAAAAACACTATCTACAATTGCCATCTGACTGATCTAAAGCACATGAGGCCCAAGGCATTTTTGTTGATGATTTCAGTCTTTTTCTGGTGAACACTGTGAATTTAAAATCCAGATTTTCTTTGTGACGTAAATTGATATGCATTCAAAAGTATTACTGTTTTTTTAATCTTGTGCTGAATATATTGCTTTTGTTATCCTATCTGTTGGACTCCATTTAGCCTTCCCATCAAACATAGCATGTTGATATTCTTGTGAGCCTAATTGCCCATTGATTTTGTCTCCGGCAAAATCAACTGTCTTGCTCAAGTCACCTATTCTGAAATCTGGAAAGAGATGAACAACTATATTTGTTAAACAATTAAAAAAAACAAAACCCTCAAACATTGCAAGTAACGGCAAACAGACATCTATTCATCCATGGGCTTTCTGTTGGTGATGTTTTTTGAGCCCCCCTTCCTGTCTAATTAAATTGTGGTGCACTCAGGTAGGTTATGCATATTCAGAATTCTCTCAAGGACTAAGTCAGTGCAGCTGTAAGCCAGCAGGAGGACTGGTTGTTGGAGAGCTGCCGGCTAAGCAGAGTTAATCCCACACCTGCAATCATAAGGGCACAATGTCATATGAAAGTATGTACTAAACCTAATGGATACTAGAGTTACCATGCGCACTCACACACTGTCTCTTGGGAGGTTGTTATACCAAAAGCTTAAAAGAGAGTTGTGCACATATGCAGGGACTGGCTGTTTGAGATATGAGGTTGATTTTTAAGCAGGTCTCTTTTCCCTGTATTTTTTTCCCCAGAAGAGGATCCGGCATTGTTTTCAGGAGCAGCTGTTTTTTTAGGTTCAGTGCTTTTCAATGATGTAGCCCAAAACACATCACCCATGAAACTGGGAGCTAGAGCTGGCATTGCTAAAGGGTGCTGTGTAGGCGCTGGGCTCTGGCGCCGACAGTCATCTCTGTGATGTTTTGGAGGCCTCCCAGTACTTTATAATGCACAAGGGACAAAACCCGGCAGACTGATGGGAAAGGAAGGCTATCATCAGAGGATGCATTTAATTTCCATAAAGATGACTTTGTTTCCTAATTAATCTCCTGGCTCCGTCTCCTCGCTTTG
Source organism: Simochromis diagramma (assembly GCF_900408965.1). NCBI lineage: Eukaryota > Metazoa > Chordata > Actinopteri > Cichliformes > Cichlidae > Simochromis > Simochromis diagramma. The sequence goes on along the minus strand of NW_024387245.1, from coordinate 18,338,155 downwards.
CTCCTGTCACTTCCTCAGAATGAAACATGGCCGGCAATTTGTTAAATCAATTATTCCGGGGAAGAAGCAAGGCTTTCGGCGAGCCCATCCACATATCTCACACACAGACACACACATGAGGTGGCGGAGGACACTGATTATAGAGATTGCAGAGTGGCCTTGAAGTAAAAAGGTGGACAATGAAGCTGGAATTTGGGATCTGGGAAGTAAGAGAGAAAAAGTGCTTGTCCTTGTTGACATGGCAGACAGCTTTGTAAACACTTGGCTGACGAGGAGTCTCCTTGGCCTCATGCCCTGAACTCCTGCAGAAAAACAGGACTAGTGAACCCTGAGGGACACGCTACACAAGAGAGGCAGCAGAAGAGGACAAAGTGGCAGAGAGGGACACGAGCAGGCAATGGGAGGAGGCAACAGGGAAAAGATAGATGCCACGAGGGAGATAAAATGGGAGACGAGAAAAACCAGAGGGAACTACTTTCTGTTTTTATATCTAAAAAAAAAAAAAAAAAAGCCCACAGACTGGTATTTCATTTTGTGCTCTCAGTTCATTAAAATATTGATTTAGATTAAACCACTTTAACCCTCAAACATGCTCAAGGTGCAAAGGAGCAGAAGATGAAACTCACGCTTCAAACAAAAACAACAAAGCACAATTTTGATCAAGTTTGACTTATCAATGATCTACAGGTGCACAGAACAGAGCCATGATTCATTGCAGGGTGAGACGAGAGACAGCGGATTGGTTCCAAATGAAAAAGCTGACTTTCAAATAGGAAGACAAACAGACAGCGGGGACTGATGGTGGCGTCGGCTCTTTCTGCCTGCATTAGGGAGAAGAGGAATAGCATGGCAGGATGTGTTTAAATCAGAGCGCTCTATCTTGTAGTGAGACACATTTCATTAAGCCCAGCAGCTGGGGCCATGGCTTCATGCGTCCACACATCTATCATACAAATCCATCAGACCCATCTCTTTCCTTCACTGACAGCATGTGTGTGATAGAAGCCCATCCTCCTGATCAGGACACTCACTGACTGCCCTCACTTATTCATTTCTACTTCCATTTTCCCATTTCTATGTTAAGATTTCTTATTTGCACCCCTCCTTCCTTTCTCTGTCTTTCTGTGGTGCTCTCCATTTCCTCTCCCAACCTCCATGTCCTTCACTTCTCTCTTACCTCAGATTTTTTAAGGAGGGCAGATGCTTCCAAGCTGTAAATAGATTCTAAGCCCCAGGATTCCTTTTTGCTTTTTTACTCTTTTCATAGGTCACCAACTATCTCTCTAGGGTGTGACGTCTTGTCCACGTGTATAACAGTACGTGAAAGGATAACTTTTCTATGTATTTTGGACTCGGTCACTGAAAATAAAGCTTTTAAAAAACTCCTTCCAGTGTGAAGATTGTCAGAATCTCAGCTTATGCATTTGCATGTGGTCAAGGAAAACAAAGATTTGCCTTCATCTCCTGTTTTTGACATCAGATGCCATGTAATTATTTCTAGGGTCCTACTTGGCCAATATTTCTATACAGTTAGGATTATACTGCCATTTGTTTCTCTGGAAACCACTTACCACAGCTTGGTTTCTTGGCAGTTTTTGAAATAGTCACAGAAAATTAATCTGTTTTTTTCATGTTCATGGACAAGTTTTTTTGCATCAGTGAACACAAATTTGTAAGTAATGCAGTTCAATAAAGCAATATATTTGTGTCAGGAGCAACCAAGTTCCATGGCAACCAGGAAAATAAAGTCTTTAAAGATGTGACAACCATTGCAATATAACCGATGCCATGACATTTTTCTAACCCTACCAAGTAGTTTTTAATGCGTTCACCAAACCAAGCAACATATTCATAATTAGTTCTGGATTTAAAAAGCATATAAATGATGTGTGAATGTATATGTTTCAAGTTTAAATGTCTTGCACTAATGTTAAGACAATTTACTCCTTCACCACTCTTCCAAAATCCAAATGTGGACTGTTTTGCATTTTAAACAGCACATATGAGAGCAGTGTGTCGGGGAAAGAAAAAATGTTGAGAAATTTGTGTCCAGCAACACGAGTCAGTAGATTAAAGGTCATGACTATAGCACAAAATTGTCATGAAGTTAGCCTTGACATCATCTTTGCATTTTGATGTAGACTGATATAGATATTTTTGTGCATGTAGCACATGCTGATGAAGAAGCCAAGCTATCAGCCCTTCCCTTAAAACAAACTGTGTGTATCTTTACTCCGTCTCTAAAATAAAGATAAAATAACAGGTAACACATGAGGCAAGACATGCATGCCACTGCCTTCTCTGCAAAAACACGGCCCTTTGCCAGCTGTGGTTCAGTTCACAGATGTTTTTTGTCAAAGAGAGACAGAGAAAAAATTGCACCAGTCTAAAAGGCTTACCAAGTCTGCTTTAGAGGGCTTTAGGGGTAGGGTGAGTCATAAGACTTCCCTCATACTGTTTAACTTTTAGCAAGCTTTCGGCACCATTCTGGTGTCACACCCCTATAATACACCTCCACCCTCACCCACAAACAACTATACTTTGGTTTAAAAATAATATATTTGCACTGTAGACCAAAGTGATATAGCTCATAGCATATTTTGCTATGAGCCTGGTCTTAACCTTTAAGCCTGAATTTGTAAGCAGTTATGCAGAAAAAAAAATCAGTTTTTACCAAGACAAAACCTCAGATAGAACTGAACTTATGTGGGCGGGTGTATGTCTGGACCAGTTTGAGAGAGTGCAGTTGAAGAGACTTGAAAACAACAAACAAAAACAAAAAAACATTATTTTTTTCTCACAACCCAGGTATAATTTGGTAATAGTGGTGTAATAAAATAGAAACAAGAAGATAATAAAAGCAAGTTATTGGCTCTTAATTACCAAAGTAATGCTAGATTAATATCCAAATTATAAATTAATATTAACAAGATAATAATTAATAGCAGAGAAATATTAGTAATATTAAAAAGTTATATCAATTAATAATATCACGTAATCTGTTGTTACCTTCAAACAAAGAAGAATGCTGGATACATAATGTAGGATTATTCCAGGATCATATAAGGGAATAGTATCCTGATATGTTAAAGGATCAACCAATATCGCCATGAGGCTACTACCACAAGACAGTAACTAAAAATTAGGTAATCATGTTTTTACTAGTAAACAATATGATTACTAATTGGTCCTACTAACAAATAGGTCACATGGGCCCAAGGTTAGTTATTATTATGTTTTATGTTGTGAACAGTGAGTAATATTTTTTGTAGACTTTACTCGTTTTTTTAGACAGATTGCGTAAAATAGCAAAACACATCTGTCTAGCCTAACATGCGGTTAGCATTGTGTGGTTGAGTAAATCTTGTGGGCTAGAAAAAAGGCAATATTGTTGAAGTGTGGGAATGCATATGGAACATTAAGCATGCATAAATGGTGGCTACCCCTCCCTAAGCCTGGTTCTGTCATAGGTGTCTTCCTGTTAAAATTGAGTTCTTCTGTCTCACTGTCACCATGTTCTAGCTCAAAGGGGTTGTGTGACTGTTGGGATCTTCTCTGTATTGCAGAGTTTTTACCTTACAATAAAAAGTATCTAGAGGCGACAGCTTTTGTGATTTAGTGCTATATAAATAAAACTGAAATTCAATCAATTCAAGCTCCATTTCACAGATGATTATTTCCTTATTATTTTACTCTAAAAGTCTAAGGTCTCTATACGTATCTGTGCCATCAAATTTTTGTGGTACTTTGTGATGGTTTAAGTGGAGTTCAATGAATTTTCAAATTAATTTTCAATGCGTTAAACTCTATATTTGCAGAGAAATTGGCTTTAACAGTAGAAGTAAGCTGAACTGTCAAATGAGCAGGATGTATATAATATAAGTATGATATTTTTATGCTTTTGATTCCTTAATTGGTCTTATCACTTACAGAGTCACAGCATCTTCTGTGATCTATGATTTAAAGTTAGACCTTCATTCAACCTGTACAGATATATATCTGTTGTTTACTTCCCAGTGGTTCAATAAAAATAATGATCATAACATTGAAATTTAGCAAATACAGGCAGACTTTTCTGGTGCTGATGTTAGCTGTAAGAAATATTGCAATGCAACTTACTAGAAATGCGTAGTTTGCAGTTTGCAGCCCTGATGCCTGGTTACTAAATGGAAGAATACTTTACGTTGATGTTAACACATCAAGCAATCTTATCTAATTATTATAAGGTTACAAAAACAAGTCAGTGCATAAAAATTGTAATACACTAATATTAATATTTTATTGCTTGTCGGTTAGCAGAATGTTATTAGTGTATTACTATATTATTACTAACTACATTTGCGTCAAAGGCATTTGTTTAATTCCCCATTATTACACCCAGTTTTCTGACGGATTATTACCCAATTTACCACGTTTCAACATGACACTATTCAGCTATGTCTTGTTAATTAAGTGGTAAAAACTTATCATTATCCTTGTTTTTTTTAATCATATAATGCCACTACCATTTTTAACCAAGTAATAATGTAATAGAACTTGCTACGAAACAACAACAAAAAAAACAATAAACAATAAATCCAAGTTGGGGAGGTCAGTAACCGCAAATCAAACATATAGAGTGGACAGTGAAGGAAATCATAAATTATGGGCAAAAGAAAATAAAAGGTTAATGGGAAAATTTATGGTATTTAAAAAAACAAATGGGAACATTGCCAGTACCTTTAAATTGATACTTAAGTAGAGTACAATTTGACCTTTGTTTTTCAATTATCTATTTACATTTCTTTCTGTATATTTGCCACAAAGTCTATTATCTGTCTTTCAGCCTGATCTGTCTGCAGTGTGCTCACCAGCATGCAAACAGTGGGTGTAATTGGAAAGGGTAATGCAGTCTGAGGGAGAAAAGCAGCCAATTAGGGAACTGGTCAGGAAGCTGTGGGGTCAGGGGTCAGACTGAAGCTCACCATCCTGAGCTTACTCTTCTGGCAGTGTGCCAATCCATATTAGCTGCTTAGAGCATTAAAGTCTGGGACTTTGTGCCTGTGGCTCAGTAAATCAAAGGTCCATTCTTAGATGAAGTGCATCAAACACTTGACCTATAAACTACTTATTAATGCCGCTGTTAATGAACCAGTAAGATCTTTCAAATCCATTAATGAGGGTGTTTGTCTAAGGGTTAAGATATATGGATAGGGAGCTTGAAGGTGTTTGTGGCTCTGAACTACCCATTCAGTGCCCAGGCTCATTTCTTATTATTCTCATTTCTGCTACTGGTGTGATATACAGAGGTGACCTTCACTCTGCTTGCTATGTATTAGTCTTGAGGGAGAACTCCCTTGAGACCAGGATCTGTTTAGAAGCTTAATGGAGCTGAGTCTAAAAGGATGCACAGTCTAGAGGGTTTTTTTTTTAAGTTAGTGCATACAGAATATAAATATGAAGAACTTGTAGCTACTTTAACATTTGTCATTTTTGTTATTTGCATTTGTCTCCTTTTTTACTTTAAGATGAATGTTAGAAAAAAATAAATAGCAGCTGAAATATGTTTGTCAGCTAATTATGAAATTAGCTATTTGGCATAAATTCTGGGACCATGTTAGCTAACTTTTAAAATAATATAAATAATTTTTGTTAGGGAAAAATCCACATTAAAACAGACAAGAATATATTTTCCACAGGTGTTAGATGAAAATGACAAGCTAAGGCAAAGGGAAAAGACAAAAAAAGATATGTAATTGGTAGGGGTGCAACGATACTCGTATAGATATTGAACCGTTCGATACAGTGCTTTCGGTTCGGTACACATATGTATCGAACAATACAAAATTTTTAATTTATTTTATCAACTTTTCTTCTGACGATGCTACCTGTGTTGAGAGCTCAGTGGATCTGCGTTCGACTACTCCGCCTAGGCTGCACTGTCGAGCGCAGATCCACTGAGCACAGCACAAGCTAGCAAGACAGAAGCTAAGCTCGTTGCAACATGACAAATTGAACCTCCTGTCACTACCCGATCCGTACCGGAAACCCGATCGGTACCCCGCATGCGCGAAAGGTGTCTACTTCCGGTCGAAGCATTTTACGATAGTTACAGGTCAGAGTATCTGTTAAGATGTTAAGAATAACAAGTATCTCTTAAAATGTTTCTGATAATGAAACATTTAATATAATGTAGAGAAAAACAAAAACATAAAAAGATAGTGACAGATCAGAACTCCCGATCCTTACTGCGCATGTGCAAAGTCGGACCGTACAAATCGGGTCTACCTGATCCGTACCGCGCATGTGCAGGGTTTTCTTCTTCTTCTGTTCGTTTAATGGCAGTTTACTCCCCAGTATAAGAGGATACCGCCACCTGCTGACTGAGCGAATGAACCCTATTGTAAACTGAATTAGCGTCATTACAAACGTGTGTTAAATTTGATTTAGTGATAGTCGAGTGTGTTTATGCTTGTCTGTGTGGAGAAGATTGATTGGAATAGTGATGATGATGTCCGCTTACACTGTCAATTGTCAGTAAACACTTAATCTGGCTGATGAATCTACATGTGAGGTATTACAAAGTCTGTATTATTAACTCTGTAATTAGGCGCCATTCTTCCTATTTTACGGCGCTGTTGTTCAATCGGGGGACGCTCTCTGTTGAGGAGAAAAGCATGAATTTGTTTGTAAACGGATTATCCATTGTTTAAATGTCCCGGTAGTCGAAAAGGAGGCAGAGCTGCTGAGAAATGCTAGGAGCTAACTGGGCGCTAACCGTATCATTCAAATATATTGAATGTCGCAATGTTGGCAAAGAGAGGAAGTGACATAAGATTTGCGCATGCGGGGTACCGATCGGGTTTCCGATAAGGATCGGGTAGCGACACCTCCCCCACCCTCATTCAGATCTGACCATTGGAACTATTTTGGTCTTCATGTGAAGTATGACCCTGAAGCAGTGGCGGAGCGGGGGATGGCTTACTGGGCTTAAGCCCGGGTTGTTTTGTCAGAAGCCCGGGGTCTTTTGGAGTGTAATTTTTTCATAGTTAGATGCCTGGCTGACAACTGTATAAAACAAAAACTACACACAATATTCGAAGCACATAGTGCACACTGTGGGAATACGACTGTGCGTAAATCCCCCCTAATATTGGTATGATCCGAGCTCAGACACTAAGCGGGGCGGGGCAGCTGCTGCCTGCGAGTGCGCTGTTAGAGAAACGGAGCCAGGCAGACAGAGGAGAACTGAAGTTTGACCAGGTACCAAAGCAAATCATTCGTACTGTACAAATAATGTAAATATGACGGTGCATCACGAAAGATTGATATCAAACTGATCACTTGACCCATATTACGTTACTTGCTCTTCGAGTGAATCAACAAATGGCGAAATGAAAAGCCGAACAACAACAATGCTGTTTCTTTAGAGAGTCTTAGCTTACATGTATGTTTATTTCATATTTTCAGTTGTTACCCTCCACGGCTAAATAAATCGGTTTCAGTAATGCACTGATATACAAGAATGGACATAAGGGGCTTCTTTCAAAGAAAAAACTCTGGTAGTATTTTATATATTATGCTTTCTATGTTGTTCAATATATTTCTATGCAAAACAAGAGGAATTTCAATACACAGCAGTATATTCACAGTTGAAACCAGATATTTACATTAGAGATGGACCGATCCGATATTACATATCGGTATCGGTCCGATACTGACGTAAATTACTGGATCGGATATCGGAGAGAAATAAAAAAATGTAATCCGATCCATTAAATATCAAAAAAGCACCTCACAAAACTTGTGACACGCCGTAACTCAGCTCATAACCGTAGGGCGTAGGAGCAGTGTGCTCACGTGATAGAGCGGCTGTGTGTATTTGTAGCCTCAAACCAGCATTTCATCTCCGATGAAGTTATCCCAGAGAGAAGTAAAGCAAGTGTGTAAGTTCGTCTCTGAATGTTTGTAAAGCATTCCCACGTTAAGCTTAACAACGGAGCGAGTGCCTCTTCTTGCTGCTACTTCAATCGTGAAACTGCTTAATGATCAGCTGATCGGCTTTTCTGTCGCGAGTCTGTCTCTCTTCTTTGTTTTTGGCCCACTTTGACCAGAAAGAGGAAACCAGCGGCTGAACAACAGCAGCATGTTTAACCTTGATAAGCTGTTGTTAGAATGTATTTAATATTACTTTCTACACCAGGATCTTTTTCTACGTAGCTGACGGCTGGTAACTGTGCAGGGGCTGATCTAGCAAAGTTTAGCCAGGGGGGCCGATAGGGCATGAACAGGGAAAAGGGGGCACAAAGACATATTTTTCTTTCTTATTCTCATTTAAAATGTCTAGCTTTTAATAAATAATTATCTGAATCTTACACCCAAAGTTTTAATCTGATGTAAAATGTATAGAAGTCCATTACTGTATATAGTAACTGTTAAGTCTAATATACCCTAGTAAGCTATACTACTTTTTCCTTTGGGAAGATACCATCTGTGCAGTCTGCAATTCTGTTGAAGAAAGATGTTGAATCTATTTAATTATTCTTGAAAAATAATTTATTTCTGTGCATTTTTTTTTCCACACTGCATCAAATTAAAGTTGATTAAGTCGATTAAGCATCTTGAGGTGGAGGGTGGGGTGTGGTTCCCTATTTTTTTTTTACTGGGAGTTTGCAACCCTATTAGTTCGGTTGCTTAATATTTCTGCTAAGTACTCTTTAGAATACCAGAATAGGAAGGATTGAGTAGGTTTAAGTTAATAGATTGATCAGTATTGCTGAACTATGAATTATTTTGTTGTATTTTTTACATACAGGTATATCAGAATAGTATTAGTGTTGTTGTTTATTTAAACTTGAGTATGAACTTATACAAAATGCAGCAATATATTAAAAAACAGTTTTATTGATTAAAAAACACTATATCGGATTCATATCGGTATCGGCAGATATCCAAATTTATAATATCGGTATCGGACATAAAAAAGTGGTATCGTGCCATCTCTAATTTACATACACTTTATGGAAAACACAAGAACAGTTTTTCACTGTACAACATCAATTTAGAGTAAACTTGTTTTGTTTTGGTTAAATAAATATTGAAATATCTTTTGAATTAGTTAAATGTCAGAATAAAGAGAGACAGAGCTGTCTATTTTTTATCACTTTGTCAAATTTAGGAGTACATGTACACTAAGTTTATTGTTAATTAATAAGAAAACTCCAGACGATTCCATTCTGAGCTGAAGAAGCTTCTGATAGGTTAGTAGAGTCCATGTGAGTAAATTGGTGGCACACCTGTGGATGCATATAAGGCAAAACACAGAACCTGTTTCTTTAACATGGGAAAATCAAGAGACATCAATCAAAACACCAGGAAAAGAATTGTGGAGCTCCATAAGTGTGGCTCAATTCTGAATACAATTTGGTGCCATTTACAATTAAGAAATACAGACAATTTTTCTCTTTACTCTTAAAGTTAACAAATATGTTTTTTATATTTAGCAATCTAAAAAAAAATAAACATTTAGTTTGATTTGATGTTACAATTAAAAAAGTGTTCGTGTTTTCTGAAGAGTATGTAAATATCTGGTTTCAACTGTATATTTGATGATTGTCAGCACAAAGAGGGAGCGAGAGGAACAGAGAGGGAGATGGAGAATGAGGACAGAACAGAGATGGAACAAGAGCAGGTGAGACACACATGTTAGTCAAATGGTTGTTTACCAAAAGTATCACCGTATCATAGGTACTCATGTATCTCGTACCTAGTGTTTCTTTTTAGGTTTACTATTTTTCAAATTCTACATTTATTAAGTTATGCAGACTTGTTTGCACAACAAGGCTAAATAATTATATAAACTTTTCTCAATCTAAATATTGTACTTTGGTAGAATTAAAAAATAACTGTAGTGCAGGTCTATGATGATTTTTAGTGCTACTATCATCTAGTTCTGATTCTGGTTCTGTCTTGGTTAAATCCTCAGTAGTCCTGATTTTGAACTGTTGTAGTCCTGTTTTAATTCCGGATCAGTTCTTGGTCTGGTTGAATTGGGGTTTAGTCCTCGTGTCTTGATACAGCCCTGATTTTGTTCTGCCTTGCTGCTTAATTAAAAACCTAGTTTAAGGTGTCCTGCATATGTGATATATTTTTTTCCTATATGAAGTGATTCTTTTTTGAACAAAACTCAAAACAGAGCCTATTAATCTTTCAGTCATTTCTACACCCCCCCCAACAAAAAAAAAAAAAAATCCCACATGCATACTACCCTTTAGGGCTAAGCCCCGGGTGTTTCAAATGTCTGGCTCCGCCTCTGCCCTGAAGGTAAGCGCGTCATGGACTAAAGTAAAACAGTATGTCGGATGTGCCACGCAATGCTCAATTACATGGGTGGGAACTATGGCGTTAGCGCAGTTAGCTCGTTAACGTGTTGCCGTCCAGCCCCACGCACGGGGCAATCCGCGGTAGCTCGTTAACGGACATTTGCCGTGTTGTGGCGTTAACGTCATTTCAGATTAACACTGACAGCACTAGTGGGAACACAATGAATATGACTGCACATTTACACCGACATCATCCTAGTGCAAAGACAAGTGGAAGCAGACAAAAACAACAAGCACGCATGCTACAAACTTTACCCGAGTCATTTAGACAGCCGTTAGCACATGATTCTCCTTATGGGGACCTGATATGTTTAATATGCTGCTGAGAATATAGCCCAGAAGAAGCGTATAGTATAGCTTTTATTTTGGAAAGAGCCATTTCTCTGTAATAAACTCTCTTTTCCAAAGATGAGTGATTTCTCGATCAGATAGATTTATTTTTTTATTACTTTGTTGTTTCAGCAACATTAAATTTAAAAACTGTACTTTTGAGTTAAAATATATATTTATAATTTTAATAAATGACAAATTAAAAAAGCATAAACATTTTTTGTATCGAAAAAATATCGAATCGTGACACCAAAGTATCGAACCGAACCGTGAATTTTGTGTATCGTTGGACCCCTAGTAATTAGGTTATTTTAGAACAACAGTTAAGACTCTTAGGAAAAATACATGACTGAAAAACTGTATGCTGTTACCTTCAAACTAATAATAAAAATTTTAGCTGATACATTATAGTGTTTTTTATATCTAGTTATTTCATTAGGTTTTTGGTATCTAAATTAATCTAACTTCTCTTTTTTATTCTTTTGTAATATTACTGCTTTTTATTACAGGGCATAAAATACAGTGCTTCTATCATATCCTGCTTGCATCACAGAAATATATATACTGTGTCATTTGGCAGCTGTTCCTTGATGCCCTGGCCATCAAGATATTGGAAGCCATGAGATAAGGTTCTTTTTGTAAAGAGGAATAGAGGTGACATTAGGTGTTTGGAGGGTTGGTTGGTCATAAGTCTGACAATGCTTTCATTGGTGGTAATCTCCAGGCACTAAGAGGGCTTGGTTTGGTTTTATGTACTACAAGCCACCTGGTGGTGACACAGTGGTGAAGTGGTTAGCAACGTTGCCTGTTCTGAGTTTGACTTCTCTGGCTAACTCTTTTAGGCAGCATTCTCCCATTGCCTGTGTGGGTTCTCTCCAAGTACTCTGACTCCCCCTCACAGTCCAAAATTAAAATGTTAGGTTAATTGATCATTGTAATTAACCTACTCCATAGGTGTGAATTAATGTCAGCATGGATAGTTGTTTGTCTAACCCTTAACCCTGTGATAGACTTGCAACCTGTCCAGGTGTGTGTGTGTGTGTGTGTGTGCGTGTGTGTGCATTTGTTCCCATTATTTTCTCCTGCAATGCAACAGTCACCACCCACAGCTAAATGACACTGTGAGCAGTTAAAATCACAAGTCTGACCATTTGTCCACCTGCTTATCAGCTTTCAGGTGTCTTGGGGTGCGTCCCATGTTCCTTTGTTAATTCACCTGAGTTTTCACCTGCTCTCAGTACTGATCGGTCAGATATGTTTAGGTGAGGAAATCTGCATGGTGGCATTCTGTTTATTCTTCAAACAAATAGTCCTGGCACAACATTGACTGCTTCTGTTGCTTACCATAAATAGCTTTGAGGAAATAGCTCTGCATGTGGGGCAATTTTAAATTCAAAGTGAAATGAGTTGTATTCTGCTGAGCACCAGGAAAGCTTTCTTTTTCACAAAGGCACAGGAAAATGATTCACTTCCATTCATTTTTGATCACAGGTGCCCCCAATATAAACTCAGACATTACATTCTTCTGTCAGATGTTGCACAAGGAAATATTTTTCCAAAATATTTTTACCTCCTAGTTGATATGAAACATATTAACTAGGTTTTTATTTCAATGACATACTGCATGTAATAAATGCTAATGTCAATCAAATTTATCATTGTTGTTTATATCATGCTTTCTTGATTAATTTTATGTACACTACATTGCCAAAAGTAGTTTCTTATCTGCCGTCACATGCATATGAACTTGAGTGACATCCCATTCTTACTCCATAAGGTTTAATGTGATGTCAGCCCACCCTTTGCAGATATAACAACTTCTGTTCTTCTGAGAAGGCTTTCCACTAAGTTTAAGAGTGTGTTTATGGGAATTTTTGACCATTCATCCAGAAGTGCATTTGTGAGTGCTTCTGGGCACTTCCAGGATTAGAAGGCCTGGCTCGCGGTATCCGCTTTAATATTTTTGCAAAGTTATTCTGTTCAAGTCAGGACTCTGTGCAGGCCAGTCAAGTTTTTTCCACACCAAACTCGCTCAATCATGTCTTTAGGGACCTTGCTTTGTGCACTGGTGTGCAGTCATGTTGGAACAGGAAGGGGCCATCCAAAACCTGTGCCCACAAAATTGGGAGCAAGAAATGGTCCAGTATATCTTTTTACGCTGAAGCATTAAGAATTTCTTTCACTGGAACTAAGCCCAACTCCTGAAAAACAACCCCACGCTATAGTCCTGTCACCATCAAACTTTAAACCTGGCCCAATATAGTCAGGCAAGTATCGGTACCCTGACAACTGCCAAACCCAGATCCGTCCATTGGATTACCTGATGGAGAAGTGTGATTTGTCAATCCAGAGAACATGTCCCAACTGCTCTATAGTCCAGAGGTGCCGTGCTTTGCACCACTGCATTGGACTTGGTGATGTAAGGCTTGGATGCAGCTGTTCAGCCATAGAAACCCTTTCCATGAAGCTATCTCCTTGAGCTAATCTGAAGGCCATATGAAATTAATTAATTGACTCTGCAGAAAGTATCCACTCACCTGCTTGATTTTATACACCTGTGGCCATGGGAGTGATTGGAATACTGGAATTCAATGATTTGGATGAGTGAGTGAATACCTTTGGCATAATAGTGTTTTTATAGTGTATTTTATGTCTTGCATTTTTTTTACATAGATTGTTTGTCTTTGTGTAAAAAGCAAGAAAAAAAGAGATTCCTTAAAATCTGAATGTGCTTCTGGTTTACATAAATCATTGTGCACTACATTAGACAATAAGAAGAAGCAACATTTAGAGGTGAATGTTTGTCACCATATAATGATCATAGAAATATCATTTTGAGGATGTATGACTTTTTCTTCTTTTTTATGCTCTGTTAAAGACACGTTAGACCTATGCATGCACATTAAAGTATTTCTGCCTGTGAATTTACCTGTATCTTAATGTTTTGCCTGATTAAAGTATTTCCTCCTTACTGCTGATTTCATCTCACATTGTCATTCGCCTGTGTGGGCGACATTTTCTCACTTCATTAAATTACAAGATATTAAAAAAACACAAAAAACCAACCTTTGCCCTCATTGTCCCTTATGAACACACACTGAGCACAATTCTATTTGCTCATCTGCTTTGCAGTACCCGACACTTCCCAATTGCTTAAGTACAGTGTGTTAATTAAATTTAGTTACAGGGGATGAGTTTGAAAAAAATGTGTAATTTACAGTGGTTTAGTGTGTGTTTTATTAATTCAATTAACTAAATACCATCTGCAACAAATGCAGCATCTATCTGCATCTAGGTCAGCCTGCACGAACATCATCTCACCTTTCTTGCATGGTTGCATTCATTTATTTCACAACCTGACTTGTCTCGCTGGCTTTTCCACCCTGCTGCTCGAATCTTTTCTGCCTCTGGGTCAGGGAGGTCAAAGTTGAACTTAGATTCTTACTGACTCCATCTTTTCCACTTTGTAATCCTGCACCGTCTGTGGCCCGATTTCTTGTGAGTGGCAGATGTGAAGCTCATCATAAACAGCCTCGACACACTCTCTGACTCCATCTGTCTCCAAGCATGGCTGCTTAGAGAGCCGGTGGTTTGTTGTAGTTCTGTAAGAGGGAACTGTGGTTTTAGTGATCTTGACCCAAACAGGATATTTCACAGCATCAACACCTCAAGGGTGAGGTGTTGAGTAAACTAAAGTGGTCAGTCTTTGACACTGCAGTTTATTGCACTGGTAGAAGAAGCAGTGCAATAAGTTAAAAGTTAGAAGTTAAAAGTAGTGTGGGAAGGCTAATGTGTGGTAGCAGTAAACCAGGGCCGTGCAGAGAAGGCCTGAGCTCTGTATTTTGTGTTTTGTTTTTTGTGTGTTTGTTTTTTCTTCGCTGTCACTTCAAAAAATGATTCAATTATTATGATTATTAAAAAAAATGTTGACAAAAAGTTCCTTAAGTATAACATCTCCATAGTAACGTGATGCTGTTATAATGTATCAATTATATACATTACACAATATAAAAATAGTATATGAAGTAGATTTTGTCCAGTTATTTATATGTAAATAATATTTTGACACTAGAGGGTAATAACTGACCATGATTTTACAAACTTTAACTAATCTGAAAATTTTGAAAAATATCTGTCTCCTAACGCTTGTTTTCAGTTAGAATGAAAATATTAATGTACAGTTTAAGTCTATCAAAGCTGAAGGTTTTTAAGCAAAAGTACTTTAGTACTGTGTTTTTCTTTCTTTTTCCTGTTCTCTGCCATTTCAGTTCAACTTTTGCTCCCAATGAATCATTATCTTTTTCCCCTCCCCTCACCCCGTTTCGTACGGGGGCAGCATCATAAGACTGCAGTGCCCTTTCAGAGAGGATAAGTGAATCCCCACTGGAGATACTTGTGTAAATGACCGTGGGAAATGAATGTACTTTAGAACACAGTGATACTTGGTCCACGTGGAGAGGGAAGCCTTTGCTAGCTAAATCCTCTAGTCCCTTGCATGGTGTTTACCCCTGGCACCATATCGCCCCAGATCTGAAATCCTGACTATCCTCAAAACCCCATTACAGACGTTAATCCCCAGCAGTGTGCGCTCTATACTCCTCACTCTGGGAGGCATTATGGTTAGACTGAGTAATTTCATTTTTGCTGAACCAATAACCAAATACTCCTTTTATCATTTTTGGGCTTTTTTTCTTATTCTCCAGATTTGATTTTGCACGTGGCCATGAATTATATATCTCATTACAGACACTGTTAGATTGCTTGTTTGCTGGACTTGTTGGGACAGTGGGATGCTACATGTGAGAGTATGCTATTAAAAATACAAAGAGCAAGCAGAAGAAAATTATTGTCAGAATACAGAATTCCTGAGGAAGTGCAAGTATTTTTTTTAAGTGACAAGAGAACTGGAAAAAAAAAAGATAAAAATGGTTACAGCAGAGCCTTGGGGCGGTGGTCCGACTCATTCCTGCCAGATATATCTAAATGAATCTTGCTTTCATGCAAATAGGTCTGATGGAAAAAGACAAATTCAGTATGCATGACAAGAAAGTGACCATCAGGATGCATTTGTTGGGAATAAAACCGAGTCTGCAGATAAAAGAACCATGTTGATACCACGTTGTCAAAAATGATGCCGAAGCTGGAAAACAAATTATAAGTGCTCCTTACGCATTTCTACACAAAACATAGCACAGCTTTTAGATTTAATAAGGTAGAATTGGAATAATGAAAGGAAACCATGCAGAAATTGGGGTGAGGGTGGGGGGATTCTTTTTTATCACTTTAAGACATAAGCTTAAAGATACCGGAGTAGTTAAGTTTAGGCAGACAAGTCCGATATAATTTCTACAATTGGGATATGTTCTACACTAGGCAGAGTATTTTATTCAGACATGAAATCAAGATAAGTAGCCCACAAAGAAATTACTCATAAGGAGAGATTTCTGTTACATGCTGGAATAGTTTTATGGTCACAGGGGTTCAAGATATGAATGTGTATGCAGGAAAAATAAGTATGGTTCTGACATAGATATCTTTAGCAGTCTGACTAAGAGCTGGATTTCAGGCTCTCTCTGTGCAGTTGACCCCTGAGGAGAATTTTGTGCATGAACACAATGTTAAAGTAGAACTACTAACTTCCCACAACATTCACTTTCCTTTATCACAGAGATCCCCCAGTATTCATAAGGAAGTGTTTCTTCTTCTTTTTTGTTTCCTTATTGTTATTTTTTATATTATTATTACCACCAATATCAATAATAAAATTTAGTAGTAGTTGTAGTAGTTGGAAAAAGACAACAAAAGTAAGAAATATAAGAAAAACAGTGTTTTGAAATCTGTAGGACTGATATAATATGGAGAACATGTTCACATTTAGCCTTTTGTATCTCCAGCTCTTAAAGAGCAACATTATCTACTTAATAAATGAAACTTTTCACTTTCCTCCGGGGTCTTTATGTTTTCCTGCTAACTCCTCGGAGAAAAATCTGACCTGTTTTTGGCTAAACTCTTGCTAACAATGGAAAGTGAATAGCAATTGCATGCAAAAAAAACTTTTGTTCAGTAGGGTGTAACGTCTACTGCTTGATAACTGCTTACTAGAAGTACAAGGCCATCCACAGACGGGTCTTGCAACAATTGATACAGACTTTCAAGTTAGATGATATAATTTAAAATGCAGTGCATTGAATTATACAATGAAAACTGTTGTTTTTTTTTTGTTTACATTATTTATTACTTAGGTATTATCAGTAATTCTGAAGCAGCTCTCCATGGAAAAAGTAAAATAAGAGAAACATTCCCATTCAGGTCACATTTTTCAATGTAGCTCTCATCTCAGCAGTGTAAAGCTTCCCATTTTCCTGCGGGAGTTTGCACTTATATAGGATCAACAGCGCCATATAGGCAAAGAAACAGTATCCATCTCTAATCTAATGCAACAAATGTTAGATAGAAATTTGTCTTTCTTCTTCTTGTTTATTTTTGAGGGGTTGCTGAAGAAGAAAAATGTTCAAACAAATGAATAAAGCAATGACAGGGAAATCATATTGTCTGATGTGTCATATGTAATGAATGTAAATGAGCATAAAATGTTCAACAATTGGTAAGTAAATAGGTCATAGTCACACGCCGAATACAAGATTCTGTTGCCACAATAAGAATTGGTAACAGAATCAGTGAGGCCTGCTGGCTCACTGCCCGTATCGGATCCTCTCAGACCCCCTCTAAAGCCTCCTAGGGGGGCCTTTAATAGAACAACAGCTGTGCCGATGCTATTTCTCATTTAACTCACTTAGAAGCTGCCTTCTTATCACAGGCTCAAAACAAAAACACTAGGTTGCCCTTCCAGCACTTCCCTCTTTCTCTACAGCTCCCTAACATGATTGTAAACTTTTAAAATTTAATTGAGGTTCTGGAGAATTGCTTTGTGAATTTGATCGAAGCCTCCACTAGAAAGCTTTCCTCAGAGCAAAGCTCCTGCAGCAAGCCCCTGTTTCACTATACACAAGCGGTGAAAGAACACAGAAAGCTCCACATACATAACCATACACACACCCAAGAGGGCACTCTAATATAATTAGGTACAAACCAATTATTCAAGCAATCAGTCTCAGTTTGATGATGTGTCAACATTTCGTGTCAGTCCTATTTCCCAAACTGTTCTTGAGCTGCATCACTAATTTTGTATTCATACTCAGCATCCATAAAAGCTTGCACTCTCTGCTCAATTTTAATCATTGTAGTCTCGGCAATCAAGAGCGAAGAAACTGTTGACAAGAGGTCAGAAGTCGAGTTATGAAATATTACAAAAGTGTGAATTTTAATGAGCCACTCTGCTAGTTATCCTCCCACAGTAAATGCCCAAAATGGACTACTTAAATGCATATTGCTGCCTTATCACGACGGGTGTGGAGGCAGAGCAATTTAAAAGCATGGTAGAAATTTTTGAGATGGAAACATGAGGAAGAAGGAAATAAACTACAGGTGATGTACAGTAATGTACCTGTCAAACAGAAAAACAATTTTGAGTATGCAATTGGCAAAATGGAAAAAGTCAAATAGAAGAGAAAGTACGTACTTAGCACACAGAGCAGAGCAACTAATTGTTATTTCCTTCTCTCTCGCTTTCTGTTGTGTGTGTCCCTCTTTTGCTTTCTCTGTGCCTTTAACTGTATTGCTTACTGTCATTAAGTATTTAATGACAGTATGTCACTTTAATTTACATATCAACAAATTCACATTAATCAAGATAAGGCTTTGAAGATTTTTTGAAGTACTTTAAAGGTTTACAGAAGCATATTAAGAAAGTAATAACATGTGGGTTCCAAGCTTTTTTGGATACATTATTCAGATATGGTATTTGCCCTTTGCTGGGAGGTCAGCAGATATGAATTTAGTATCTTATTCAAGGATCAGAATTCCCTTGAACAAAATTAAAGAAAACTTTTCTCAGTAAAGCTGAATTTTATTCTTGTGGCATTATATGTACAAAAAAAAGAAAAAAGAAAAAAAAGAAAAACCTTCTGTAACCTGCGTTTTAATCCCTGTTTGTTTTTTCCTCTTCAATTTCCCATCTCATTTTAGAATTGATTAATTTTCAAATGTATGGGTTTTTTATGTATTACTTTCACTTTGCTTTTCAACTCCATTATGCAAATGAAGGGGTTTTCATAAGGCTGATGGTTGATCTATATCGGCATTGACTCCTATTGAGTCCTAACAGTAATGGCTGCCTCCAGTTAGACGATCCCTAGATATCCGAGGCAAGAAAAAAGAAAAAGAAAAACTTACTGAGACATGTTTTCCTCTTGACATGTTTTTTTTTTTTACTTTAACTAAAATAAAGCATGAAATAAAGTATAAATGAAAGCAATCTGATGTCA
This sequence comes from Simochromis diagramma, assembly GCF_900408965.1. Taxonomy (NCBI): domain Eukaryota; kingdom Metazoa; phylum Chordata; class Actinopteri; order Cichliformes; family Cichlidae; genus Simochromis; species Simochromis diagramma. Next base: position 18,319,080 of record NW_024387245.1, on the reverse strand, counting down.
TCAAGCTTTCCATAAGGCTATCCTAATTGTAGGATCACCACCTCCCACTTCATATAAGGTATGTTTCTGTGACCTGCTTTCTGTCAACAACCAAATATAGTTTTTAGACTCTTTGGATTCTTATGAGTTAATCCCACTAATGATGGTGTTTCCAAAATATTTCTCTGTCTTTGTCATCTTCTGCTGAGATGCTATGTATCTAGCAAGTGATTAGCACTGAAATGGGACACCTTGGGAACTTTCGTTCAAAGAATCCTCGTTCTCCTCACATTATCATAATTTGCCAGCCCTATCAAACTAAATTCAGGAAAACCTTATATAGAAATAAGCACAAGATCAGTTGAATGTATGAAGAGTGACAAAGAGTAGCTAAAGTTGGCCTCCTAGAGTTAGCTTACTAACTTTTTTCAAATAAAACAGAACATTTTGACAAGCTCCACAGGAGGTAAGGCTTTTGGCTCCAGTCTGATATGAGATACCTTAGCCTTTTGACAACACAGCCACCTTTTTAATTCACCTGTCAGGTCAGGCTGCATGTAGTCAGTGCAGCTCCATTTATTTGTGTCTCGTCAAGAAACATCAGCACTACCATTCTGTTTAAACTGACAAGAACAGATGACATGTTTGCGCACGTCACAGTGAATCGTTCTAAGCAGTCGGGAGACATCAAAGTGTGTTCTGGAATCTTTGTCATTCCATGTTCATTAGGGAGACAAACTAAATATGCTCTATAAAGAACTTCTTAGAGTCCTTGAAGCAGCTTAACCCATTTATTTTCTTCTTTGGCCATATTTCTTACTAGAATCTTAACTTGGGGCTAACAGCAGTTAGGAATCATGAAGAGGAGTGAAAAAATGATCAGTGGCTAGTGGACTGCAGAACATGAAAGCTTTTATGAGACCAATTAAAGCATAAAATTAACAGAAAATGTTTCATCTTCTTTGCACATTCCCATTTTAATTCCTAAAGGAGAAGGCCACAAATCAGTAGTCTATTAACACATCTGTCCAAGTGAGTAATCCAAAATATTGGCTCTGGACTTGCTGTGATCATCAAATTACTCACAAAGACACCTTATTGGCATGCTACACAGCAGTACAGGTGAAATGACAGTAGCTCCCCAGACTCTCTGCACCACATTGCAGGGCTCTTATTTCATTTTGAGGAAAAATACCCCACCCTGCATCACCCACCCCAGCCCTCCACCCCATCCAGCACACACATATACACATACACCTCCTTCAGACCATCTCATAACCCATGCCCCTTTTGCCATTTCTCATTCCATTAAACCCTGAATTATTCAAAGCAGATGAAATTGATTTCTTGATAGTTTAATCGCAAATCAAAACCGAACCTTGAGCCCAGTTCGTTCCCTTAGGACAATTTTTGACAATCAAATATTCATGGAGAAATGAAATGTTAGCAGATCATTTCTGCTTCTGGCTGATTAGGCAGACACAATGAAATTCAGATGGAGAAAAGAAGGAGGCATGGAATTAACTTACTCCAATATGCCACGGAAAAATTGAAAGTGAGATAAGATTTTCAGACGTTCTAGCAAAAGCCCTTATATATGAGACTTGCCATTTTCTTTTATATCAAGCCACTTTGCAAAATAGAGTAACTTTAAGATTAGATGTGTGTACCAAACCTGTATTTAACATTATTCATAAGAAGTCCTTTACTTGAGTGAACTGTAATGAATCACAATGTTAGGTGCAATTGTATTACAGTGTTTATGATAATGCAATAAGTGAAGAACAAGATATTAAGCGAGTCATAACTTGAATATTTTTTGGGTCCCTTATCTGCACCAGCCTCAGGATAACCCCAAGTGCAAGATTAAATGACATATTAAGTTGACTCTGTTTTGTAATTGGTCTGATATCAACACCAAGGTTTAAAAAAATTTGAATAACCAGAAAATGCTTTGTCTCATGAATTTCAACATGTTACATTTGGTGCTAGGGTCTTTAAAAGCATGAAATAAATTATAATATTCCTGCTAGAATGCTTTATAACTTTGTACAAGTCCTATAGTATGCTAGCAGCAATACATTAAAGAAGATGTGGTGCTTAGAATAGAATAGCCTTTTAATGTCATTATACATGTACAATGAAATTGCGAGTACATTTTTTTTTACCTTTAGTAAGGCTCGCTGATTTTCCTAGTTTCCAGTGGGAAGAACAAGGGGAATATTTGGGTTATGTTATATTGCTGAGACCCTAGCTCATGTAAAGAATGCATTTTTAATTATTTCTTTTGGGAATTAGTTGGACCTGAGAAGTGTAACAACGTTCTGTTCAAAGTTTTATCTTTAAACAGGAAGTCATATTTTAGTTATGTCTTCATATTTCACAGCGTAACACATTAAAGTGACCATTGTATAAAGTATAGAACACTTCATTTGAGCAGAATGAGGTGCAAATAAGCCCAAATGCAAAGTTCCCATATAAGGACAAAGTCTAAGGTTAAGGTACAGAGTTAGCTTATCTAGTGATAGTCTAGTGATACTCTTTTAACGGTATCATCTTTTTTTCATGACTTTGTAAACTGGTCTATCCTTAATGATCCATAATTAATCCTTAATGACTTTTTTTTTCTTGTTTCCTGTTATAATGAGTGTTGGTTAAAAATACTAATGTATTGGGGTTATTCCATTAAAGGCTTCCAGTTCTGCCTATACACTATTAATACAACTGGAACTGTTTACTGAGTTCAGTGTATGTCATGGGTCCTAATTTAAGGTTTCACACACTGTCAGGAGGGATGCACTCTGTCAGTCATAGCATGAGCAAAATGTGTGCTATATTTCCAGTCAGTGTGTGTTGTTTATCATTATTTGTGTACCCATGAAAATTGAAGTGTTAATTACATTTAATCAACCTTATTCAGCTGTCATTCACTTACACATAAGGTACATTTTACATCAAAAGATTTTTTTTAATTAAGTAAGATTTAATACAACTTTACTGTATCAGAAACTACTTCAATTAATGGTACCAAGATTTAAATCCTGGTCATGTTAATCCAAGGAGCTTGGAAAGAAAAGTGACTGGACTTCTTTAAGTTTCTTGAAGACGTTTCATGAGGACATTTGTATACCAGATAGAAGCCAGGAAAATAAACCAACCTTTCTCCTCTGAACCATCCAAGGTATACTCTCAGTGGGAGGGGAACAATTTGAAAATAGCCGCACCAAAGCTGGAGCTAAGAGCAGACCACATAATTCCCACCTACTGACTAAAGAAGCTAACTGCACTCCAGACTGACCAATCTGTGCAATTTCATGAAAGAAATAAGTATTTAATCCCTTTGCAAAAATGTGCTTAAGTACTTGATGTACATCAAGCCTTAATTTCCAATAATTTCTTTCCTGACTGTACAAGTACCTGGGAATCCCACTGGCAAATGGGGACCAGGAAGGTGTGGAAGGTGAAGGCAACAATGGTTCCTTTGGTAATCGGAGCACTCGGGGCAGTGACCCACAAACTGGGCAAGTGGCTCCAGCAGATCCCAGGAACGGCATCTGAGATCTCTACCCAGAATAGTGCAGGATCCTCAAGCTCTCTGGCCTCCCGTAGACGACTTGTGCTTGAAGGATAAAGAACACCTTGTAGGGTGAGTGGGGAATTTATTCAGTGTGTGTGTGCACATGTGTATATCATTCTGTCTTTATAAACAAATGTGGTTTTTTTTTTCATCTGACTATATAGAGTGGTATAAGGAATATATTAAGAATTGCAAGATAAATTATGCATACATGTCTGGGCATATATAAGATACTCGAAAAAGTGTCTCAGGCCTGATAAATAGCAGAAACAGATTTTTGAGTGTTTTTATTTTTTTTTTGTTGTTGTTCTTGTTGTTGTTTAAAATAACAAGATTTAAATACCAGCAATTATTTTGAGTAAAAGTGATTTTTTTCTTTAACAATGCCAAGAATGACATTTCACACTTTTATTTGTAGATTATTCTGATTACATCATAAGTATAAATTTTGTATTCAAGTTATTCCTAAACTTCATGGGTTAAAGCTTCAAAACAGTAGCTGAGCATCACTGCTTATTTTTATATTTAATTTACTGAAGTATGTTTGTAGTTTCCTACTTCAAATTTCACTTTCTTATCAGTGCGTATGAGTGTTGTCCAAAGCCTAACACAGAGGTGGTTTCAAAATGACTCATCCTTTGATGGCAGTAAGTGCAGATATTCACAGTTAATTTGTTTGGATCGAGTGGATATAAGGGCGGGAACAGTAAAGGTTTCTTTGAAAATAACAGTGTTATCTGACAGAAAACACTGCACCTTCAGGTCACAAACACTTTCTGCAGTTCCTCATATAATACCATCTTTAGAAAGTCATTTCACTGAGGAGTTCACTTTGCAAAGATGTTCTTTCTCACTTTTATATCAAAGTTTATAATTTCACATAAATAAAAACAGACCATAAATGCTGCTCTTCCTTTCCAAATGTTAAAGCCAGTATTAAGGTTTCATATTGTAATAAAATAATGAGCAGTAATGGGGTTAATAATGGTAATGGTAAAATGGTATAATGGTTTTCAGCTACAATTATGAGATAATCTATCTGACTAGATGCAATTTTGTTAATGTTTAAAAAATATAATAAAATATACTACTGCTGTAACTGTACATTATTATAAAACTGAATCAGTACCACTGAGTAAAATCAGTATCAGTAAACTTTTTATTCCAAGAACAGGTAAGACTGTAATTTCATTTCTCTGTATCTATTTGAATAATGACTTATACCTGGACATTACCACTGAAATGGATTCTAGATACAGTGTGCCTGGAATTCACCCCTAAGGTGTGATCTTTGGATGATTAGAATCAATTTGTGAACCTTGGGACTGTACAATAAGCCCATGTATTTCTTTTTACAGATATAAAAAGAAAATGAGTGATGGGGTGGTGAATGGTGGTACAAAGAATAAAAGCACAAGATCAAACAGCATCACAGGGAATGAGGAAGTAAGGAGGAATTTTATAATACAGTTCTGCCTGCCTGTCTGAATGCGTGGCTAATTCATTCACCATCTCTTTCAGCTGAAAGCAGCTCAGATCTGACTGTATCTTATCAAGGCAAAGGGTGAGTTACTCACACTGACATGAAGAACAGTAATATCTGATATATTAGCTCAACAGATTGCATTACTGCTCAGAACATACTTGTGCCCAGCTGCTTCCATCTCTCTGCAGTATCCTTCCTGGGGTTATGTTATATTTACAGTCTTGAAATGACAAAAAAATATATAGGATACACAAATATTTTTGTGTTTTTCTGTCTTTAAGCAGCTGATTATAGACCAACACTGCAGGTAATACTGGATTAGGAATTTACAGATTGGCATTAATATTTATTTGAGCTCAGATCCAGATTATTTTATGTAAATGTAACGTGATGCTACAGCTCTTTGTGCATGCAGATATATACAAAAATAGGATAAAAGCATTGCAGCTGACCTCCTTACAGTTAACACAGTTGAAACTCTTGTGATGTACGGCCTTTTAATAATGCAGAAATCCACTTGATCACCACACTACTCAGCCTCCTATGGGATCATGACATGCATTAAAGGAAATAAGCTATCCCGAGACGTCTCCTGCAAGGTCAATGTAGTGTATCATGCAATTGGAAAATGGGTCGAAATGAGCAATCACACTTGAGACATTTTGTTCGTCCCAATGCTCCACTAAACAAGAATTCATTATTTACCTACAATCATTTGTACCACATGGGAACTTTCTTTCTTACTTACAATAAATACTGCATGTGCATTCTCATTGTTTTTCTAATATACCATATAGTGACATTTACAGCAGTGGAGTACAAATATAAATGCACTTTAGACTCTCTATTGTGCTTTGGCACCAGCGGTAATGTCTCATACTACCTCACGAGACATTCTCTGCTGTGCATAATTTGCTATATTTCCATATTGTATTAATGTTTTCACTTTTCAGCTTTTAAATTAACATTTTCTAATACAGCACATTTAGGCGAAGGACATCCATAGATCATTAACAAAAACAAAAAGAGAGAAAGAAAGAAGAAGACAAATTAGAACAATGTTTGTAGGTACTCTTTGAATATAACAGTATTCTTGCACACCCTGTGTGTCAGAAAGCAGCCCAAAGGGCAGTACATGTTTGGCAGAGGAGCTATTCCAGTTGTTAAAGTTCTAAACAACATACATCATTTGCTGATATTCTCTCCAAGGTTACAGAAGTGCTTGCGTTTGTGGAAAATGTTTCACAAGGCTTTATCAGGCTGATTGAGCCAAAGCCACTAACATACCTGTGGGCTACAGGCCAGTGTGGCTGTGGTAGTCATAATAAAAAGGCTACAGTACAGTTTTTATTGTGCTTAAGTTTTGTGTAGGCACTTAATGATGCAGAATAAAAAGGAACGCTTTGTAATTATTATGATTGATGCTCCACTGCCATCAAGTGGAGAGGCAAGAGTCTGCAACTGAAGGCCATTAACAGTGAAGTAGATAATGTGAAGATAAAACGTCCATGGGGAAATTTATACTGTTGTTCATGTATGTAGTTTCTTTATTATTTGCTATTAGATTGAAAGCAAGAAAAATTGCCTTCTTCAAAACTCAAAAACAATACACCCTGCTCTGAAGGTATATTTCATATAATTTACTTTGTTTAATGTTAACTGAGTAGGTTATAGTCTGATCTGAACTTACCTATATGTCACATATTTTTCATCATGATTCAAATTAAATATAACAGCTGAAAGCCATGAAGGTTAGTGATTTTCACCTGGATTCACCTGACTGGTCCATGTCCTCCCCAGCTGGTAAAATGCACCCAGTAGAAAATGCTTTGCTTCTCACAGATGTTGAATAAAATGGTCCTACAGTCTGTTAAGACACATCTGGTTTTGGAATACAGTCTGTCTTGCGTCTCCAAATGCACTGAGGTTTCCTAACACATAATCCTGCTGCTTCTTTCACCATTAGAGTTGAATAGACAATATCCGAGTGACCCTGGATGTATGGAGTTTGTCACTAGAAGTGCTACTAAAATTATTTTTCTTAAAAAGATATGTTTTTGGTTTTGGTTTTGGTTTTTTTCCCACACTTTCACCAAGAAAGGCAAATTTACCTCAGTATAACTCAAATCTTGCAATTCAGCAAGGTTATTCAGGTACAATAAATGACACATACCAGTAAAGAAACATTTTTATCTGTGGCATGAGAATGCCATGTATTGTAGGAAATCTCAGTACCTTTTCTGAAGATGTGCCTAAGGGTTTGGATGTGACATCAATAAAATAAATCCATACTTCATTTCATCCTTATGTCAAAGATTATTTTCTTCTTTCTCCTTGAAAATGACAAATCGGCACTTCAATTAGATGCAACAATAAACCAGACACTGTTTGAAATAATAAGAAGGGTCCAGTAGGAAAATGCACCCTTGTCTCAACTTCTTATCAATTATCAAAATTTGCGAAAAGTGAAACTTTTGAAACAAGGTGACATGGAAATCTAGACTAATGGTGTGACATCTCTGGAAGAGCTTGCAAAGCTTGTTTTAAAGGCAAGTCTTTAAAAACAATTATTCTTATCCTGTCTTGTCCTTTCATATGAGTCTAACTGTACCCATTTATTGAGAATACTTTTCAGCTGGGAAAATCGTGAAGACCTTTTCAGCTCAAACATTTCAAAAAAAAAAAAAAAAAGATGTATGTCAATGTGTCTGCATGACAGAATACTTCAGCACCAAAAATGTTCCTTATCATTACTTATGCAGCCTATGAAACATTTGATAAATAAACTGATGACTTGCTAATGGTTATTTTGTGGCAGATTGATTTCAAAGTGCACACATCTACATCATTTACATCTTCACTGTTCTACTTGTGCAGTGTGGACCCACATGGCATGTGAAATATGAGTAGATGATGCAAATGTACAAAAGAATGCATACTTTTTTATATTCCATCAAAGGTTCCACTATAGAAAGTCATTAACATATGAAAGTTTATTTCTTGGGTACCATTACATTTAATGAGTTTTTGGTATATATTGCACTTCTTTTATTTCATATGTTACAATCATTCCTGTGTAGTTAACTCTGCTTTATGTCCTCATGGGGTTAGTATCAGTCTTTTTTCAGTTTGCCTTTAATCTTTTTAAATTCATTTCAGTTGTATGCATTGTGGAGGTTTATGGAGGTTGTAGCAGTCAGACAATCGAAACGTCATCTTCCCTCGGTGCCTCATTGCCTTTATGTTTATATGCACATTATATTCTAGTTGTTATGGGTCTTCTGCCATTAATAACATTTTGATCTGTGCCAACTATGTTCCATTTAGCAATACTTCCTCATGACTGATACATAATTTTTTGTCTCATCCAAGCCAATTTTTCACAATATTTCATCACTGGATTCTTGGCCGTGTTCTGCGCAAATAGTGAGCTACAGCGAAATATAAGACAATGATGTAAAAAGGTTCCTGAAAGTGAGCAGTATTATTATTTTTAAAAGGACATATCAGCTCTTTTGGTTAACATTGTCTGCAAACCTGCCACCTTTACCTTGCTGCTGTTGATAGACTGAATGATGCCTGATCTGTATATGTGCAGCGTCATTAACCTGGGAACATACAGGTCAATAGTGCTGTCTTCACTACTAGCCTTCTCCCTGCACAGAGCATAACACTGTTACAAGAGATAGATGGGAAACTGCTGTATCTGATTATGGAAGCTGAGCTGTACAACTCCCCAGTCCTGCTTTTAGACTCTGCTTCTGTAACACCAGAGTTAGTCTTGAGTGTCCCAGCTGCTGCCTTGACCCGTGCTGAGGACTACTGGCAAAGGCTACAGGGTATACCCACAGCTGCGTTCAATTCAATTTTGTTCCTTTTAGCATCGAAGTGCAGCTGGCAAAAGTAAACATGGCAGAAAGCAAAGATCTTTTGGTACACATAATCATAATCAAGTTTTGTTTTTTTCTTATCTTGATTTCTCTAACAATAAAAAACTAGCCAATCATCTGATGCAGTAAGACAGTGCAATGTATCTAACACTCCATGGCATGGTGTTCCCTTCAGGCAATAAACTACATCTTTTTTGCTATTACGGTGTGCCTTAACATTTTAATTTATTTATTTAATGACACAAGACACTGTCAATTGCAGTATAGTTTGTTGTGCATTATGCAATTAGACCATTTTGTTAGGGCAATAATTCTGAAACAGTGCTATTAAGCTCCGTGGGACTGCTTGTTTTTGGCTGCTTCAACACACTGTATTCAAATCATTATCTTGTTATCAGGCAGCTGCAGGATTTACCTCCTGGCTGATCATTTGAATCAGGTGTGTGGGTCCAGGGATTGGGGTCACAGGCGAACCTCTGTGTTAACATTTTGAAAGCACTGAGGGGCAGAATATATATGTAGGGAAAGTATGGACTAACATGATGAAATATAAGGGTCAGTTAGGGTCATTCCCTCAGTGAGGACAGTGAACATCATGAGTGTGAGTTTGAGGAACAGTTCAAGTTAAGGGGTCATTTAAGGGTCAGACATATAATGCAGGGAAAAAGTGGGTTTGGATAACCCATCCTAGGTGAAAAAGTAATTTCCACCTAAAAGTAATAACTGCTTATACAGCCTTTGGTAGCTAAAACTGCAATCAAGCACTTGTGATAATCTCAATTAGATTTAGGCCTAGACTTTGATTAAGCCACTCCAAAACCTTCATTTTGTTTTCTTTGAGCCATTCAAAAGTAGGCTTGTTTGTGTCATTGTCTTGCTGCATACCCAAAGTGTGTTTGAGCTTCAGGGAATTCTATTTTTTGGCAAATGTGAGACAAACCTTTGTGCTCTTTTCGGTCAGCAGTGGTTTTCACCTTAGAACTTTCCCATAGATGACATTTTTGTCCAAAATCTTTCTTATGGCTGAATCATGAACTCTTACCTTAACTGGGGCAAGTAAGGCCTGCAGGTCTGTTGATGTTGCTGGCAGTAATTAGGCCTGGGTGTTGCTAGTCATCTTGAAATCAGCTTTTCAAAACAAGTGGTTAATAACAGTTAATTCATGATTTAACAAGAGGGGATAATTACTCTTTCACATATGGCCAAAAAAATTGGATAGCTTTTTTCCCTTAATAAATGAAATGATTGCTAAAAACTGTTATTGCCGGCAGTGGCTGTTCCACCTCATAAGACTACTTCATTTAAGATATTCCAGCATTATTAATTTGCTTTGACCGAGGAGCAAGTAGTCATTAATATTAATATTAACTAATGTTGATTAATGTTAATATTAATCTATACGGATAAGCACTAGCACTTTATTGTTGATTTTTTTTTGTTGTTGTTTGTTTTCCTTTTTCTTTTTTTGTATGGGTTAATCCATCTTTCTGTAACATATTCACCTTTAATGGTGAATATGGTGATTTTTTGTTTTTATGTTTGTTTTTATAACGGTATAAACAATGAAAGGTGGCGGACTGGCCAATTCGTCATCATCGACTCTGGGCTGGACCAATTACAATACATCTGTATTGAGGTGAAGAGGAAGCGATTTGTCCCGTACTTCAGCTAGAATGAAAAAAACTCCAGTTTTGTGTCTTTTTTCAGCTAGAATGAAAAAAAGACACAAAACTGGAGTTATTCTGTGTCTTTAGGCTGCACAGCTACCTCTTCTTCTCTCATTCTCTCCCCTCCCTCTCCTGTTGCTACTTCAATCATGAAACTGATCAATGATCAGTGGGATCGGCTTTTCTGTCGCAAGTCCCGTCTCTCTTGTTTGTTTATCGCCCACTTTGCGCCAGAAAGAAGAAACCAGCAGATGTCGAGCTAAACAACAGCAGCACGTTCAAGCTGTTGTTAGAATTTATTTGATATTAATTTCTAGTATCAGCTGATGTTTGCTGGAGCCACAGCTGTAAAGCTGCTGGTTATGATATCGGGTTGGATATGTGGTGAGAGGGAAACATGAAGATGAAACCAGGAGATGTCCTTAAGTGGTCATCTGGTGTAAACTGTATAGAAATCATACATATATACAAACGAGACAGTGTACATCACTGTCACAACAGTGTTTGTTTTCATTCAAAGGCTTTATAGTTTTTCCTATAATACCTGGTGGGCCGGTCTCTAGTCAAAATACCCGAGCAGATTTTTTGTCCCAGTCCCAGTCCTGACAGATATAGTTGTTTTGATTTTGTTTGTTTTTTCGCAGATGACATTATGCTTATCAGTTTTATCTGTATTACAGCTAAATAGTTAAAATCCCACATGCAATCTATTTCTGTCATTAAACTGTGTTTATTTTTTTTACTGTCTAGTTGTATTGTAATCACATCTTACTAGATGCATTAACACTACTAGTTTATTTATTCTCTCACTTTTATTTAACATTGCTCCTCATCACAGAGAAAGAAAGTCACAAAGAAATAATTATATTTTCAGGAAAGTATAACAATTTCTCTCAGGCATCTTCGCTGCTAATAGCCTGGATTTTATTTTTTTGTCCCAGCAACATCTGAAGATGACACTTAAATGAGCCATGTTACATAAAGACTAAAGTTCATTTGCTTTTCACAGTGAACGGAATCCTTCCTTCACTGGAGGAAGGATTCCAGGAAGGACACTGGAGGAAGGACTCCCGCCCCCCGCCCCACTGACTGTACAGGAAGTTAGCACAAATGATGATAGAGGTCCTGCGGGGTTCTATCTTCAGTTAGCCAAGGGTGGTAATGGGGTTACAGTGTGCAATTTGCTACTCTACCCCTGCAAGCTTACATCAGCCCCTCTCATCGTTCGTCTTAAAAGCGGATTCCTAATCGTTCTGCCAGCAGAAATATAGTTTTGGCTTTGAAGATGGTATTTTTTTCCAAAGAAATAAAGTTTTCACTTTGAAGATGCTATTATTACAGATGAATTTATTTATTTATTTACCCAGGATGGACTTGAGCCTTTAAAAGTGTCTGAGGCATTTTAGATTTAAAATTAAAACTTCAAAAGTGTTTAAGCGGCATAACTGACAAACTGCTTTTCACATTGTATTTAGGGACTATATATTTGAAACACTATTAAGTCTATTAAGAATAAAATATTATTTTCACTACTATAATATAGTATAAATTAGGAAAGCATGTAAACATACATATTACACTAATTTTCAATTACATTCTACATATGAATAAAAAACATAACAATAAAAATATTAATACCGCATTAATTATCATTATTAATATTATGGGCAGTTAATGAGAATTTTAAGCACATATCAAACCTGTCATCAAGCACAGTTTATCAGTAAATGAACTGAGTGTTGACTAAATATACTTTTACTCATGAGTTCACTGCATGGAACAACTCACAGCTACACAATAGAAGTTATCATCTTGCCTCATTCATTACTTGTCCTGTTTGTATTAAATTGTGCGTGATGAACTAATGCCCAAGGACAACAGAAAATCCCAATAGTGTCTTTCAAGCCTTGACATGAATGTGCAAGGTTGCTTATGCAACAACTTAATTCTACAACTTAGTTGTCAAAACATCCACATTGGTATGGGTGTTCCCAAGAGAGCTTTACAAATCAAACAAACCCACAAGGTATTGTAAGAAACAGTTCATAGATAAGGAGATTTATAGATCTTTAGTTTGTAATATGTTGTTTTTGAACAAGAGTACAAGAAATACTTTTGTAGTAATAACCTATGATTCAGTAGCTTGTGGAACAATAACTGTTGTTTTCTGCATGACTTCATCAGTCTCTCAGATAATTGTGTTGGAATTTGTCCCCTTCTTCTTTATGTATGGCCTGTGCTTCAGTTCACTGAAGTTTCCAGGCATTTGGGCAACAGCACCACCTTGATTCGTTTCTTATTCTGACATTATGTTGCAGATTTGCTGGTCTGCTTAGGATCATGGTGCGCATGACTGGATTTTGCCAAGCTTTAGCTGTTGGACAGATGGTCTCACATTTGACTCTAGAATACCAGATGACTTCATGCTTGATTCAATGACTGCAAGGTGCTCAGGTCTGTGGCTGCAAAACAAGCTCAAAATGATCACCCCTCCAACTGTCAATTGCTCAAATGATTGACAGTTGGTAGGGAGTGTTTGTGATGACATGCTGTGTTTGGTTTCCTCCAAACGTGGTGCTGTGCATTATGGACAGACATTTTTATTTTGGTCTCGTTTGTCAAGAGGACTTTGTTCCAGATGTCTTGTGGTTTGTTCACATGCAACTTTGAAAACCAAAGGCATGCTGCCATGTTCGTTTAGGGTAGCTTTCTTTAGTTATGGTGAGCGAGAATAGTTGTTTTAAAAAATGCAGGTGATTTAATCATTATTTTCAATGCAGAGAAACTATACCTACTGAGTGCTGCATTGTTATCCAACAGAATCCCAAACAACTGCTAGTGCAATAATACAAAACCAATACATGTCCACCTCTTTAAATACAAGTCACTGGATAATAAATTTCTCAAACACAAACATGTAAAATTGGAATTTTGGAACCATTTTTAAATTTTGAGAACACTGCTATATGTTTATACACTGAGATTTCAGATTAAGTACCAGCGATTAGTACTGAAATCTAGAACCCGTGTTATTGAAACCTCTGCAATATAGCGTCTGGTATTTATATATATGCCTGAGTCTAGATAGGAATTTTAAAAAGAACTTCAAATTAGTTAGTATTTTACAGTAAGGAAAATAGTTTAAAGACACTGAAGGTTTTTTAATGGTCAAAAACAACAAAATAAAAAACACTTTGACAATCAATATGTGAGAGAAAATGTTAAGAAAAAAAAACATTGTAAGGATATGCAGTGGATATGTTTTGTGACTCTTTGGCACGGACTAAGAATGAGTTCAAACCAACAGCTAAGTATAAAATTGTCATTATTTCCTTAGAGGCAGGGAAACTTGCCATCACTAATTCATTCAACAATAAATTCTGCACCATTGAAAAGAGTATTTACTATAAACACAATAATATTCCCAAACACACCAGTAAATCCAGCAAGGAAAAACTTTAAAAGAAATTAAGGGTTAAAGAGCTCATCTCAAGCAGCCAGGTTTTGTACTGGAACAAACAAAGTTCAGCTCACATTTACCATACTCTGTTATTAACAGATGATGGATGTTTATGAGGGAAAGTGAGTGCTGGAGTGAAATTAGAAAATTGCTGAACTCCTAAATCTTAAATAAATAAGTATTAAAATGAAACCCACATTGCTCACCTCCACATGAGACCAAAATGCGAACAGAAGTCTAGACAGGTAGTCAAGCCAATAAAACTGGGATTAATGAGGCACTGTGTATGACTCTTTGTGACTTCATTTATGAGCTCACTGAACATCTGCATGCAGTTGACAGAAGTCAGTTGGTATGTATCATAACTTTATCATTACTTTTGGCAGTGCTTTGCGGCTGTGCATGCATGTGTGCGTGCGTGCGTGTGGAGGGGGAATCAGGGGGGATTGTGCTTTTCTTTCATTTGCATTTCATAATGTTATCAGATATCCATGTGTGGTGAGAGAGTGCAGCTGGGCTGATGAGCTACTGTAATGCAAAATAAATGGCCACAGTTAAAAATACAAGGGAAAACAATATTAATATAAATGACAAAATTACTATTCACATTATGACAACACTTTCTGAATTATGAATAGTGACCCATATGCTTGAAATGGTGGGAATTTAAAAGCACAGGGATTCTACTAGATAAAAAAAGAATTTAATTTATATGAGTTGTCAAGACAAGTGGCCAGAATGTTTTGTACAAGACAGGGAAAACATGTATGGCCATTTAACAATGAAGGGTCTGTGATTTGTTCATGCTGCATAATAAGTAAAAACATGTCTGAAGGATTATATGCATTTGCATAATATGAGCCAACAGTGTGAATATATATTATTTAAACATATAGGAAAGAGGCACAGTTCACAGGAAAAAATTTAAATGCTGATTGATTCTGAAATTGATTTGGTTCAGTGAATTTTTAGATGTAAGCATTTCATGAATTTTCTCAAGCTCTTCTTTTCTTACCTTGGCTATTCATTACGTAGAGCACATAGGGGTTCTTTGATTCCATTGCTTTTTCTACTCAGGGGGCCAAGTGCTGCGAAAAGTTGGTGGGAAGGAACTGAAAATTTACCTGGATGGGTTTAACTTCTGTTTGCTGGAGAAGAAAAGTTTAAATAGGTATTGCAACATATGAATACACTGTTTTTTGCTCATTGGCACTGTATGATTTGATTAAACCATGTTCTAACATAAAATAAATAAATGAGTACAGCACATTTAGATAGTAAGAATAGGTATGTGGATATATAGGGGCCTTATTTAAAAAATGCAAATAGTTGTAAACACCACAGAGTGCAAGAGTGTATCTTTTTTTAGGTTTTATAATACTCTTCTAGAATATTCTTAGTTGTAAACACCACAGTGTTTACAACTCAGCACATATACAATCTTTATTATTGTTATTATTATTTATGTCTTAAATCATAATCACAAAACATTCAATGAACTCATATGAATGTTCTAAATGTTAGGACTCTTTTGGTTGTGTGATAATCCACAGCAGGCTTTATAATATGAGGTTACTTAGCATAAACCTCATAATAGTCGGTTTTTCCCTTCCACCAACATCTAGCGTCTTTTATGCTTTTTAAGAAGGCTTTTACATTTTTATAAACTCTAGCTATGCCTGGAACTGCGCTGGAACACATTTTTTAGAATATGCCCCCAAAAAGAAACACAAACCAAAAAAAAAAGATTATTTGGAGTACTGCCATTTTTGATCTGGCAAGTTAGAACAGACCTTTTATATGCTATCATTCCAGACAATCTATTACTAACTGAGAGTTGGTTAGATATTTAGTTAGATATTTGGCGTCATTTTTTGTGTAGCATGTGTCACTCACTGACTCAGGAGTGTGTTGAGATATTGTCTGAAAATACCTGCAGCACACACCCCTCAAGTATTCTATCTCCCAGAAATGAACAGTTTGGTTGTATTTGTATGAAACCCGCCTGCTGTGGATTTCGAACATGTTTAATTTTTATTTGGCGGTTCCAAACTGACTACGGATGTGAGATAGACGAAGTGCTTGAAATGTATAAAATAAAGTGCTGTATAAAGGTATTGTTAAAGTGAAAGTATCATTAAAGTATGACATGCAGTCAAATGTGCCCTATTTACATGAGTTTTGAGGGGGGGGGTTATGATACAGAAATGAGGACTTCTAGAATATTCTTGCATGTACATCATAATAAAAATATATTTAAGTCATTATAGCTGTCATGTTAATATCTTGGGTAAAACAGGGCATGATTTTATCTGATACAAAAGTGAGTATTATAAAACCTAAAAAAAAGATACACTCTTGCACTCTGAAACATTAATTAAGGATTAATAACACATTTATTAATATCAGATAGTGTATTTATGCATTCTAAATAAAGCATTTTGTTGTAGACACTTATTTGCTCTGTTACCTCCAACAATATCCGGTAAAAATTCAGGGATCCAGTGCAGATATGAAATAGCTTTTATGCCAGAAGATAGATCAACCAACAAACTGCCACTAAACACAGATTCTGTTGACTTTTGCTTTTGCATGACCTCACGTCACCTGTGAAAGTCTGCACGAGGAGTATGGCAGCTCTTTGGGAACATTCTTTCTCCATGACTTAATTGTTCGCTCTGCAGAGACTGGCTGTCTCTTGGCTGTCTCTTTCTGCAAGTCAAAACATGCTACATAGAGAACATTGTGTCATGTAACCTACCTTGTACATCAAGACAGGTTTTGGGGGTTTTTTTGGTTGTAGCTTGCCAATTTACAGTGAGGTCATAAAAGGAAAATTATACATAGCTAGCCAAGTCTGTTAAAAAAAAACAAATGAAAAGACAATTGCTCGCAAATGCCAATCCCAGAACTCGGTGTACTCTAATTATCAGAACCAAAACTTTCACTTCATGGTATTTGATTTGTCTGAACTTGAAGTTAATTAACTAGTGAAATTTTCCATAATAGTTGTCTACGGCAGCACTACAGTTACTCCCAAACTTGTTTCAGTCTAAACTTGTTTTTTAAAGCTTTGACATTAGCATTTGACCATGTTACAGTCTGTACCAAAAGAGCAGAGTAGCTGCTTTACCATTTACTGAGGGTGCTAAGCTAAGCACAGCAGCTTCTCAACCAGTATTGTTGATCTTCTCACCAAGAAAGAAAGCATGTTGGAATATTGGGCCACTTCTTTTTTATCTTTACATTACGTTTCTGTTAGCAATACATCTTGTCCATAATCTCAGAAATGAGTGCCTTTCCTGTGTCTGCTATACTTTTAAATCTGAACTGTAAAAGGAGAGATCATTTAAAAGGTTACATTTGTATTGATGGAGCTGAAATCATACTCTGGTTCACCTTCACCATTAAACACACTTAGTTTGGCCAGAACTCCATAAAAGGAAAACTTTGAGACCGCCTTTCACATATCAGTTCTTAAGGGGCAGGATATAAAGAAAGCAGCTTGATTTCATTGGCTAAACTATACCCACATGTAGGCATGGTGTCATAGACAGTGCTGCCTTATTCTCAAACTTGTCAGGGAAGCTCCAGAGACAGCACGAACAGACTGCAACTGAGGTGCTCTTTTGCTCTTTCTCAGTGGCGGATTTGATTAAGCATATGGTTACTGTTATAACCTGTAAGTACATTTCGCACTTAAAAATTTGAATCACCTTGCATTTATTTGTCACGTCATGTTTATAGTTAATTCATTGACTGTTGGGTTTACTAAGATGTTTTATTTCTTATATTTCCTCTTTTGCATTTATAGATTGCCTGAGTTTACTGCAGCTTTCAAGAAAAGACAAAAGACTTCCATTGTCACATTTACAGTCTGAAAATGAGCTGTACAAGGTAAGTTACTGTTATATATTTATATATATTTTATGTGGTAACTGTATTAACATCAGAATTCACAAAATATTTTTTATGTTGAAATATAGGATAAATTATATCTATAATTTCATTTATCTATATAAAAATAGATCTGATTTTAAACCTATGATCTTTTTTTTCTTAGAGTTCTTCATGCCTTTAGTCATCCCCAGCACACTGTGAATCCAGTTGAAATGGCTAAGTGTCTGAGCCTCAGGCAGGAGCAACAACTTTATGAACTGTTTTCCATGTCGCACCTGAAATCCACAAAGCCTCCTTGTAACCATACTGACTATCCAGTGAAGACCCCTTATCCATTATCACATCCATCCTTGCCTTCCACTTCATCTTTACCATCACAATTGTTGCGCTTCCCTCACTCAGCACCAGAAAATACTCGGAGCTGTTTACGCAAGCACATCAGCAGAGAAATCAAGAAGCAAGTTGTGTTTGCAGATGCCAAAGGATTTGCACTTACTGCTGTGCGTATGTTTATTCCTGAACCTTTGTCTCCCACTTATACCCTGGCGATGAGACCCTCTCCAGCCAAACTGGAAGGCCAGCAGTCAACCTCTGATAAACTGAATCCCTACAAGTTGCGGCTGGGTTTCCCTCAGCCAGCCCAGGACCAGAAAGCCTTTCTTGCACGTTTGCAAGATATGAAAGTACAGCTGGAAAGCTGCAACATTTCTGAGTACGTCTTAAGTGGTAAAGTGTTTGTTGCCCATGTCGCTACTGAAAAGGATGTGTGCATAAGGGTGACCTTTGACTCCTGGCGCAGCCATCGTGACATTCCTTGCACATTCTTGTGGCAACATCGCTGTGGGGGGTCTGATGTGGATGTTTTTGGCTTCAACTTAAGCTTAACTCACAACATGGATCCAAGGGAGCGAACTGAGTTTTGTGTGTCATTCAGACCAGGGCCTTGCGCTACACCACACTGGGACAACAACGGGGGACAAAATTACAGAGTGTGGATGGAAAAAGAAAGATCAAATGTGAACCAAGACAACACTAATCGTTCTTACCCCACACTTTCAAAGCATAGGTCACTGTCGTGGCCTTTACACAAGTCCATCAGTGTGCAGAACTGCGCTGATCTACAGTATATTCAAAAGACTCAGGGAAGATTGGAAAGTGCGTCCAAATTGAAATCACCCAATACCCTCTTCACAGACTTAAGAAATATTATTTTAACTTAAAATATTTAAGAAACAATGGCTTTGGGGAGGGGTACATGCTTATGAAATCTACCGTGCTGTATATGTCTGCACAGATTCTCAGTCATCCAGGACATGGTAGTCTAAGAAGCTTGCAAAGAAAGCGACTGGACTTCTTTAAGTTTCGTGAAGACATTTTCATCAAGAGACTTTTTCAATTCTGAAACTAAATGATGGAGAGTCACAGATACTTAAACCTTGTGGAGGTTTTCAGTGGACAGTGCTGGTTGATCTGTAATATACCCTTGAAACAATTCAAACATAATGCACCTCCACCTCCTAAGCTTAACTTCCCTTTTGAAATGTGAAAACTTGTTTGACTTGATATTCTGATTAAAACTGTCTTAAAATATAATTTGTCTTTTTGTCCATCTCCTTGGCAAGGTAAACTGTGCAATATTGCATAGCCGCATGTTGTAGTGTGACATAACATCACTGGGGGAAAAGCAAAAAACATGAGACCTATATTTGCTTAAGAGCAAAAACATATATCAGCAGATAAAGGTAATTATTCCAAAAATCTTTTTTGATGAGCTAACACAATGAATGGACTTGTATATTCACACAGACATTATTTCTCTGGCCTCAGTTCTGGCTCTGGTGTGTGTTTCCCTCTTGTGCGTCATACATACCAGAAAGAATAAATTAACAAAACAAAACAGATCTTCTGGGCGAGGTGACAGACAAGCTTTGAATGGGACGTTGTGTTCAAACACACCCTGGGAACTGTTACATCTTGTCATGCACATGACTGGAGTGGCAAACACCATGTAACCATGGCAGCATAAGGGACAGCATGTACTTTGGATAATGCATGAGTTTGTGTTTACAGTACATACAAAGGTGGAGTCATTATTAGATATTAAAACCACACGGAGGATGCTATTGTTGCTTTTGTTCTATTTATTCTAATCTTTGGGCTGGTTTCTTTGTCCTACTCTTTCATTTCACACAGGACAGCTCCCAGAAAAAACAACAAACCTTTTTGGAACTGTCATAGCTAAACAGCTGGGGTGTTGCATTTGGGGCATTCACAGATGAAGCTGGTTTTCACACCTTGTAGCCTTAAGTACCTATTTATTTATTTTACTTTTTTTTTTTACTATTTCATTTGAGTATTATATTTCCCACCTCTTCCACCTACTAAAAGATAAGCTAAACAACAATGTCAAGTATTTTTTCCCAGTACTGAGATACATTCTCTGAATAAAGGTTCCAAAATAATTCTTTAAAAACATTTTCATTCTTAAAAATGAATTACCCATATTGATGATGCATGTCATATTTTGTATTTTTTGCCACATGAAAACCGCAGTCACAAATGACAACCTCCTGCCAGTGGGACTGGGATGTTGGTCATTTTGCAAGCTGCTGATAAACACCCTCATTTGTCATTTTGTTTTGAGGACCCATTGCATTCTATAGTGCACAGTATTCACAATCTAATCTCTGGAGACCTGGGGTACAGTCCTTGGGCAAGACACTGAAGCCCCAAATTGAAACAGTGTGGACATTAAGGTTTCCTGTTCATCAATTCAGACAAGTCAAAGTAAGGCATAGCCATCAACACTATAGTCATTTGTTGAGGAACCATGATAATGGCAACTACTACATAAATATTAAAAGACTGTATGCAGACATCCACACAAGGCATTACGTCTGAGAAAGACTTTTCACTGGTCGATATCTTTTTTTCTCTCTCATTTTATCTTTTAGAGAGCAGCAGGCACAGCTGGGTGGTGGCCAGAAGCCAGCTACCAGCTGCTGGTGATTACAGTGCTAAAGCTCATGTTGTCTGAACAATAGCCTGCAGACTGATCCAGTGGGCTGCAGCCACAGCTGTGATCACAAAGAGTGAGCTTTGGGTAGCTAACAGAAGTGGCTTGCTAAAAGCAAGTAGACTGTAGTGACATGATTTATGCTTTTTCTATAAACTCACAATTAACTAAAACTCTGTCTACGATAGGAACAACAACAAGTAAATGATCTATTTGGAATAATTTAAATGTATTTGATGTTTATATCAAACTACCTTCTTTCTTTATCTTCCAGGATGGAAAAAAAACAACGTGAGTACTTGGATCAATGGTGTTAATAAAAACATTAAACACATACTCAGCACATAAAACATAGGAAATAGTGTCTGTGATTAGTTCAAGTCATGTGCACGTCTCCAATGACTGTAGAAAACATGGACGACGCGACAGCTCCCCAAAAATTAAGTCAAAACGTCGCTATTGCCCCCTGGTGTCTGGCTGCAGTATAGGTCATAAACCCCGCCTCCTACATGTTATCGGATGGAACTGGGGTCAGACTGGGGTCCTACCATTGTGGGAGGAGGTGCGGTCGCGTTGTCCATGTTTTCTACAGTCATTGGTCTATATCTATAACAGTCACATTCAGTCAATCCAGAAAAATGGGTCACCCAAAGAGTTGCAACAATGAAAGGCAAACTTTTTTTTTTCTTTCAAGATTAAATGATTATAGTTGATATAGTTGATGATAATAGTACACAGTCAAAGGAGCTTGCAAAGAAAAGCGTCTGGACTTCTTTAAGTTGCTTGAAGACGTTTCACCTCTCATCCGAGAAGCTTCTTCAGTTCTAAGGTCAAATGGTGGAGAGTCCCAGATATAAACCTAGTGGGAGTATCCCCCCGCAGAGAGACAAAAGGACCCCCTGATGATCCTCTAATCGCCTGAGCCAAGGTGTGAAACTGGGTGTGAAACTGGGTGTGGGTCCCAATCAGCCAGGGTTTTGGGTGAGCTCATTGTGAAACCTGGCCCCACCTTATCATGCAAATTCCTGAGGTCAGATGGCCCAGGGTGTGAGTGAGCGTTAAGGCATCTGGGGAGGGAACTCAAAACTGGATTATAGATGGAAGACAGTTTGTGTGGTAAACCACCGCCTCTGTTCAAAGATGGTCGCTCACAGTGGACATAGATGACTTCTTTCACTCCTCTTTCAAACCATCTGTCCTCTCTGTCCAAAATGTGAACATTGGCATCCTCGAAAGAGTGTCCTTTATCCTTAAGATGCAGATGGACTGCTGAGTCTTGTCCTGTGGGGGTGGCTCTTCTATGTTGTGCGATGCGCTTGTGAAGTGGCTGTTTGGTCTCTCCAATGTAGAGGTCTGGGCATTCCTCGCTGCACTGTACAGCATACACCACATTGTTAAGTCTGTGTTTTGGAGTTTTTTCTTTCGGGTGAACCAGTTTTTGTCTGAGCGTGTTGCTGGGTCTTAAATGCACCGGGATGTCGTGCTTGGAGAAAACTCTCCTAATTTTTTTTGATACACCGGCTACATAGGGGATGACAATGTTGTTGCGTCTGTCCTTCTTATCCTCCCTCACTGGTGTCTGATCTTCTTTTCTGTGCCTCTTTGCTGACTTTAAGAACACCCATTTAGGATAACCGCATGTTTTGAGTGCTTCCTTTACATGCATGTGTTCCTTCTTTTTCCCTTCAAGCTTAGAGGGAACAAAACCCAAAACCCTGGCTGATTGGGACCCACACCCAGTTTCACACCTTGGCTCAGGCGATTAGAGGATCATCAGGGGGTCCTTTTGTCCCTCTGTGGGGGGATACTCCCACTAGGTTTAAATCTGGGACTCCCCACCATTTGACCTTAAAACTGAAGAAGCTTCTCTGATGAGAGGTGAAACGTCTTCAAGCAACTTAAAGAAGTCCAGACGCTTTTCTTTGCAAGCTCCTTTGACTACGATGACCTGGATGACTGAGAACCTTCACAAACATAATAGTACACAAAACGACTAGATGTCTTAGTAGAATTATTTGTATATTTTGAATATCATGTGTATTTGTATATGTTACAAATGCTACATTATAGTGCTTGATGCAAAGTATCTTATTTTTAAATAAATAAAAACGCTGTGAAAGCAGTGCTATGAAAAAGCTTCCTTTGCCAATTTGTGTGATTTGTTTTAATGCAAATTTGGCAGACTTACATGTTACAGGTCATTAAACCAATTTTTCTATCAGAAAAAGACCACTTGAGCAAATACAGAATGAAAATTTTAAAATATGATGTAATAAGAAAAAAGCTTTCCAAACTTGTCTGGCACAATGTAAAAAAGTAATTGCCCGCTAAACCTAATTGCATTAGCAACCAGTTCGATGTGCCAGTGCAATAGAATAAAGGATGCTAGGATGAGGATGACTCTAGCTTTAACTTAACCTCCTGGATGCCTAGTCCATGCATTCTTAGGGTAATATTGGTAGGTCAGCCAATCCTGTGAAGTTTGATTACCGTTCCAAGTTTTCTCTATTTATGGATATTAGGTCCCACCTCTTATCGTGGTTCACTGGAGTCTCAAAGCCTTAGAAATGGTTTTGTAAGCCTTTCAAGAATGATAGATGTCAATGAATTTTTATGTGAAACAATTGACATCAACCATTCTCCAAATGATCTTTATATTTGTTGAGAGGTGTTGCTTTTTGAGATCTACTTCACTTCACTGTTCAGTTTTTATTAGTTTAAGTTTGGTGTTACAAAATGAGACTGTTACAGATATTATACTGAATCCAGCCAACACAGACCAAACATCAAATTAATCCATGTCAATAATATCCTTTCAATGTTTTCTTGTTGGCCACAAAAGGAAACAAGTAGAGCAGAGTGCCCTCTATTGGCAATAATCTTTAAAGATTATACTTTGGCAAATGTCATATAACAGAGGAAACAATGCAGGATCACAACTACAATCCAAGATAAGCAATTTAGTGAATGTAGGAACCCATGGATGGTCATAGGCTGCTCCATACAAAATCACATTACCCATGTTAACCATCACAATATTTCTACACTGAAAGAGCGTTACATCACTTTTAAAAGGATAAACATATCTGAAAGATTGAATTCTTGGTTCAATATAGTTGTTTGCAGGGGTCTTATTGACACTGGTCACTGGGAAGGTGCTCATGCTCAGGATTCCAAGAAGACCTTGCAAAACATTCAGCAGCCTTTCTGTCACACTCACAGATGAACATCTCACATTCATTGTTGTTGTCTGAAGAAGAGAAAATAAAGAGCTCAAAATTCACTTCGCAATAACCAGAAGGCCAACAAGTGCTACTATAAAGTTAAATGCCAATCAGCTTTTTTGAGTACTCACTGCCACAGGTGATCTTTTTATTTTGGTCATCACAATTATAGTCATAGAACTCAGTGTAAGGATTGTCCAGGATGGGCCAGCATTCAGGGTGCTGCATAGCATCAGTGTAACACTGGTCATGCACCTGGCAGCACCTACAAGTCAAAACATGAATAATGGTGATTACTGAGGAAAAAAAACTCTTTTGGGGTATGTGTTAAGTAGAATGGCTAACCCATTACCTATCCAGATCATCCACGGGTGTGCCAGAGCCCCCCATTCCACAATAACAGCCATAATCAGCATAGTCAAGAGCAGGCCAGCTATCAGGCATTGCACACAGGATCATATTTCTGAACTGGTTGAGTGCCTTGTAGTCTAAGGACTGGGCTGAAGCACAAGCACAGGATAGAACTATGATTTATACCCTAATGGGATGTGTTTCTATTCATGATATGTATAGTTTAACAGCAACAGACATGCTGTACTCACCAATACAGAGGCCTAGAGCAAAGAAAAATGCAGTCTGGAGGGCATTCATCTTGAAGTTTAATCCCAGAGTAGCTCCCACTTATGTTCAGGCCTGTTTATATATCAGGTATGGAACCTTGTCTGTCAGCTGTTCACACTACACAGGGTCACATAGACTCTTAGAATCAAGAACCAACATATGCAAAAAAGGATAATCGTTCTCACACTCGGGGAACTTGTGTTCAGATTTCTGTAGATGTGTTAATGGTTGCTTCTGTTAAGTAATCATGTTTTTGTTTTTTTGTAAATTTCTGAGTTAGGATTAGAATATTAGTGAAACGTTTGGTTTTGTTTACTGGGTAATTACTGGATCTTTGTTCAAGTCCATTAATTGTTTAAAATATTAGTCAGCAGAAACGACCCAGTCTGTTATAATGCTGAGGCACTATAATATCAGCAAATACTTGTGGGTTGTATGTAGGTTGTCATACTTTTACCATAACATTCTTCTACAAGTACTGATAATTGATAACATCTGGTATATTTACCCCTGGATTTGTATGTTGTACTATTTGTGCAGGATAAATGTTTTCCAAAATATGATTTTTTGTTATTGAAAATAAGCTTTCTGAGCTTTTTTCCACGCAGATAAACGTTTGCAGGGCTCATGGGTCAAAAGGCTTGGGTATGCCAAATTAAAGGGACATTTCTAACGAAAGAAGTACATTGATGTACATAACTATGACTCTATGAACCAGTTAATTGTTCATATTACTATTACCAAAGGAGGAAATGAAATACAGTACTGTGAAAAAAGTCTTGAGCCATGCCCCAAATTTTCATATTTTTTTCCAAGGAGATTTTTTAAAGTGGTCTTGAGCACTCTCTTGACTTTCTGAAGGTCTTTCCAAGATTTTCTTTGGAGAATGGTTGCATTGTCACTCATTTTCAGTCTAGTCCTTGTACCTGATCATTTTGAGAGGAATGTTTTTATTGGTTGTTAAGCTACTTAACACTGACCTATGACTCAGTCAAAATCATCCCTTAAGGCTACGTCCACACTAGCCCTGATAGATGTGAAAACGGCATTTTTGTCTGAAAACGCTCCGCGTCCACACTAGCGTTTTCAGTCATTTTCGCGGAGTTGTGCGTCCACATTGAAACGGCCGAAAACGCTTACGTTCCAGTACTGCGCATGAGTGAAATGCAAGAAGATTCGGCCTGCCTCATTTCTGTCTGCCGTTTATTTACTTTCTGGTAAATGCACCAAGTTTTTTAAATGGGCTAACAATGAGGTGGAGTTGTTGCTGCGAGTAACACAAAAGTACAAAGTTGCAAAAGTGAGTGAGAATTAAAGAATTTGAAGAAAAGCTATCTGAAGCATGTACAAACTGATATTGATCTTTAATAAGGCTGTCAAAATTGAAAGCAAACAAAACAACTGCTGTATAATGCCCTCTGCTATCTTTGTTAAATTGGTCACATAACTGCATCATATGAATAACATGCGTCATCGTTTTCAAAAGTCTCCGTTTTCGCTGTCCACACTGTGACGCATAAGCACCGTCTTCGAATGTATGCATTTTCCAGAGCATGTTGAAAACGCTGCGTTTTCCTTCAGGAAAATTCTTCGAGCAGTGTGGGTTCATCTTGACAGAAAACAAAACAAAAGGTAATTAAGAGAAAGTTTCCCGAAGAGAGTTCAGGCAGTGTATTGAAGAATAAAAGTGGTCAGATCAAATACTGACTTTCAAGCTTGCTAGAACAGTACAAACTCTGCTTTTGCTATATGTATTATATTTGCATTTGTGTTTGCAGATTTTAATAATCTATTCCACCTATTTCCCTTTTTCCAAGAAAACTATAAAGCCTCAAGACTTGCACAGTACTGTATAACCAAGGTTCATTTGATGCACACAAGATTGCAGTTTATAAAATGCATAATTTCATAATCAGCAAAGCTTGTTTCCACCCATCTTTCAGATAGTTATTACTAGGGGTGGGTTTTGATTATCAATTTATTGATTAAAATAGATTCTGGCTTGGATAACGTGATATTGATTCATTAAAATCCAGAATCGATTTTTAAATATACATTTATTTTGCCCGAAACGCCAGAATCTCAGGTTAAACCTCACAAAATCTCTACAACCACAAAACAGCTAAAACTATGGTGGCCCTGGGAGGCCAAATGGACTGCAACTTCAGAAAACACCAGCAATAAGAAAAACGCTGCAAAAGCACACAAAACACAACGGAAATAAGAAAAACAACAACAGAAATAGGAAAAAGCACAACGGATATAGGAAAAACGACAACGGAAATAGGAAAAAAGATCCGACAGACCAGTTGCAGGAAGCAAAATAAGCTCCGGACCCCATGTGACTACCAGCTGTCAGGTGACCATTTTGGCAGCAACATGAACAGCGCCACTGTAAGAGGCACTGCAGAAACTTTTCAGCCATCGGAGTATTCATCCCACTTTAATTCGCATGACATCGAGCTGTATATCAAAAAAAAATAAACAGGTTAAATATTACCGACCCGTATAATGCTCCTGGCGTGCTTTTCAAAAGTATTTCAGCATCCCAGATCTATGCTATCCGGACATACATAACTACCTTATAAACTTCCCATCGCACTACTCGGGAGACTCTTTAAAAGCCTACAAAAGCCTGGAGGGTTACAAATGGACCCAATCTTACGGTGGCCCTGAGAGGCCAAACGGACTGCAACTTCAGAAAACACTTGCAAAAAGAAAAATGCTGCAAAAAGAAAAAATGCTGGAAAAAGAAAAACACTTGCAAAAAGAAAAATGCTGCAAAAAGAAAAACGCTGCAAAAAGAAAAATGCTGCAAAAGCACACAAAGCACAACGGAAATAGGAAAAAAGACAACGGAAATGTTTCTGGGGAGACAATAACCGAACGGACCAGTTGCACGAACCAAAACATGTATGTATGGCTGTATCCCAATTCAGGGACTGTTTCCCAATTCAGGGTCTGCAGCCTTAAAGTACGCAGCCTTAACGGTCCTCAAGGGCCGCGTACTCAAAGACTGCTGAGGCCGGAAGTGCGAGGCTTGTAGGCTTGTGAAATGGGACGGTCTAGCCTCCGTCACGCTGCCCAGGTTGCCTAGCAACCATGATACTAACAGCTGGAAACGTTTCATACAGCTTTGTTTGACAGAAATGAAGGAGAACATATTTTGTACATTTGTTTCTACATGAGCTTTGTGTGATTTGATAAGTATCTGAGGCTGAGACCACAGGACTGTAAAACATGATTGTTGGGCTTCATTTTTGTACTGAACAGTCATTTAAGATTAGCTAGTAAATAACAATTAGCTAATGTTGTTCATGAGACTAAAGTCATCTCACTTTGGTAATGTAAATATAATATGGCCAATATTATATTAATCATTATTAGTTATTACAGCAGTGAACATGAACTCTGTGCCAAACACTGAGCTTCAGTAAAGATTCAAGTTGCATTTATTTATATTTCCTATCACCTTAAATCTTCACTTAAACACAAGTATCTGTGACAGTGTATATATAGATGTATTATATATAAGAGACAAATATTGTTCTTTTAATATGTTGGCATTACTAAATTTGGCTCAATGCTTACATATATGTGTAAAAAGAAAATGTACGAGCTGTGAAAACTGTTTCTGATAGAATGAAGAGTAGACTGATATATGAAATATTCCTTTATTGGGTGAGAAAATCAGACCATGTCATAACTGCTTTAAGTCATACAGAATAGATATCAGAGCCTTAAACAGGCTGGCTTCTGCTAAATGGGTCAAACTGGGCAGAAAGTATACAAACACATAACATCCTTATAGAATATGATGTAACACTATAGATCAACTTACCTCAGAATATATAAAGCATATAAACAATTACAGCAATATGATTCAACAAACACAGCAGTGCTACTGATCCAAAATACTCAAAGCTTCATAGAACTGAAACAAACATTTATTTTTAGCTCCATTCTGCTGCTGATACATACTTTAGGTTTCTGAACATTAAACTTGTTGCTGCCTTTCATAGTGTGTAACTTGAAGGCCCTGAGTACTTTCTCCCACACTGAAAACACTGGGATGATAACATTATTTGAACATTACCTAATAAGACTGATTCAGCACAGACAGTTATGTTAAACTTTCCTAGCAGTCCTTCACAAACAGGGAACAGTCTGTCTATTCTCTCCATCTGTCAGCTGCTGCTGGCTCTTCCTCCTCCTCTTCCTCACACACTGTTGAGTTTGTCCTGGTGGATCATCAGGGATGCAAAGCCTCACAGATGATGTGCAGCAGTGGGTCCCTCAGTCTGTCCTCACTCTGGACACTTGCAGTTGTCACACATGGAAATCAAATGTGTGATAAGCTGCAGGATTCAAACACAAGTGTAACTTATAAATACATGTTCATACTTTTATTCCACAATCAGAGAGAAAGAAATGGAGAGAGAGTGCAGGACAGACAGACAGGTGACACTCTCAGGTGTATACACTGCTACAAAACAGCACAAGAGATGGAGGATTTAGTGTTTGTGTTATTACGAGTGCTAAACAAGAAGAGTTCCCAGATGGTACAGTGGACACATGTGTGACTGCTGTGATTAAAGCATCTTTCTTTCAGCTTAACGAGTGAACCGTCAGCTCGTTCAAACACACATTAAAGTCCGTTTGGCTCGACACCACCGAACAGAGGCAGCAATATAACATAGCGAACATTAACAGTGCAGTGAATCCTGCTTGTGCCGTGATATTCAGGACTGCAAACTGAGCAGCATCACTGACTTTCAGCCTGTTGTGTTTGTGGATATATGACTGACTTTAATTATCCACAAAATCATCACATTCTCTGTAAGATTAAGGTCGACTATCTAACGGCTAACATTTGCACATAAATAAGTGACATAATATTCAGAACTTACTTTTGAAAGTTTACTCTTTGGCCGCTCCACTTCTTTGAAGTGTCTCCCAGTCCCAGTGCACTTGTTAGCATGTTTTGGTTCGTGCAACTGGTCCGTCCGGTTATTGTCTCCCCAGAAACATTTCCGTTGTCTTTTTTCCTATTTCCGTTGTGCTTTGTGTGCTTTTGCTGCGTTTTTCTTTTTGCAGCATTTTTCTTTTTGCAAGTGTTTTTCTTTTTGCAGCATTTTTCTTTTTGCAGCATTTTTCTTTTTGCAAGTGTTTTTCTTTTTGCAGCATTTTTCTTTTTGCAGCATTTTTCTTTTTGCAAGTGCTTTCTGAAGTTGCAGTTCGTTTGGCCTCTCAGGGCCACCGTACAATCTGGCTTTGTAACAAACATTCGGCTGTGGAATCTTCAAGCAAAAAAAATTCTTCATCATCCCCGAAAAGGTAAGTGTCATATTATCCCAGGCAGTGTAACATTAGCATTGTTAGCGTTGTCCTTTGTTTACATTAGCTTTGCTCAAACGCGTCTGGTTGTCAGTAGCTATTTTGTGTTTTTGGTGTACTTAACCAAGATTGTTAACATTTGTAATTGTATTTATAGGTTCAACATTCCCAAAGGCTAAATGACCCACAGTTGAAGCCATGGGTAGTAGTGAGAAAAGACGGGGTTGTCTTGGGAGCACACTGTAACTGCACAGCTGGCCTTGGTGAGAGCTGCTCACATGTGTCAGCTGTGTTGTTCAGCACATGGCAGCATACCAGTGGAAAAAAAAGAAGAGATAGCCGTTACATCTAAGAAGTGCAAGTGGGTCATCCTAAGTGAGGAGTCTTTAAAGAAAGTGGAGTATCAGCAATGCAAGGACATAATTTTTAACAACTCTAAACAAAATAAAAAAGAGAAATCTGCAAAAGATCATCCTGGCCTCTGAGCTTTCCCACCTCTCCCACCTCTGACTGCTGCTGAGCAAGACCAACTGTATCACAACCTCTCCCAATCAGTGTTGCCAACTCCTCAGTAAGGAAAATCGCTATTGGTTGTCCTAAAAGTCGCTAGAAGTCGCTAAATGATGTCATCGCCTAATTTGCATAATTGGTCATGCTAATCTAATTGTAACCTATGTTGTTGGAGAGAGAAATAAAATCGTGGAAGAGACATAAAGTGAGTAAAAAACGTCCTAAATGCATTTAGAGTTTATTTAGAACTACAAATTAAATTTCTTTTAGCAATTATTGTTTTTTTTAACGTCACAATTCCAACCCTGCTCCTTTACCCGGGCTTGGACCGGCAAGTGACCCGAAATAGGCACTCTGGTGGAGTTACTTTGTGTGTGTGTGTTTATAAGTAGTTTTAAACCTTGTGATCCACAAAACAGCATAAGAGTAAAAGAAGAACTGACTGCGTTACAGCACCCGCTGCTTGTTGAGAGTAAAAGCAATACGCGCTTTCACGTCTTTTTTTAGCGACTTTCTTTAGAAAAAAAGTCGCTAAGGGGTCTGAAAACTTGCTAAATATAGCGACAAAGTCGCTAAGTTGGCAACACTGCTCCCAATGTCGCACACAAGAGGGGAAAATCATCAAACCCTAAATTAAAATTCTAAATTAATGCTATTTTTGTTATTTATATAATTCAATGTTTTATATTGCACCTTACCACTGAAGCAAGTGGCTAGTTTGTAGATTTTTGTTCACTGACACAGGCAATAAAACTTTTCTGATTTTGGTTCTGATCTGTATCTGTTAATCAAGACTATGAAACGTGGTTAGTAGAAATCATTTGAGATGGATGTGAAGAACAAAAAATAGTGAGCCCAGGTGACGTCTGCTATTCTCTTATTCTGATATCTGTAAGTAAGAAAGCTTTCCCTTCAAAAGTCACAATAAGGAAACAAAGTGAGAGTTATAATGTGTATTTGTTGGTTGAGCACATCAGTCAAATCATTTTCATTTACATCACTGGAAGGGCACCACAGATTCACCAAAGCAGCTAATAAAGCATAATGGAATACAATTTTGCCTCTTTCTTGTGAGATTCTATAATAGAATGAAACAGTAATGCCAGTTATAAATAAAGACAATAAATTGAATGAATTACGAAACACATATTTCTATTACAGCTGAAAATATTGTGTAATACTACAACCTGAAATGACAAATAGATTGCGTTGGCCTGTACAGGAGATAAAGAAAATTTTTTTTACAACAGCTGTGAAATGGAATAGTCCAAATCACCAAAGTAAAATGGACCTGGACTTGTTGCAGGGATCTGAAGTTACTAAACATTTTGTGAGTGTATGCACTCACACTTAGGACCATATAATAATAATAAATATGTCCGTGATGAAAGTTGTTCAGCACGCCAACGTCCTTAGTCCACTCTGTATGCTAGTATGGGTCTAACCGTTTCACTCCTTTGATTTTTTTTCCTCATACTTTTTTTTTTTCTTTTTGTCAAATCTGTCTTTGACAGACCTGCCGTGTTCTCCGTCATTTTGTACATAACTGTTTTTGGGGCAAATAAAATGCAAGTAGGGATTAAAACTGCAGAATTAATGATTACCGGTGCTGGAAATGCTAGCGCTTGATGCAGTGTTTTGATTTTGCTGCCACTCATACCCACAATGCAATGCACGAAAGTCACGTGGTCTGTCAATCTCTGTTTGCTCTATCCATTGTAGCTTTGCTTTCTGTCTTCTGTTGAACACACCGAGTCTTATTTTTCTTCTCCTCTTCTCTGGAGATAGAACGTAGTTGAAAAAAGATGGAATAAAGTCCGGACTCAATGGATTATCGCTCTTTCTGCCTAAAAAATAAACAAACATTTCAGTATTTCTACTTTAGAGCTTGCTAACTTAGAAAGCACGACAGAAAGGCCACGATGCATGCAACTATGTGGTTTTGCACTCATCAGAAACCACAATGATAGTCTAGTAAAAACTGAAAATTCTTATGTTAGAAAGCTTGTATTTGGTAACTTACCCGATATGAAATGATCGCTGCACAAGCGGAATCCGACGGCTGGAGTCCCATCTTTCAGTCTTGTTTTGCTTACTCCTGGCTCTTTTAATAGCGCTAATCAATTTAGCTCGCCTTTCCGCATCTTTGGGAATGCGCTAAAACGACGGACCTTTCTTTTTTCTTCATCTATTTGTACAACCTGGAGCGCAACAGTTATTGACCATGGTTAGCCTCCTTCACCATGGCAGTCAGCCGATTGCTTCCAAAATGGGGGAGGACCTGTGTGACGTCATCCCCCGGAGCTCTGGGAGACACTTAAAAGAAGTGGAGGATCTATCGGTTTTGTGAGGAAATATGAGAGGTAAGTGTGTTAGCCCTAACTATTAGCCTAAAAGCCGTCATCAGTATTATATGAATCATGATAAAACACGCCTACCATGTTTTGGGTTCCTGCAACTGGTCCATCGGGTTATTGTCTCCCCAGAGAGTGTTTTTTCTATTTGCTGTTCTTTTTTCCTATTTCCGTTGTCGTTTTTCCTATATCCGTTGTATTTTTTCCTATTTCCATTGTCGTTTTCCTTATTTCCGTTGTGTTTTGTGTGCTTTTGCAGCGTTTTTCTTATTGCTGGTGTTTTCTGAAGTTGCAGTCCATTTGGCCTCTCAGGGCCACCGTATAAAACAGTAAATGAGAGCAGGAACACAGATTCTGCACAAAGACGTAAACACAAAACGCGGACCCAACGCATCTGAATCAGTGAGATGTCGCCTTTCTCACCCGACGGCACGGACACGGAAACGCCGTTGGGGCTGAAAGCCGACAGCTTTTGAAGCATCGGCAGGTGCTTTGTGTTTACGTCTTTTTTGTGCTAGATTCTGAAGCTGCAGGTTTTCTCTCTCTCCAAACAATATTGACTGAACCAGCAGCCAAAGACCATCCAAATTACGCTTCACATTTCGCTTTACATAAACATTGTCATGTATTTCCTCTTACTTTTGCTGTTTTGCTTCCACCACGATAAAAATCACACTTCATGTAGAGCTCTCTCTCTAAATCGATAATCAAAACCCACCCCTACTTCTTACCCATCACTCTACGGTGTCGGCCGCTGTTTTTTGTTTTTTTTTTGGTTTATTTTTACTTACTTCCAACAAGAAAGCCTCATTTCTGCTGTTCAATACTGAACAAATTTAAACTCTAATCAAACCTCTGTAACTTCCCATATGGAAAAGATATATATAAATCTTATAAAGTTTGTATCTGTCTTGTGTGAAACTTGTATGAAAAGCATATAAGAGTAAAAACAGATATAAGATCCCTTGAAAAATTATATAATGAAACTTGTATGTTTTGGATACTTACTAAAACAATGTATGAAAGTAATGAGAAAGTGGCCACTTTCATGAGTAATCACATAAGTTTTTACTATTTCTTTTCCATATGGGTTTGCTCTGCTTCACTTTGTTATTGTAGCGGGTCAGGGCTGTTTGGGGTTTTGTTTTGACAGCTATGTTCTGTTGTTCCAGGTGGCAGCGTTATGTTGCCATGGTTACAGGTGATGCTTTCTCTCTGCAACTGTGTGTTTCTGGGTGGAGAGAGCGCCTTTTTTGGTTGTTATGCTAGAGCTGCGCCAAGCGGTTGTGTTAACGTAGAGTCAAGGGACTCTACCTGAGCTGCTGTGTTGAGGACCAGCCCTGCCAGGCCCTGGTGGACACTGTGTCTACCATTTCCCTAATACAACCTGGTGTGATCCCTGGAACGTCCGGGCTGCTTGTGATGGGTTGGTCGCCCACCGACACCTAGCTGATGATGGTGACAGGGGAGAGAACTGACATGCGGGGGAAGAAACCGTTGCGGATCCGAGTGAAGGATCTGGAGCTGGTGCACGACTTCTGGCTCAATGACATTCAAGACTAGTGCATCATCGGCCTTGATCTGCTGACCCGCTGGGGGGCCTGCATTGACACCGCGAAGCTGGCTATCCCTCTTGGTACAGAGACTCTGGCCCTCCAGTGCGGTCAAAAGCAGGGAACGGAGGGGACCAGAGACCGACAAGCCGGGCTTCAGGCAGCTGCCACTCAACAGACTTCGGACGCTGGTGGCACTGGGCCATCTCTACTCGCCCCAGCCCCAGCCTCTAGGCCCGACAAACCTCCCTCGACCGAGACAACCCAAGCTGCTGATGACCTGTGGCAGCGCAGCAGCGTAGGTCTCACCGTTGACCAGCGGCAGCGGTTGAGGTGCCTCCTGGACGAGAATGTGGACATCATTGCCGCTAGTGACGAAGACTGCAGGCAGACGCGGCTGGTTCAGCGCACCATCGACATCGGCTCTGCTCAACCCATCCGTCTGCACCCACACCGGCTGCCCCCCTCGAAACGACAGGAGGAGCGGGCCCAGGAGGCACTGGGCGTGGCTACTGCTCAGGCCACAGCCAGCGGAGGGGGATGGCTCCCGTTGACCACGCAGCAGCTGAAGCGGGAGCAGGAGGCTGACGCGACATTGGTTCAGGTGGGGGCCTGGCTGGAGGCGGCGCAACGCCCAGGCTGGACGGGGGTGTCTGGACAGGGGCCCGAAGTGAAGGCCTACTACTCCCAGCACAACAATCTGGAGACCCACGACGGCCTCCTATACCGGAGATGGTGGGCCCCCGGTCAGGGCAAGGGTCTCCTGCAGCTGTTGGTGCCTCGGTTGCGGCGGTCGCAGGTGCTCGAGCTTGTCCACGGCTCGGTGGGGGCTGGCCACTAGGGGAATGCCAAAACTCTCCGCCGTCTCAGGATAGTTCTACTGGCCTGGTTGTCGACGGGATGTGGAACTTCATGTGCACTGCTGTGACACCTGCACGGCACGGAAGGGCCCCACTCAACGCTCCACTGCCCCCCTGCAGCAGCACCAGGCGGGGGGCCCGATGGAGAGAGTGGGAGTAGACATCCTAGGGCCTTTCCCCATCACTGAGGCAGGGAACCGGCGTGGTGTGTTGGTGGCCATGGACTGCTACAGGAGGTGGAGGGAGCGGCCGCGGGAGGTTCATGACCACATCCCCCAGGCCAGCGCCGGAGTTCGACTGAAAGGAGCCTGTGACACCAGGTGCCGAGGGGGAGCTTTCGTGCCTGGCGACAAGGTTTGGGTGTACTGCCCGGTTCACAAGAGAGGAGTGTCCCCCAAGCTCTGCAGTCACTGGCAAGGGCCAGCGGAGGTCGTGGAGCGTCTAACAGAAGTGGTGTACCGGGTCCGCATGGTGGTGTTGCACCAGGACACACTCTCACCGTACCGACCGCTCGCTCCAGCAGCCGCCAGGGCAGGGGATGCTGGTGGCACCCCATGTTCTGATCCGAGTGACTCTTCCGTCGCCAGTCAAGATCGGTCGGTGCGCCGAAATAAGACACATGGACATTTGCAGGACTTCGTGTTGGGTAATGGGGTTGTCGGGGACAACTGACCCCTTAGGTGGGGGCTATGTAGCGGGTCAGGGCTGTTTGGGGTTTTGTTTTGACAGCTATGTTCTGTTGTTCCAGGCGGCAGCATTATGTTGCCATGGTTACAGGTGACGCTCTCTCTCTGCAACTGTGTGTTTCTGGGTGGAGAGAGCGCCTTTTTTGGTTGTTATGCTAGAGCTGCGCCGAGCAGTTGTGTTAGCGTTGTGTGTTCATCTGTTGAATGATAATAAACGGCTGTGCTCGATGGCTAACACTGCAGGAAGCAAGACCAGACGTTACCTCTGTCTCCTCCTTGTCTGAGCTCGCCACAATATTTTTAAGGTCATCTGCTATAAAAACCCAGACCAGGAAAACCTCCTTCATGTTTTTCTGTGTTTTACCCTGTTACTTCGACACAAAGGAATCTGCTGTGACGCTTACACCTTTGATAAAGTCTCGCAAGTGTCAGCTTTCTTTTAATAGATATAAAAATATAGATATGTACTGATAAGTGATCAGAATTATAATATTTCTGACTGTCTGAGTCAAAAATTTCCCCGATTCAAATCGAATCGATCGAATCATGGATCGAATCGATTCGGGACCTTGTGAATCTGAATCGAAAAGATTCTAGAAATCAGTGACGATACCCAGCCCTAGTTATTACCCATATAGTATGAAAGATAATGTCACAGCTAGCCAATGTAAAATGCTTATTTATTAGACACTTTTTAAAAATAATTACATAACAATTATAAAGTAAAAAATAAAATAAAAAAATAAAATATGACATACAGTAGATAACAAATGATGTACAGACCACTGAGTTTCAATGCAAAGTGCATTAACAGAACAATCTGTAGAGGAGAAAGCAGGAAACAGCATGTTTCAGAATTCATAACAGCAGTATTTATTTTTTGAAGAGGGGCCATATAGGATTTTTAGGATATATTTAAAGGGTAGATGTTGATGAATATAATATTTCATGTTAAAACTTTAAAAATGTACCATATGGTTGGAACACAGGTTTTTGCCGATATTTTACTCAGGTATAAAACAGCTTTCAGTATCATTCCTCATGCAGGTGTATGACTTTAAGGTGTCCTCTGAAAATGACAAATAAAATACTTTCCTAATTCTGCAGGGGCCCTAATATGACTGGAATGCAATATGCACTTTATAAATAATGACTGTAATGACTGCACAAAGGTCAGTCAGTTACTGAAGGTTCAGCTCTAATGATCAAAATGGCTGCAGTCATGTTATAAATTAAAACATGACACAATATATAAATTTTAAAAACATATTCTTTAATAAATACCTTTCTTAGAATGAAAAAAGTGCTTAAAAGGTTTGCAAATTGCAATGATTAAAATGACTACCTGAAATGGATTTATATGTCTAGCATGGTAACATCCCACAATCACCTTTATGTCAGTCCTGACAGCAAAATTAACATGAATAAATGTGACTTTGTCAAAATCAAAATAATCAGAGTCATATTTTTATGGTGATCATGCACAGACACAAAAATTATAAAAATAAAATGATGTTGGTTCAATTCACACAGCTTTAAAAAAATTTCAGTCCTTGACGCCCTATCAAATCAACACAACACACAGAGCAGAAAAGCTTACACATTATAACCACAAATTTCAGGAGCAGTTGTTTAAAATCAACAAAATAATGGATCTGAAACATTATTAGAAGGAAACTGGTGCTCACAATGATCTATGCCACATCAGCTAAACCAGTAGGGAGCAACTACCTGGTGTCACTCTTGATAAAGTACATCAGTAAAACAAGGAAGGATGTGTGCGATGGCACCTATATAAATCTACACAGATGCGTACATTAGTTTATTTGGAGTACATGCCCTAAATTAAAGGCTTATTCTCTCTCTCTTTTTTTTTCTTTTTTTTAACTCTTGTCTAACTTTTGACTGGAATGGTCATAACCACAGCTAAGACTAGTTTTCACAACAAAACAATGTAGGAAAAAAAGCTATATTGGTGAATAGTTGACAAAACTTATTTAATGTGCTCAGTATGATCATCGCTAAATAAATAAACAACAACATAACACAAAAACAGTTAAGCTACCACAGTGCATTTTGTCTTTCTTTGACCTCAACATTTACATTCTTGATTGTGCCGCTGTGGTCTTCTCAGCCACGAGAAAGACAAAAGCAGCGCGTACTTATCTGAGGTCTTTCAATGAGGTTTTCTCAGCATTAGTAATCATTTTGAGTCCTTACATTTTTGTCTGTTTTAATTACAAACGTGTTCATGTTCTACCACATTCTGCTAAGAAAAGATAAAGTTGAGCACTGCAAAGGGCAGTCACTGGAACAAATAGAGGCAGATTAAGTGGGAATGGAGTGACATTACCATACTAAAGAGATGCACTGTAACTGGTAATACAAATTGTGTGCATAATCTCAGAGTTGCTAACCTCTTATAATGTTTAGGTTAATCTATAACTGTAATGCAGGTTACAAGAATTTACTGAGCCAGTATTTTCAGTCACAATATAGACATGGGTACCATCACTTTGGGCATCACTCAATGCCACTGTATATGCACTTGCCTTAATCATTCCCTTCCAACCTTTGAAAAACCAAAATGTACCAAATAAAAAAAGGGGAAAATTACATTACACATTAGATCTTGACAAATTAAGTATTCAAATAAAACAATCTTTACTGACATACATTGTGTAGTTTGTTAAGAACAAAACAATCTAACAACAATCAGTAAAAACCAAACTCATTAACCCTCCAGGGCTGGATTCAAAAATCACAGCAAAGATCATAGTTACAATCATTCAAGTGTTCCCTTAATTGTCTTAGCACTATATAGTATATATAAATTAGTAGTCATTTTGGTACTTAACAATATTTAATAAACTAATAAATATAACATTAAGAAATTAATGAAAAATAATTTACGACATTTCCTTCATTTTAGCAAAGTGTAGTGTAAGATAAGATAAGATAAGATAAAACTTTATTAATCCCTCGGGTGGGTTCCTCTGGGAAATTCGGTAAGTGTGAGAGAAGCTGTGCTTTTCTCTTTGCTGCTTTACTGTGAAGTTGTTTTTAATTAATTAGAGCACAACTTTTCATTTTATTAAAATGCACTAAAAGCTTTGCAGCATGTGACGTTAACAAACAAAATGCCAAAAGACAAGCTGGCACAGACAGCACCTTCAACTGCACTTTTCTGTCATCAGCTGACTTTGCCAAATCAAAACTAATACACAGAGCACTGCAAACAAACCAACCAAGCAAACCTACTGGTGTAGGAATCATGAAATGCCTCCACTTACTCTTTACTCCTGGCTCCCTGCATGCTTTGTTAGTTCTTGCTATTAAAATGAAGCTAGTGGGTGTTGGTGGCCAAAGATTGTATATTAAAAGCAGTAGTGCTTTAAACCTGTAATCTTTCCAGCACGGGAAAAGCCTACTCATTGCAAAAAAGAAATCAGATTTTATGGAAGTAAAATAACCCTACTTTTCTACTGACTTATGACCACCGTAAACACTTTACTAATGAGTTTATGCTTTCAGTCATCTTATGTAATACTAAATTATGTTCACTTTGGAAACTGCAGTCGCATTCAGGGTAAAACTAAGGAAAAAGCAGGTTACTGTAAGAGCACTGTTGTGTATGTAATGACTAAGTGTCACAACCACCACTCGTTTGCCAGTTTAAAAAAGAAAAAAGAAAAGAAAGAAATAATACTTGAAGTACCCAACATCAGGCTTCAAAACAGGTGCCCAAAAACTACGATGTTCTGTATAATTACTATAGTCTATGTTACGTATTAAATATTCCTATAGTAAACAGAGTAACACAGAACTGAAGTGAACACAGTGACCCCATTTACCCACCAATCCAATCCAGCTATTAGTTAGTTGCGCTGATATATGACACAAAAATCAGATGTGATGTACTGCATGGGAAAAGCAGCATCATCACTTAAACTTCCTTTTACAGCAGGCTTCCTTTAAAATAACTCTTTTCTGTCTGTTTTTCAGTAAGTGGCTGTCCAACTGAATCATTTGTTATTTGTATGTATTGCTTTTAGTGTATTACTGTAAAGCAATTACTATAACCCTCAGTCCAAATTTTTTTCTGGGAATCAAAGTCAACATTTTACAAACTTAATTTGTTCCCTCGTGCTTATTCAAGGCCGCTTCTTTTGGTCAGAATGGATCTAACTGGTGAAACCTGGAAGGAATATACACTAGATTTTTTTTTTTAAAAAGTGTGGCTAGCACTTTGTACACTCGGTGTACAGTTAACAACAGCTCCAAATATAGAAAAGAATGCTTCATCAGATGGGCTTATAAAGCAAGGTGGTGACATATTTCTTCTTATAGCGATGTGTTGCACTGAGTACCATCACTCCGTCCTGTGACAGAAAGACACAACACACAGGAAAAGTCGATTTAAAACCTCACACAATGCATGCTTTCAACTAGGATGGAAACAGTAGCATCAGTCTTACCATGTACAGTTCCACCATGCTATAAGCCAGTATGGTTAAACTGTAATTGGTAGGGCTATGGCTTTTTTAAGACACACATGAAACCAGAATTGCAGCATCATGGTTGCAGGCCTCCCCATACCAGTCAAGTAGCAGTTCACACCCAAGTCTGTTCAGACTCGCATATAAATTTACATAAAGAAAAAAAAAAAAAAATGAAAGAAGAAAATACTGGCAACCGCCAGCCTCCTGGTAGGCACATCTATGGTATTGATTTCAAAATCCTACGTCACCTTGTTCTGAAGTTTCTCGTATTAACAGTGTTGGGTTTATCTGGGCACAAACCCCGCTGGAACGTGAGACCAACAACTGCACGACAAACAAGGCAAGAAGGTACTCTCCGTGTTTGTGGCTTGCGAGGGAAGTCAGCCAAAGTTGAGGAAAAGATTCCTTCACCTGAACTCAACCAACTTCAACTGATTCCTTCGCTAGAGCCCTTTTTATTGTCAGCAAGCAATCATTCATGAATATGCAATTACAAATACACGTGACATTCTTAAGCAGGCATATCTGAACAACTAGTGATGGGAT
Source organism: Simochromis diagramma (assembly GCF_900408965.1). Classification (NCBI taxonomy): domain Eukaryota; kingdom Metazoa; phylum Chordata; class Actinopteri; order Cichliformes; family Cichlidae; genus Simochromis; species Simochromis diagramma. The sequence continues at coordinate 18,277,912 of NW_024387245.1, read as the reverse complement.
TTCCGGCTCTTTTTAGAGAACCGGCTCTTTCGGTTCGGCTCATTAAAAAGAGCCGGCTCTTTTTAGAGAACCGGCTCTTTCGGTTCGGCTCATTAAAAAGAGCCGGCTCTTTTTAGAGAACCGGCTCTTTCGGTTCGGCTCATTAAAAAGAGCCGGCTCTTTTTAGAGAACCGGCTCTTTCGGCTCCGAACTGGCTCTTCAGGTTGTTTTGTTGCTTTAATTAATTTATTATTAACAATAATATAAAATTATGCACAAAAGGAATTACTAATGTAAAAAAAAAAAAGTGGTTTTATTTATATATGTTTATATATAAATATATGTGGTGGCCCCTAGAGACAAAACACGTACAAACTCCAAAAAGCACATACAAACTCCAAAACACATTTCTAGCATGAACTGAACTTCCAAAACAGAGCTACCTAGATCACTTAAATTACACAATTGAAAGCATGAAAGCATATGTGTATTGTTTATGTATATATACACAAGCATTCATATATAGTCAAATAATTAAAAAAAAAAAAGTTCATTTACCTGTTATTACCACACACCAAATCCAGTCGTTGGTACTTGCTGGCTTGTGTAGCCACGAGGTAACAAAAGCTCAACACTGCCCCTAGCATCCTGGAGCACTTCTGTTGTCTTTTGTACGTGCTTTGGAGTTTGTACGTGCTTTGGAGTTTGTACGTGCTTTGGAGTTTGTACGTGCTTTGTCTGTAGGGGCCACTGTAAATATACGTTTATTTATTCACTCCACATAAAATGTAATAAATAAATCATATAATACAAAAATCAACTATTCACATTTCAACTTCTAACTATTTAAATTTTCAGCTTTTTCCTTTTACAAATTTAAAGTGAGACAAACTGTGTGTATGCTTCCTCTCATCTCATGGTAAACAAGTGCACAGAGAATCTTATCAGACCTAATAAGTAGGGCTGGGCTATATCATACCGTTCACGGTAATACCAGTGTAATTTTGGGCAACGATAGGAAAATGAAATATCGCGATAGAATATGGGTAAAACGCACATGCGCAGTGCCTATGTTTACATACGCACATGGCGGCGATGCAGAATGAGAAGAGCGAAAGCGGATCGTTGAATGAAACAGATGAACCAGAACTGGTTTGTAAAAATGCTGCAACTTCAGTGGTGTGGAACTGGTTTAGCTTTCGTCCGTCAGACACACAACAAAGCACTATTTTTAGTAGAGCATGCTAGCAGGCCGTCGTTATTACCGTGTTGTTTGGAAAATACGGCACACTTAAAATCAATCCTTTGATTTTTCTGAAAATCAACAGAGCCCCTTATAATCCCGTGTGCCTTATGTATGAATTCTGGTTGTGTTTACTGACCTCGAAACGATTTTATGTGGTACACGGCGCTCAAAAATCTGTCAAATGTTTCAGTACGACTTTGCTAAGCTACGAAGCCGCACCGCTTGATGGATTGTCGGAGCATTACGGCTATCGTAGGCAGGAGCCTCGCGGAGTGATACGTACTGCGCTTCGACATAATATTACCGTATTATGTGTATAACCTCTTTTTAAGTTTTGTGGATATCATACATGGTTATGCTGAGGATATGTAGGCCAATTTCCACTGGAAATGCCTTTTGGTTAAACTGTCAGCAGGGAATTTACACTGTTACATTTTTATATAACTTTAATGCACATAAAAAACAGCTGCTTGTTTAAGTGAAAATACATTGATGGGGTTTTTTGCACTAATAAAGTTGTGGAGTTGTAAAGTATTTTGTCTAGTGTCAATTATATCGTCAGTTATATCATTATCGCAAATTTTCAAATGTATATCGTGATAAATATTTTTGGTCATATCACCCTGCTCTACTAATAAGGATATGATTTTTATCAGCACATAGATGATTATATATTTCTAAGCATAAATGATTATATGTTTCTAAGCAGAAATGACAAAATAGAAAATATCACCCTTCTGAACAGACTTTCAGAAAACATGACCTCAACTTAAAGGTCAGAGGTCATGTTTTCTGAAAGTCCTGTTCAAAAAACTTTTAGTAAATACACTTATGGCATCAATTTGAAGGTAATGTGTCACCTTCTTCTCAAGTTATCACATTCACAAACTTGAAAGGGTGCCCATGGTGGGAGTCCTTCATCAAATCACCTCTTCAATAAGCTCTGACATGAAGTGACATTATTTTGCAGCATTAGATTAATAATATACATTATAAATAAAATATATCAATTAAACTGTATTACTATTGAAATGTGTCAGATATATATAGTAAATATATATCTTTTTTATATATTTAAAAGAAATTTATAAAAATAAAAGCTTGCTTTTTTTTCCTTTTTTCTTTCCACCCGCCAGTAACACTGAGTCACTGACCTGGGAATGTTAGGCTGCAGACTGAATTATCCTAAACATTAACTATTAACATTAATTATTAACATCTACACTATCAGAGTGTCTGTTTGTGCAGCAGGAAACGTGGCCTCAAACCTCAGTTCTGAGAATGGTGATATGCTCACTTTTCTTCATTGCAGCCACCACATGCTCCTTTAAAGGTTACGGACACACACGGTAACTCATTCACTAGCACATTTAAACACACAGACACACATGGAGGTGCACAAAACACACACATAAACACACTACCTCATCCAGGAGAAGCAATACTGTCAGAACTTTTTTTTTGCCTCCTAACGTAACAAAGACTTCCAAGAAGACCAAGTAAAGGCTATTTTATATTATGCCTGATTTTTGTTTGACATTGCTGTACTAATTATTGTTGCATTTGATTTCAACATCTCATGAATACAATGAAAGGGTTTATTTGTTAGTTAAGTTTTAAGCTATTAAAAGCACTGCAATTTCTAAAATTGAACTGTCTGAACAGTTTGTTTTAAAGAACCTATTAAAGGACAGAAGTATTTTTTAAATCGGATTACTCAACCAAAGATAAGACATAATTAAATAATGTGATGAATATTCAAGATTGTAACTTAGCAGCATTACTAATATATCAACAGTCATTAAGAAGATGAGAAATTACAATTAGTAAAGTTTCAACAGAGCCACTTAGATTGTCCCCAAAATGCAAGTTTTTCTCACAGGTCACACTAGTGAACATAAAGTCATTCAAAAATGTGTTTAAGCTAAATACAGCAGCAGTTTATCTGCTTCATGTACAACTACTTAACTACATTACAAGAGAAACCAAATGGAAAAAAGTGAATATCTGACCACCCACTACCTGAAATGGAAAATACACATAGTTGTTTTCCACTCCTTTTTTTTTGTTGACATGCAGACATTTGCTGTGGCTATCTTGAAATGCAAGTAAAGTTTGTTTTTCCTGTCAGAGAGTTGAAAGAAGGAGAATTATCTGTCCTTCATCTGTTCTTCTGTCCCATTTATCAGCCTTTTTGGCAATGCATAGATTCAATCTGCTGTGCCAACAACGTGCAAGCTTGCTAAAAGCAAAAGCAGCAGCAGCACACACTTTCTGTTAAAATGCTTACAAAGCCGATCAAGTTTTCTCACACGCTGCCGAAAAACATCAAACACAAAAATTTTAAAAGTCACCCTGAAACCTTACCTTAATGGAAAGTGCATAGAGGTGGTTGAGCATGACATGGTTGGGTTCTGGGAGCAGTGCAGGGTCACACTGAAACAATGACAAACAAAACAACAACATTTAAAATAAATGATCTGTATTATTTATTCTTGTGGATGCATTTTTTTTTTTTTTTCACAATTTTGTTGTACGTGTACAATGACAATAAAGGGCTATTCTATTTTTATGAAATGCAGGCAGGGGAAAGTGGGAATAAGCCAAATTCATCTCAGATTACAGCTACTTACAGAAATCCCAGTGTCTTTGTTAAGGATGACCTGTAGAAGGTGAGGTGGAAGAATGGGTGGAGATTTTAACTTCTCTTCCTGTTTAGGGACATAAGGATCCTGATGATATGGCCCAGGAGGAGAGCTAGAAAGGTCTGAGGGGGGAAAAAAAGGGGGAAACAGTATGACAAGAACATTAAATTATTTTCAAACCTATAGATTTTAACAGCAATGTTGAAATCCATTAAAAAAGGCAGGAACAAAAAAAGTTGGTCTTTAAAATGAATGAAGATTCTTTTTGAACACTTTTATACCCCTGCTTTCCAGACATGTAGTCTGGATCAGTAAATGTTTAAAAAAAGCACAGATAAACAGTGGCTGTCAGCACTCACCTGACATGTCAGAGCATTTCTGCGAATCCACCATTAGCGCATCAAAAACCTCAAAGTCAGTCTTCTTTACCTGAATGATATTGTTGACTGTGCCTAGCTGACTGGTTACAACAGGCTGTTAGGAAACAGGAGACAATAAAACTCACAAATAAAGCTCAAAAGTATAGACCAAAAAGACATAATTTATATAATAGCAGGCCACTGTTTGCTTTAACAAGCATCATGATGTGAAGCAAACCACTTAAGCCTCTTAAACTAATGTCCACTCATGACTACTCTACCTCTAGTCACGCCCCTCCACTGCACCATTTGTCCTGATTACCATGTGTGTGCTAATATTTTATACACTTGTTACTATATTTCTGAAGAGAGAAAAAAAGATGTTTATTGTTAAAGCATGACATCAGATAAGGTGACTCAGATACATGCCTGCTGTCAGTCATGAAGCCAGCTCATCATAACCTACACTAGTGGCCTTAATACACTCACAAGTTATTACTCATAATGTAATGATAATATTAATGCATTAGTGAATATATGCTTTTGTCTACCCAGACTTTACAGGAATGGCAGAGCTGCAGTGCCTTTAAAAACTGAAACTGCTGCAGATTTTGTGTTGAGGTCTAGGTAAGTAAAGTAAAATATGCTTGTTTGACAACAGGTCATAAATGACTGTGAGAGTAACGGCTTACCTCAGCTGGGTCGTGGGTCCACTGACCATCCACGTAAAATTTGTACTGATGCTCCCCCTCAGGTAGATCGACAATTGCCACAAAGGTGTTCTGACTTTGATAGATCACAAACAAAAGAAAATAAAACATTTGGCACACAGGTAAGTTAAACCAGCCATTTACAAAGAAGAAGAACTCACATGTACCTATAATACATAGATTTGCCTTCTTGGCTTGTTCTAGTAAACCTTTCTCATATGCAAATAGGAATAAAAGAAATCTGTTAAAACTCGAGTTTAAATCTCAAAAGATAAACAGCCAGAAATTCAACCTGAAAAACATGTTCAGATTTATAACGTGCTCTCACCTTCTAATAAGGGGAATTTTGTTGGCCCAGTTGTTGAAGGATCCAGAGAGGTAGACCTCCTTTCCATCTCCTTTCCAGCGAAAGACTGTCGGCCGTTCCAGAGTTGGTGCTTTGTCATCTGATTCTAAGTCTTGCTGCCAAGCAAGGAACTCCTCTTTCTCTAAGGGTGCCTTAAATGCACATCATACACAAGAATATTGTTTATCAACAAGGATTAGAGTTTGAAGAGATCTACAGGGCCAAGAAGGCTATAAATTCTACCTGATATGCACCTCTAAGAGAGCAGCCCAATTTACCTTTATGTCCTCTCCATGAAAAATATCAGCATCCTCTGGGCTATCCATGAGGATTTTTGGCCTCTCGCCCTCTTTGATACCTCGGCTGTCCCTCCGCTGCGCCTTCTCTCCATGGCCCATTGCAGCCCTCTCACTGCTTGTATTCCCCATGGCTTTGTCTTCTTGAAGGCTGTTACAAGGTCACTGCAAGTAGAGTTGATTCAGCTGTGTAAAGAAAGCCGTAAAGTCAGAAGAGACTACATAACACCTTACAGATTTATTTATAACTGCTAAAGGCTTACTGGTTAAAATGTTGCTTTTTAGGCCTGCAACTCTCAAAAGAGACATTTTTAGGTACCAATGCTATTTATAGTGACTTCTGCAGTAGAACAAGCTGAATCATGTGGGCAGACTACAACTTTTCCATTTCTAAGTGTATCATACTGAACAACTATGAGTTCCTTTATTGACTCCAAAACAATCCCTGGGACGTTAATACCAGATATCTTGTATATGTTTCAGTGTCAACTGTCTTGTTATGTTAGTTTAAATGTGATCCAAATAAAACATGTCTTTCAGCATGATACCTAATTCCTCTAAAGGATGGGTGTATTTGTTTGAGTATACCATTCTCTCTGGAATACATTTACATTACTGCAGGTCATTTATAGGCCTATAAATATAACACTGTTCCTTACACTTTTAGCTTACACTCAGTTATTTGCAATATAAAAATACAATTACAGAACAAAAAAATTTTCTAGCCAACACTCTAACCACACTTTGTTGTTCTTTTACTTATAGAACAACATCATGGAATCTGCACTGCCTGCTCTGTCAGTACACACAAGTAAAGGTAAGACAACCTTTTTAAAAGAACAGCAGAAACCATAGTTACAGTAATGGATTACAGTATTGACCTCATAATGTTATACAATGAAATAAAACTCTACCTGAAACACTCCCACAAGTGACACTGGAGGTTTTAAAGTCAAATGATGTTTTACTGTTATGATACCTGCCAGTTTATTTTATTATAGGAAAAGTATGAAACTGTATTTGGAAATACCACTGAATGGGAGTGTTACTGGAATATTCTAGTACCCTGCAACAGGAAAACATTCTCATTTCAGTTTCCTTAGAATAACTTGGCTATTTTTGGTTATATGATGATATTTATGGAAGACGATATCAAACAGGTGTGTACATGTATGCGCAGCGTGTTTAGCTCTTATCAGCACTGTGTTTACATACTAGCATCAAAGGTTGTGACATGCCTGCGGTTATGTTAGCTCATCTTAACGTCTAAGCTCCATTCCAACTTCCTGTGGCCTCATACTCTAAATTATTCCAAATAAACACGAGGCTGTTGTAAGACACATGAAATAGAAGCTATGAAATACAGCGTTACTAAAGCTAACATTGGGTAACCTACTAGCATATGTAGCCCAAACATGCTACCTGCTTCGACTTAAAAGGTGACACCAACTAACTAATACAAACACCGACAAGAAACGTAGGGTTGTTTTGTTTACCTGAGAAACGTTTGCCGTCGTAGATATCGATGTCGACCTGTCAACTACCTTCCATCCCGCACGAAAACAAAAACATTTGATCCTTCTAGCAGAATCCGGCCCCTGTTGCGCATGCGCACTTCATCCAAATGCAAAATATTAATGCACCCTGACCTCGTGAAAAGCAAAATATTATCAATCACTACTACCGTCGTTTATTGTCTCATAAACTACCCTTATCCATAATAAATCTTTTGGTTTAATGTTCGACTATTATAACCTTTTACAATTTAATTCTGTATAATGACAGACGTAATGTCACGTACTCAACACTAGATGGAAGAGTGGGTCAAGTAGCCTGCAATGTGGGTCAGTACAATGGATATAGAGTTGTGTTTAATGAGCCAATAGAAGCATGAGACTTTTTTGTTCTTTAATACAGTTTAATGCAAATGTGCAACATTTGCTATATTTAAAATGCATATAGCAATCCTTCAAATCCATAGAAAAACACTTCTTTCAGCTTTGATGATCCGCAAACTACCTGCCTCCAACTTGACCTATCCCTGGCATCCTTTGACGACAACCCTCTGCATAGTCACCTTCACTACATCCATGAATCTTCTCTGTGGTCTTCCTCTTTTCCTCTGGCTTGGCAGCTGCATATTTAACATCATTTGCCTATTATATTCTCATATCCCTCCTGTGCACATATCCAAACACAGACTAACCCTGAGCTGTACTCATTTCTCAGCCTTTCCATTCTGGTCACTCCAAATGGAAATCTTATCATCTTCAACTCTGCCAAGTCCAGCTTTGCCTCCTGTCTTTTTGTCAGTGTCATAATCTCCAATCCATACATAAACATAAATATAGATGCAGATACTGATAGAATATGTTAATAGGTCTAAATATGATATGCTTATATATTGTGTTTCATACCACCAGTTAGGCTAATGATGTCTTGCAGCCAGTGACAGTGCTTTGGGAAAATTTAGACTGCTGGTATAACAAAAACACAGCAGCTTTATCCTATCCCTGATATCTATTATGAATGTGTTCCTTGGTATAATTGCCTTTAACACATTTCACAAATATAATATGAGGAATCAGATCCAGCTGTGAGAATGCTTAATACGGTCACCTAAATAATTGTTTGAATTCAAAGCCATGCTTCTGTGATGATTAAAGTATCAACGCCCTGTAGAGATAAAGAGATAGAGACGAAGCAGCAAATCACCAGTCCTTGTAAGGCAGCCCGATCTAACTGTTGGACAGTGTGAAAACTCATTAGGTTGCTGTGGTGGCAAGCACCCTGAGCAGTACTGTGGTGTCTAGTGCCTGGTAATAAAAGAAAAAGCAGGGAAAGAGAAGGTGCAATTAATAACATCAAAAAGTATTCAGATTTAGCTTTAGTAAAGTGCATTTATTATAAGTCATACAGTAACAGCACACTGTGTTGCTACTTGTAACACAGCAAATGGATTGTCATTATTTTTATTAACTACACATTTTTATGTTCTGTTACTTCGGCAATACAAGTGGAACGTTTAACAGCAAATGCAATACTTTTTGCTATTAGTGTTCGCTCCCTGTCTGTTGTTATTGCACCTCATGGGGTACATTTCTGTTACAGTATCTCCTGTTAGCAGTCACACAAAACTGCAGCAAAAGCTTAAAAAAATCATTTGATGTTTGTTTGTCCCCTCACCAACATTCCCTGACTTTATCAACTCATTTTTCTCAAAGTTTGACAGAGATTTAAAAGAGTTAACGATGTCTACCCCCAATGGCACAACAGCATCCTCGAGACACAGGAGGCAGAGAAAGCTGTGCAGCCTTTTGGCACATAATGAGCAGCTAAGGCTCTGTTTTTTTTTAATGTCCAGTAGAGATGTTTGAGCTGAGGGGAGGTGGGATTTCGCTGGACCGTTTTAAAAGAGAAGAATTTACATTTTCACAAGGCCCTGTTATCTGCGCATGTTACAGCAGGCACAGCCCCAAATTACATCCATGGCCAGCCACACTTGACTGCATCACACAGATGTCGATCCACATGGGGTGTTCAATTACAGAGATTTAATTTTTCCCTTCACAGCTTATGCCTTGTTATAGCCAGCTTTTGTTGTTTTTTCTTCAACTTTATTTTTTAGAGATGCCAAAACAAAACAAAAAAAAGCATGAGCCAAAATTTTAAATGCATGTTTTTATGCAGTGGACAAATGCAACACTTTCACTGAGTACACTGAATCAAATTAGCTCAAGAGAAAAAAAAAGAAAAGAAAAATTATAAAAGAGCAATGGCTGTACTTCCTGGAACCAGACGACTGTAATTGGCTCATGTCAGTTGCAGAGACTGAGTTGGCTCCAAGGAAAAAGTTGGCTCTGCTGGTGGAAGTAGGATGTGAATTATTTGCTTACATGCAGAGGATGATCTAAAAATGGCATTGGAGAAATAGAGTTGGATGGCAAGTATCCCCACTGAGGTCTTGTCTTGTTTTTTAGTGAGACTGGAGTGGCTTGTGTCTGTATTCCCATGTATGCAGATGACCTTCAAATCAAACTCTACGATAAGGCAGTGCCACTGACACTCATTATCACCAGAAAAATTAAACCTAATAGTTGCCAATCTGGAACTCACTGCCTATTTAGAAATCCTGCATTGGCACTCAAACCAGTCTGTGAACTCCATGAAGAAACTGTGCGCTGACATTTTACTGCAGCTCTCCTCTGGCTCTGCCTCCCCAGAGCTATGACCGCACTGCCACACTTGTTTACCATTACTCATCCCTGCTGAGTGAAGCCATCACACAACAGCAGCCGTCCGCATCACAGCACCTCTGCCAGCAGCTGGCCCTGTTACACTCCTTGTAGGACACGCCAGATAACCTTTGTACAGAGCTCCTCTGGATCACACATGGGGAGAGATGACTCAAAAGAAAAAAAAAAACCAAAAACGGTTGTTTCTTTGATACTCTTACAGGCTCACATCTGTGCATAACACATTTGGCACACTTGTAGACTAGTAAGCAAAGACTACTTTTATTAAAGCGCTAACATTCAAACATGATGACATAGAATCATCTCACTATCATTAACTGAAAGGTAAAGCTCTGTTCCAACAACATTATTTGTTTTCTGTTGAAGATGTACTTTAAAAAAAAAGATCATAAATACAGTATAGAGCATAGGTGTCAAACTCTGGCCCGCGGGCCAAATTTGGCCCGCAGCCTAATTACATTTGGCCCGCGAAGCCATACCAAATTACCATTAGAGCTGGCCTACTGGTATTATACAGCTAATATATATATTGTTTAGTATTAAGCTTTGCTTGTTCCATATTCAGTTTTCCAGCAAACCTTATTTGAGTCCATAAGAAAAGATTCATTCTTATATCTGGAGGAAGATTTTTTTTTCCAATAAATATTAATGTTAGCCCGCGACTTTGTTCCAGTTTTGAATTTTGGCCCACTGTGTATTTGAGTTTGACACCCCTGGTATAGAGGTTACTGGGGACACTGAAATCAAACAAAAGTCAACTGTGCAGTTGCTGGAGACAGTTAGGAACAAATTAATGCACCATCAAAATGTATTTATTTATTTATGGAAGCAAAATTTGGAAGTGACGATAGTTCCCATGCTTATGACAACAGAGCCCTTCACATGTAATTCACTGACTTTTTTCACAATGCACTTAGGAAAAGGCCATGGTTTATCTACTGTAGACAGAATTGGATTACTGGTTATTTTTATTGATTGAAACTATAACAAAAATGGAAAATACAAAAAAAAAAAAACCCAAAAAAACAGTCATCTCCCTATAAAACAGAACAGTTTGGATTTCTAAGATGTAATAGCTTAGTTTGCATGTTTTACATTCTTGGATTAATTGATTGGTAAATTGGCCATGCATCCTGTCATCATTTGTTTTGGTCTAAGAAAAGTTTAACTTGACTGACAATGGGTGAAAAGCAAGATAGTCCCTGAACAGGCAGCAGGGCAGACTACTACAATGCACACTTTTATTTATTTATACTTCTGCTTCTACTCAATATGACACTGATTAAAGGAGAAATAGATATTTTTATACCACTCACTGCTTCGAGTTGCTTTTTCATGCTTAAAAGAAAGTGAAGTCAGAATTTCTGCTTTGCTTTCAGCTCTTTTCAAACAACTTTTCAACAATCTTAATTTTTCGGAGCCTTTGTTTCAGCAGAAAAAAAAAGTACTCAGTCATAAGCTGAATATCCCAAATGATGCAAAGTCCACACAAGGGGGCTTCAAACAGTCTTTCTCATTAGCACATTAATTTGTGAGGCTATTTGGGCGGGATAACCTTGAATTAATTCAGAGCTCAAGTTTCACATTTGACTCAGCATTTAATGCAGCAATTAGCCTGGTCAAGATGATCATCATTGAATCTGTTATGAAACAATTACATAACATCCTCATCCAAATGATTTCACTCCCACGCTCGCTCGCTCTCCGTTTTGCCTTTTCTCTCTTTCTACTGCTTGTGTGTTTGTCACCTACAGTTAGTTTGAACAGTTAGTCTGACCTTCAGTTTAACATCTGGTAGATGTAACTGCTGAACTCTGTTCTATTACTAACAGGTAAAAAGCCTGAGAGCAACTGGGGAGCTATAGGGTCCGACAACTATTTTACTGTATATTTTCCCTTCTCTATTTTTACCACCTTTACTTTCTGAGGCAAATTATACTCTCTTTTCAATCAATATATGGAAAGTCGCTTAGCACAAAGATGGTATAACCTCTTGTAGGTATGAGAGAGTGTTGTTTTAATTTTAATTGTGTGTAGGTGAAAGTTCCAGTGGTCATACACTTAAAAGCAACACTTAGTTTCAAACTGCTCCATGAAGGGCCACTTCTGAATGTTCTACCTTCTTGACCTCCATGCTGTATATTGAGATTTTATGGTTGAGGTTTTCAGGGAAAGCCTCTTTATACTCCATGAAATGTGTAATCTTCGCAGTCATAGCTTTGTCGATGTTGCAGCAATTCTATCCCGTCATGCTGTCTGCTTCAGCTGCTTGGAAAAAAAGAGTGCATGAGGCAATCAAACAGAGTCTGATAAGTGAATTTTAAACAAGTGTAAATTCAGTGCTACTCTATTGCTATGTTACGCTTGTCAAGCTTTTCATTCTACCATTGCACAACAATGGCTATTCAATTTCACACAGAAGCAAACAAAAGCAGTCTCATTTCTCACCAACAGCAATGGATGCTGTCAGATGCAAACGTGTCTGAAGCATGCAAATTGTTGGGTTTTTTTTTAGCAAATGCAACTAGTTAGCATAAGTTACACTGGCCCTAAGAGTTGATCAAATATTGTGTCATTATAGGTCTGGTTTCAGATAAATCCCAGATGTCACATCGCACATTACATTATACTAAAAGAATGAGAAAGCTACCAGTTCCAAATCAAACATTAATACAACATTGGTAAAGTAGTAGTGGTAGTAGTTTTTCCCCTTTTTAGATAATCCTTGGATGATTTGGAAGGTTATGAACAATACAGAATTTTGAGTTTGATTTGCATGTAGTGTGTTTAACTGTGCCAGTAAAGGGCCATTTCAAAATGAGAAATAGGCTTGTCGTGGAGTTTATACTCATTTCCTGATGCTGTTTCAAGCTGCACTTTCAAAACAGTTCTGTAGTAGTGAAGTGATCTCCTCACTCCAGACCTGAAGAGTTTTAACAACTGAACTGATTTTACAGATTAGAGCTCTATATTATGGAGTCACTGCCAGTGAAATGTGATCCAACAGACAGAGGGCAACGCCTTGTATGCTTCTTTAATGTTTGTGTAAATTTGGTCCAGATTTTTATTTTTTGCCTCTGGTCAGAAAGTTCACATTTTTGTAGTGTTTAGCCAAAACAGTTTGTACATCTGTGTGGTTGAGGTCTGTGTTCCTTCCGGGTAAGGATTGGATTGAGATCTGGTAACTGGAGGCCATTTGAGTACAATAAACTCAGTCATCTTCAAGAAACCAAGTCTGAGATGAATAGACTTTTGTAATATGGCTTGTTATCCTGCTAGTGGCCATCAGAAGAAGGGTAGACTGTTATAAAGGGACAGGCAGGCAGTATTCTTTAAACCAGGGGTAGGTAACTCCAGGTCTCGAGTGGCAGTGTCCTGCAGGTTTTAGATGTGTCCTTGATCCAACACGGCTGATTTAAATGGCTAAATTACCTCCAACATGTCTTGAAGTTCTCCAGAGGCCTGTTAATGAAATAATCATTTGATTCAGGTGTGTTGACAAAGGGTGATATCTAAAACCGGCACTTGAGGCCTGGAGTTGCCTACCCCTGCTTTAAACAATACTCAGTTGGTATTAAGGGGCACAATTTGTGCTTAAACAGCACCTCTACTACCTGAGGAGACTGCGGAGCGCACACATTCCCAGATCTCTGATGTTGAACTTCTACAACTGTGCCATCAGCAGCGTTCTGATGTATGGATTTCTAGTGTGGTTCCCCAGCTGCACCAAGGCCAATCAGCAAGCACTCCAGCGGGTGGTGAAAGAAGCTGGCAGAATTATTGGAACAAGTCTGCCAGAGATTAGTAATATCTTCCCCACTCGCTGTCTGAGGAGGGTGCACAGTATCCTGCGGGACCAACATCACCCTGCGCGCCACCTTTTCCATCTGCTGCCCTCAGGGAGAAGGTACAGGTCTATACAGGCCAGAACATCCAGACTGGCCAACAGCCTGTATCCACAGGCTGTGAGGCTCCTGAACTCTCTGCCCCCCTCTCACGGACAATAACCATATCCAACTTCTTAATAGCAATGAACTGGTCTGCATTGGTGCATCATATCTTTATTCTCTTTCCCCCTCCTTTCTTAAATAGATAACTATCATATCTGACATCATATCTCATGTCATGTTTCTCAGGTCTTTGTCTGAATTTCTTATGAACATTACTTGTCATGTTCTTATCTTGTTGCTAAGGATTGTCTTATTGTACTGGAGTCACACTGGGTTAAATATTTACACTTGGGTTTTAAGGGGTATTTATTATTTTCTTCATTATTTTATTTACGGGTTGTATGGAAGCCCCAAACGCAATTTCATTGTTCTCTGACAATGACAATAAATACTTAAAGTTCAAAGTTCAAAGTTAAAGAATACCCCACCCCATTACACTACCAGATGCATCCTGAACAATTGATAAAAGGCAGAACAAATCCCTGGTTTTATGTTTTTATGCCAAAAATTCTACCATCCAAATGTGGCAGCAGAAATCAAGACTCAAAAGTGCCATCTTTTCCAATTTTCTATTGTCCAATTTAAGCAAAACTGCAAATTGTAGCCAGTTTCCAGTTGTTAGCTGACAGGAGTGGCACCAGTGTGGTCTTCTGTCGCTGTAGCCAGTCTGTGTCAAGGTTTGATATGTTGTGCATTCATTGATGCTCATCGGTATACCACTGGTTACTGTAACCTGTAAACTGGTTACAGTTTTATTTTAGGTTTATTTTTATTAATTTTTCCAATTAATACTTGATCTTTGATTTGAGCCTCATGCCCATTAATATGGTTTGAGTTTTAAAATGAAAAAACAAAACAAAAACAAAACCCTAAATCTGTAAAGTTTTAATTATATTTGCTGATACTTTGAAAACAAAGTCTCAATATGGCAAATACTATGCAAGCATTTCAGCACTGCACATTATCCCTCAAACCACAATTTGATTTAATTACCATACTTTATTTACTTCAAAAGAACCCAGCATAAAACCTCCATTACATGGCATAAACACTACATAATGTCCTATTCATTACAGTAGGTTTCTAGTGATTCAGGGGCAGGATCGCGTGCCTTAAACTTATCGTGTAATCTGTTACATTATATAATTTCATCTCGTTTTCCATAGCAGTTTTTAAAGAGTGCTTCTGCATATTAGCAAAGGACAAACTTTTCCAGCAGATCTCAGTCTTTCAGTACAGTGATTATGTCACAATAGCCCAACTACATCTCATTCCCACAGTGCAAATAATGACATTAGAATACGAGGAGTGGCATTTACACCTTGTTATAGTGCAGCTCTGAGAGAATAATACCAAAATGCACTATATGGCAGTATATACATGTCACTTACAGGGTTAGCTTTCTTTCCCTTTCACAGTTAGCATTTTCGTGAACACAGATTCATGGGTGAAATGGAGAAAACAGGATACATCAGAGGATACAGGAATAAATACATCTTTTTAAATGCATGATAATTTATACTGGTATATATAGCAGTTCTCTTATAATGTATGCAGATAGCTTTCAATGTTGTTTGGTATATATTCCCTTAATGTAGCTGCGTGGTTAATCTCCTCCCACAAATCAAACACTACCAGAAATTAATTTGCATGTGCTTCTGTGTGGCGTGATTAACAGTTTTAATGGTGCATAACACAATCCCATTTCAGTTGCATGGTGTTCTAATTAGGACATTTTGGGGCCCAAAGGAAAGAACATGTGAAAGAGTAGAAGCCCAACACCCTAATGTGCCCACCCAGGGGTCTTATGGAGCTGTAGAGTCTAGGTTGGCTCATGTGATCATCCTAGGTGCTCATCTGACTGTGCGTGATCATTTAAAGTTTCAGAAATATCACCAGCTGATTAGGTTGTGAGTGGGTTGTCTTACTTGTTCTAGCTTTCACATTTGTTGGAAGCTGTCAGGTTTTGGAGTGGGGACCTGTGACAGCTGCTGTCACTTGTGTCTGTGGTGTGTCAGTCAGCGTGCATTGTCAGTGTTGTGGTGTTGAGGTGATGCAGAGGAGGAGAGATTCTGTCACTGGCTTGATCTGCTACCTCATTGCTTCATCCAGTTCTCTCACTTGCCATCCTCATGTCACTGTATAAGCATGTCTATCCTCCCTCACTCAACTGTAGACTATAGGGGGGTACATCCTCCATCTCTCACTCCCTCTGCTGAATGCAGTATCGGATCCTGGACTATAGAGGCAGTCTGATGTGCATGGCAGAACTATTAGGCCGTGCAGCCAAAATATAGATGCCACTCTCCCTCAGGAAGTCTGCCCAGGTCACTGGCCTGTGTAAAAGAAAGAGAGTTTAGTTAGTTTAGTAAATTGATTGTTCAACAAAATTGTGTTTGCTGATAGTGTTGCAGTTTTTTTTATTTCTATACAAGAGCCAGCGTTGTACATCTTTGTAACTGCAAATGAATGCCATGAAATAATACACCACACCACAATAGGAGTCATCCTGGCACCTCGCTACAGTGACCATAAGAGCTATAGTTCTTGATCAGTCCTACTGCATGTACTTTACTTTGTATGACCATGAACTGCATAGCAGTATTTTCTCAATACTGATATGCCCAGCTGATAATTTAAGACATTTTTTCCTGGGAAATTTTTGTCTTTATTTGATAGAACAGTGGAGATTTTTCAGACGGGAAGGTTGGAAGAGTACATGGGGACACCAAGTGGTCCGGGGTTGGAACTGAACTGAGGCCCCTGCCTCAGTTCAGGGCCTTGTGGCATATGGTCACACGCTCAGGTGTCCTTAAATAATTGCAATTTGATACATGTAACGATGGAAAAAAATAATCACAGGTTAGTTTGGGAATCTTAATTAAATTTAATGCATTCTTACCAGTGTTGGGACTAACGCGTTATTAAGTAACATGTTACAGTAACTATGTTATTATTGTGGTAACGAGCACGGTAACTAGTTATTATGCCAAAATCAGGAACGCGTTAATCGTTATTGGGATTTAGATAGGCTCGTTATTCGTTACTTCGTGTGCTTTGAAAGTAACGAGTAACTTGAAGTAACTGAGTTACTTTTGATATAACTAGTAATGTAACTAAGTTACTAATTTAAAGTAAGTTACCAACACTGATTCTTACACATCATGGTTTTTGAAAAAAAAACAAAAAAAAAAAAAAACTTACAAATGAAGTTATTGCTGTATTTAATATAAAACCCAGTTAGATCTCTACCTAAGAAACTTCCACTAGTTTGTATTCATCCTAAAACACTGCCTGCCTGAATGGCTTGCTAATTGGCTGCAATTATTGCAAATAAAAATCTCAAAGTCTCAAAAGTCATGATATGGCAAAGAGGATTCACCCCAACCTCTTGGCGACAGCTTAGAAAGTGAATTTGAAGTCATTTGCATTGGAAACAGAGCTTGCAGCAGGAAGTAGGCAGGTCACGTCACTGTCCATGATGCGGCCTTCTGGGCTGACTTGTTTCACTCAAAATTACTCCTACGTTTCTGCCCAAGAAAGATTTTTACCACACCAAGGTCACAATGGACATGTGTAGGCTGGTGAGAAGCATGAGTTAGGGTACTGTAAAAATTTTACTGCAGGCTTTTAAGGTTTCCTGTAAGAACTTGAGAAATTGGCATCTACTAAAATCGTTTATATACTTTCCATTAACTGATCACTTTGACCCACAGACTGACAAATATTTAAAAAAAAAAAAAAAAAAAAAAAAAGCAACAAACCTGCTGTCGTCATTCTTGCTCCTTTCACTGCCAGAGCTGGCTGGACTGCTCTCACATATGGGGCCAACATGACTTATACTGTACCAAAGAACAAATGTCAAAAATCAAGTGGCAGTCAATGAACAATAAGACAGCTGCCATTGCCTATGAGAAAAAAGGAAATAGAAGTTAAATCATCATGTTATGATGAACGTGGCGGCACTTATGTTGGTCTTGCTGGGAAATTGGAACGTCCTAGTTTTGCATCATTATTTTAAGTCTTAAGGCTTTAAGCTGAATTTCCATTGACAATTAATATAAATCTTATTCCATGATTAACCAATTATCAATCTGTGTTAGACTTGTGACCTGTACCAGGTATAATGCAGTCTGAATGTATGGAGCTTGGTTACACAGTATCCCTTAATTTGACAAGCTGATGATGAATGATTACCCATTTATTTTGTCTCCAAAATGTAAGAAATGTGTTTATATGATGAAGAAATGCAAACCATATGTTTTCTTAACTAGCTTATCTAATTTTTAGAGATGTTTTTCCTCCAGTCAGCAAATCATTTAATGCGGTCCTTTCCAGGCAGTGAGATTTGTTTGACGGCATCAGCTTTTCCATCCAAAATCAGGACGTTCGCATGCGATGTAAAAAAAACTAAATAAAAATCATCTAAGATTTAATACAAGCCATATAAAATATGGTTCTTAAAACATTGCAACTGCCTATTTCATGAGGCTGTCTCCCACAAGTATTAGTCATTTTTTTTAGAAGCTCTTTTGATAAATTCTGATGCTTCATCATCAGAAGGTAAATTCATTTTACCTTTTACACCATAGCATGTGAATTTCTGCAATCCAAGGGAGCAGAGTTTTCTGTTTCATTTAGTACATTTACTTTTTAATCAGCACAAATGCATATGGTTGTACTACATAGGGTTGCCCTAATGGACACTGTGCTCACCCAACTTCCATGCATGTGCTCTGAAAAGAATTTTAAGGAGAAGCATTCCTAAGGAGAAGAAAAGGATTTCTTTTAATCCCTATAATTAAAGGCCAGACTGAATATTACCCATGTCTCTGTATAACGAGACCTGATCATCTCAGTCTCCTCATTAAACTTGAGAGATTCACGTGTCTATTGTTGCTTTACATCCAGAAAGAGACACTTTGGAGTTTCTCCTTCCCTTAGGCTCCTTATGAAGCAAGGGTTAAATTGCACATTAAATCTAAACTGAGGGGTTCTCTGAGAATACTTGACTGAGTAGTGCTCAAGGATGTTGAAGTGAGGAGAAAAAAGACAAGCCATGCAGTGCTGAGTCACACTCACCCACAATTCATAGGAGAGCAGAATCCCATTAGTCTGTGGGGGGATGCCGAATAGGTGAGAGGGATGGAATGGTACAGCTTAGATTTGACAGCACAAGATATCAAGTGGTAAACGAGCACATGCAGGCACACAGTGACAGTGATGGAAAGTGCATTTATTACAGTACAAATCTGAGGACATTTCAGTACATTTCTGACCTGCAGTCAAGCACTTTTGCATGTGGCAGTTATATCTTTAACATGCGAAAATCATCTGAACACTTATTCGACTGATGCACATACACCGTAAAACAAACAGAAGTAACCCCATCAGAGATTTTTTTTTTTCTTCATTATTACTCTGATGGGTCAGTCAGTGGTTACACTGTCAATTTTCCTTTCATTATTCCATCTACTGGGGAAACTAGTTGGGGTTCCTCACAACTTTAACCATAAATAAAGCTACTCGCTGCATTAAGGGGACACAAACATCAGCTGTGTAGTTCAGTCAAGCAACAAACTGCTTGTCTTGAGGTTATGACTGTTTGTCAGAGAGCTTTGTCATTTTCCACTTTGTAGTGTTACTTGTGAGACATATCTAATATTGTGTCTCAACTTTGATGCAGTCTCACATAAAGCCTTGCAAAAGGCAATTTATCCATGTTTATCCATGTGCCCATGTCAGCGTTAGAAACTTAGGACTCATACTGAAAGTAAAATACTCTATTTAACAGTATACATAAAGGAAACATTACCTCGCCTTTGATGTACATGGGGTTATTTTTCAGTTTAAATATTTTTTTGATATTATTGAAATGTGCTATGTTTAATAAAAAAAGAAAAGATCTAGAAAAATATTTTAATTCTAAGGACTCTTGCCATTTTTTCAGTGTTGCAGTGGTGCAAGCAGCTATTGCATTGGTCACTGTGCCAAAATAATTTCTTTGAAGTCCTCTGTTATGTCTTCACTGAGCTAAAGGGAAATTGAACTGAAGAGCTTCTCTGCACCAGGACAAAGAAATATTACACCCCAGTCCTGTTACAGTCCACACGTGCTGTCATGCATTGTCAGTGGCAACAATGACATTTAGTTTGCTTAACTCATTGGGGAAATGGTTATCAGAAGAAACCACAGTGGATATTTTGACCCTGCACAAATCTGGGGGTTTCACTCCATGCAGATTTTCTACAGTGGCCAAAGAAGTGCTCATCTTAACCCAAACACTTAACGGGGATAGTTGTTCAAACCAGAGTCAGTTTTTACTGTAAGAATAATATTTGTACATTTTGGTGACTTATTTGATAATCAATATTCTCCTCATTATCTTGGAAACAAAGAATGATGAGATGCAAATTATGCAATCAGCAAATGTTGCAGTAGGAAGAGTACTGGATGTCTGCATTAACTGACATTTCTCCTTCATTTCGGATGTTATCATAATCTCTTGTTGATTTGCATATAATAAAAAAATATTGACAGCAAGTCAATTATGGAGAAGTTCCATTGTTATAACTAATTATCTTTATGCAAATGTACATGATGAACACTACTGTGTAACGAGAAAAGCTTTCCTATAGTGTAGATGTCTTGGCAGTTTGGATTGGCTCCTTCAGAGTTTTGTATTTAAAAAAATAAATAAATAAATAAATGAATAAATATCCAGTCAGGTAAATACAACCCCAGTTCCAAAATGTTGGAATGTTCTGTAAAATAGAAAAACAGATTACAATGTTTAAACTGAGAAACTTTTGGATTTTAGGAAAAGATAATTTTGAATTTGATCTCACAGACATCTTAAAAGTGACTACTAGCCACACTCTTAACAGGTGCACTTTGTCTTACTGAAATATGCCAAGGCCTTCTCTGCAAAAGTTGTTATCTAGATGGGAGCATGTTGCTCTTAAACGTGTACCGTATATACCTTTCTGGATTGATGGTCCTTTTCTGATGCACAAGATGTCAATCTTAAGAGGCACTGATGCATCAGAGATGCAGGCTTTTGAACTGAGTGCTGACAGCAAGCCAGATGGTCCCTTATCTCTTGTTGAGAGGACGTGGCGTTCATTTTTTCCAAAAATAATTTCATATTTCAATTCACCTAACCAATAAACACTTTTTAACTTTAAATGAGTTTTATCCCAGAGAAGATGCGACTGCTCTGGATCATGTTTAAATGTTGTGTCTTTGCATCACAGAGCTTTAACCTGCATTTGTGGCACACTGAATCAATCACATCATTCCTGAGCCCAGTGATCCAGTGATTTCCATGACAGAATCAAGGCTGTTTATTAATGTAGTGCCATCTGAGGCTTAATAATCAATGGTATCCAATATTAATTTCGGCATCCCAAAGATTTATCAGTTTTCTCCGAAGCTCCTGATTATATTATATTGATGATTTATTCAAAGTTGTAACCATGACATAACCATTTATATTGAGGAACAGCATTTAATGCTATTGGCTATAGCAGTTCTGTCAGAGTGAGGAAAAAGAAAATTAAGTTGGCTGACAGCTAAAGTCTTTGTGAGCCCAACGTCACAAGGTACTCCTTACACCAACATGTTTTCATCCCAGGGTGTCAAATATTGCCATTCCGTCTGACGTAACTGGGATCACAGAGATACGCACAAGCTGTGCTTTGGCATCTGTGCCTTGGTGGATCAGCTGTGGCAATACAGTATGCCAAGACCTAACTTCCTACCTCTACATGAAGAGGTAGGAAGGGTGGCAATGACAGTGGTATAAGTCACAGGCTGGGAAGCTTGTGTCCTGTGCAAGTCCTTTGTATTCCATACTTCATTGTACCGACTTTGTATTCAGTTGTGGGCTAGTTTTATTTCAAGCTCTTTTTATAACTTAAACTTTCACTTGCTGCTTGATTAAAACCTCCCACCATTAACCCTGCATTTTCACATGATCCAAGGCATAGCGCCAGCATTGTGCTCTTCTCCCAGCACATTGCTTTAACTAAATATCCATAATTCAATTATTTTTCAAAGCCATTTTGTAAGATTGATCTTTGCATTTAAAATTCTACATCATAAAACTAATTAGGACAATTTAAATTGAAGCTAGACATCTCAAGGTTAATCTCATGCATTAACATAAATAATGATATTATAAGATGGGAAAGAGTATGGCATTTAAAGAGAACTAATCAGTGGGTGTAGTTTAATTCAAAATGCTGTCATATTGTGCGTTTGGATAAAAGATTATTGCAGCAGCATTCTTAAGACAGACTTTTTTTTTTCTTAAGACTGACTTTATGGCATTACTAGAGGTGGGTGTCACATTCATGTTATCGTGTTTCTATTCCCTAAGTGCCCAGACCTTTTATGCCATCTGCAGTTTGCATACAAATGACTCCCTAAATTCCTTCCAATTATCCTTGTAAGTGGCATGTGGTCTACTCACCTCACATTGCAGGACTGCGAGTCTTTCTTGAGCTTCTCGAACCAAGACTGCTGAGCTTGGCGGCATTCAGCTCGTGTGATTACACCATCTTTATCCAGATCCAGACCCTGAAACACTGACCTTGCAGTGTCTCTCTCCTTGGCAGTTAACAGACGCACCAATGAGTTCTATAAAAAATAAAATCCAAGAAGTGTAAGAATAGCATTTACCTTTTAGTGATTTAAACAGCTATAATTCAGTAAAATTTACACTTTAGGGCTGATCTTAGCCATTCTTGGTCATTTCCTGTGACACTTGGACTGTCTGACATATTCTGCCAACATTGCTTCATCCCGTACTACCCCAAAGTCTCAGACAAACTTCAAATTTAACCTCTCAAACCACAATCTGGGAACCATCAGCTAGTCTGCAGCCTTAGCCTCTGGGGGGGGTATCCAGATGGGATAATAGATTTCTATTCATCATGCATGGCTCCATCCTCAGACATTGTTTATGCATGAAAAATAAATTAAAACAAAAAGCTAAAAACTTGCAAAATAGTTACAATAACTGTTAGCTTCAGGATTGCATTTAGGAAAAATACCCACTTTCCACACAGTATTATACATAGCATCATGTGCAAATACCTGTTTATAGAAATTAGTCAGGCCAAAAACAAACAAAAAGAAAACTTATTGTCAAGGGACAAAATGAATAGTTCAGCTGTTGGATGCAAGCCAGATTTTTGGGCATTTTTTGCCTTTCAGTTAGTTTTTAGATTCAGACTGAAAAATGAGATCATTTCATCAACAGCTACAACGATTATTGCTTAAACACTCCCTTAGTCTGTAAAATGTAATTAAATTTATATATGCATTTTTTCTATATCACAAGGAATAGAGTATTTTGAAGGTTTTTGGAGGTATAATTAAAGTGTTCTACAACAAAACTCATCAGGGCTATGTAGGCCATGGCTGAGTGTAAACCCAAACAAGAGTCATGGTAGTGGAAGAAGACAGTTCAGGTCGAGTTTAAAAATGCGGTGCTGATTTATCCCAATTATCTTGTTTCCTTAATCCACAACTATACCTCTGTGCGAAACTTCCTTAACACTGCCAGAGACTCAAAATAGAGAAAGTCCGACCACTCGATGTGTCCCTTCTTCTCAGGATCCAGCGCAGCAAACTGGGCCAAGACTTCCTCTTCCTGCTCATCAGTCAGGTCCTTTTCAAACTGCTGCTTGGATACAAAGTGGCGGTACTGAAGCAGCTCGTCTGACACCAGGCACGACTCTATAGCAGCAGGGAACAATTCATCACACAGGTTCTAATTAGTCACCTGGCAGTCTTCGACATACATCATCTTATGGTGAGTGATTTTCAACAAAATGAAAAGCATCCTCCCACTGACTGCCGTCCAGCAAAGTCACAGCCTACTACACATTTCAAAGTAGACTGGGTGGAGGGCAAATGCACTTTCTCAAGGAAACAATGTTGTGGGCAGTAAACGTCTGAGGTGACCACAGACCAGACAGGTGCTCAAGATTTCATCTGGGATCTCTTTGCTTTTAATCACCAAGCATTCCGGACATGTACAACCAGTGGCAAAGCAATACTGCAATGGCAGTACCAATTTGGGTCTTATGGTGATTTGTGTCATATCATCTTGAGAATATAATGGGTTTTTGTTGAGGATGTTAATTTTTTTTTTTTTTTTTTTTTTTTTTATATAATCAGATCTGCAAACTTTGCACCAACCAACAGTGCTGTCCCGTACAGTATATCAATAAAAGGTTAAGTATTAAAGATCTTGCATGGCCAGCGTTACTACCATCTATCAAAACCAAATATCTTTAACCTGTATTCAGTAGCTCACCAGGGATGATCTTGCATTGCTTGAAGGTCTCCATGAGGCTGTACATCTCTTCTTCTGTGAGAAGTAGATTGAGATTGTCCTGCAGGAAGAGATGTGTGGGAAGAGCAGAGTATTACTCTTAATGCAGTCTCTTTTACAGTCAATTGGCATGCTGGCACTCTTGATAAGAGAATATACTTAAACTGGTCCTGGGAAAGTCTTTACAGGAGGTGAGATGAGGCCAGAGTATTACGCTTTGTAACATGATGCTCAGACCATTTCTTTTATCGCAAGTGGCACATTGCTTGATGGATGAACATAGTATGCTTAAACTAGTCCTTGCAATTAGCTACATGCATGTAGCTTTGACTAATGAACTCATTTCAGTGTTTCCTGGGTAATTCATGTAATGTGCCTTTTATGTCACTCTCCATAATGGCATCATAATTAAAAGAAATAAAAGGATTTTTTCCAGATGTTAGGTTCACAATGACTTATTTCATAAATTTACATATAACGATGTTAGCACTTAAATCCACGTGTCAACAAAAAGCAATTTTGCTTTAATAGGAGAAAACACAGTTATGCACTTTTTGTTTAAATTAACAGATTTCCAGATACACACAGGCCAGAGAAAACCAGAGCTGGAAAGACAAATGTAACCAAAGATGTGAGATAGTCATTTTATTCCCCAACTTGTTCGAATATCAGCAAAAAAGATGCTGCTATCTAAATTTCTACATTATCACATAAGTGATGTGATCAAACTTTAGTCTCCTTGGGATTATTGACATAAGCCAATTCTAGTTTGTTTACATGGTCCTTGATCACCCTGACAATCTGTCAGGGCTTCATAAAAGGCACATTATGAAATCCAAATGAAATTCACAACCGCCCACACTTAGAAAAACAGATGAAAAAAATACCCTTAAGCTTGGCAAATTGAAGCAAATGGTATATATAATAAGGCCAAATGAATAAAGCACATATGTCAGCCAAGTGTGATTAAAGTATGAGTTCCTGTATAGCAAGTGTGTTGAGTGTTTCAGTGTCAGTATCAGTCTGACTAACACTCCTGCCAGTATCTGCATTTCCCCAAATATAAACAGATGGGATGGTTAGTGTAAGAACAATGTATTCTAATATAAAAATAATGTGAGTGAATTGCGCTGTAAAAAACAAAACAAAAAACCCCTAGCCTCCCCATCCCACCTGCTGACAGTGACATCCCTGCCACAAAGGACACTGGTGGTTGGTCAACATGGGCACAACATCTTAATTTTTCTCTTCCTTTTCAATTTATAATCAAGATCAAAGTAACTATCATCTTACCACCTTACTGTCTGTATTTCAAGATCAAATGTATGTATCGTACTTTCCACTCACTGGGGTGCTTGAGCAGGCTCAAACACCCTCATGAGCTTGAAATGGATAAGCAGTTAAGCACAGGGATGAAGGGGAGTATGGACTGTAATAAATGTAATTTCATATTTACTATAGAAATTGTGGCTCTATAAATATCTAAGAGCTGAAAGTGGGCAGTTCCACTTAAACAGTTAATCCCACTGACAAAATTAGTCACTAATTTAAAAAAGATCCTCCATTCATTGGACCGATTCATTCAAACTATGTACATCTGGTCTTGTTGGTCATTCCAGTCTGGGACACTCCGTCCTGCTTAAACTTGTGGCACTGGCTATACAATTTTAACAGGCTTATTACTACAAAGTGTCTAACCTGAGTGAGCTACAGCCAGACAGTGCAGTAAAGCTCCGCTGGTGTCACATTGTAAAAAACCTTTGTGTTCCTTCACAATGTTTTGTACTTTTCTTCCAGTGTGGATTTGTGTCCTATTGTATGCGCTATTCAGTTGTCTGTGCAGATATATTTCAACAAATGACAGCCAATTCTGAATCAATATTGTATAAAAATCAGTTTCATTAGTCATCTGTCTCCTCTAAAGCACAGAAAATCAGATATTGGGTCTGAAATGCAAATTTCACTCTGTGCAAATCGTCTCCACCAAATGCCTCCACTTCAATCCAGCACAAAGACTGTGTGTAAAGTTAAATGCCATGTTTGTTTTTGGAGTTTAGCAAAAACTGCTAATCCAAATTTTATTAAACTTTGTGGGGAAAGGAAGATATTAATGTGTGTACTGTTCTAGGCAAGCTCCTGCTGTAAGATTTTGCCTGATGTTAGGTATCAGAAACAATCATAATTTTGAGGGTGGTGTCAGTTTCTCCAAATTTAATTTCATTCACCAACTTCTGCATATAAGAAAAAGCCAAAGAGATGCTCCACTTATTGTATTGATATAGCTTATCGATATATGTGCTCTGGGGTTGCGGCACCTTAATAAGCTTGCAATTAAACACTTCCCTACAAGACTTCATACATGTTCATATCTATTTATTTGCATGTGTGTCATTCAAGGAGTCAATTAAAAATCAACGTGGGAGGCAAAACAAATTGTGCTTTAATCATTAAAACTGTGTCCTTTGTCTTCAAGACATTTTTGTGCATCTGTAAGCCATTATGTGCATCAAGCATTACCTTTAGTAACACCAGCTGTCTGCTGAGCAATAAAACTGCCCATCAGCTACAGATGTCTTTTATTTGTCATCCAATATAATGTGCAGAGGAAATTTAAAATAGATTTAAGGGTTTATGCAACATCTACTGGCAGCATCTGAGAAAAAAAAAAATGCTCTCTAGGAGACAAAAGGCCTCCAGGGAACAAGGTATAAAAATAACACTTTCTAATCTTATGCTGGCAGATTGCATAAATAGCTATCTGAGACTGTCCTGTTCAAAAAAATACAATGATAGTGCTGGTGATGTGTTATTGCAGATAACTTTAAATAATCAGCAAGCCCTTTACCCAAGAAGTTATAAATATGAACAGGAATACTGTTCATAAACAGTATTTCTGTTACTAATGACTCTGATCACCGTGTGATCTGAAAGGTTTACTTGTAATGCAGTCACTTTATGAGGTAGTAAGAGTATGAGAATCATTACCACATACCTAGCTACTTGAAGAAATCAAGAGGTGCCAGGAGAGAAGAGGGGGGAAAATACAATACGGCAAATACAATAAACAAACTGCAGTTTGCCATGTCTTGGATAAATGATCACTTATACTGGCATCTCATCAAGAACAGGAGTCAAAAAACATTGCTCTAGAATCAGAATTGCTCTATAGAGCCTTTCCCTATTACATGTAACTTGCAAAAGGGTGAATTCATAATAAATTATGAATAATGAATAAAGTTACTGCTTTTGTTCCACATGCATAAATGAACGCAACTCCTGTAGATGACCCCATGTGGAAGTTATGGACCATACAGGCCTAGGTGCAAGCATCAAAGTGCTATAAAGACAGGTCAGTTATATCCACAGACCAATCCTTCTGAGCGACTGAAACTAAGCCACTATTGCAATCGCCTACTTTGAAGACTGTAAATCCACTTTCAAGGGAACTCAGTCCATCTGCCAGCAGCAGCCTGCAGTGCCTGTGTGAAATTAAATGTCAGATATGATAGAAGGGTGTGTGTGGGGAGGGGGATTTGAAACATCTGACTGATACACTAACAAAATAACTGGTTTCTTTGGCTAGGAGGACTAGAATTTACAATTTAAATAAAACATTGCTCCCGCCCCCTCACTGAATTGTCTCCTTCCGCCCTCATTCCTCACACACTGAAGAAGCTAGCCAAAGAACGAACCTTTCAGCATCCTCTTGCAGATTGTGTGAAAACATCCCTCTTGCACAACTTTGGCATGTGATTTTTCTTCTCGGGGCTATGGCGCCCTTACTCTGCTATGAAGGGTCCCCTGGCAAAAGCGCTCTTTAGTTGTTTACGCTTGAATTAAAACAGATTGCATTATGCCTCTCACGGGGTCATCGGGGAGTCGTGGGTTTTGGCACTGGCACTGAATTTCTGATGAGAAACTGCCGTTTGTTTTATTGTTTGAATTACAGAAAAATCTGCCAAAACATTGCCTCAGTCTATATGAAATCTAGCTGTAATAATCTAGACATAAAATTATGGAGACTTGCAATTTGTGAATATGATAAGTGCTTCTAACTATTGCCTGCCACAAAGTGGGATCAAATCCATCTCCATCATCTTCTGTGTAATGATCTAAATGAGATTGCCGATTTTAGCCTATGCTCTCCACATGCTTTTAGACAAAAGGCATATTGTGGACTATTCCATATGCAATCTAACTGCATGTAGAAAACCACAACCTACCACAAGACTGATTTTAACATGGCAAAAGCCACCATTTCAACCATAACTTGTATATCTGACATGAATTAACAAGCAGGAATTGAAAGCTGAAGGCAGCAACAGTTGTTGTCAACAGCTTTAATGACAACTGGCAAATTTACTCAGCTGTACTTAATTCCACTAAGTCATAGTCTGTGACACTTAAAGGAAACAGAGGCATCGTTAACTGTATTAGTTCCACCTGAGCTTTTTCCAGACGTGACAAGTCATATTTGCTGTCAGAATGATACCTCAAGCAGCTACAGTGAAAACCAGTCTATGTGTTTTCACACCAGTAGTGTGACATTTCAATGATTGAGTTTGCAAATATTTCTATAACTTGCTCATTATGTTACTAAATTATGCCATTATCAAATTTAACAAATTAATGTTCCACTTTACCAATATATGTCCAATCTCCGTTTTGGAGCTTGGACTGTGCAAGGGCATCAGAGATGTTGGGTTACTTGGTGATTCTAAATTGGTTGCAAGTGTGAATGTGAGCATGAATGACTCTCCAATAGGCAGCTTGTCCAGGCTCTACCTTCTCACCCCATGACAACTGCGATAGGCTTCAGGTCCTCCTCAATCCCAAACTAGACAAGCAGCTAAGTAGATGAATGGATAGCAGTTCAGATTTTTCTGAATGACTGGCAAATAAGGTTGGCCTTTAGACAGACAGACAGACAGACAGACAGACAGACACACACACACACACACACCTAAACTAGTTAAGTTTGTGATTATGTTGCAAACATGACAAAAATAGCTGCATTTGTAAGCACTGAATTTTTTTAGCAACGAGCCCCGACTTACACAATAGTAGCAGCTCCAGCCAGTAACCGTGTGGGCTGTATCTCTCATCTCCTGCAAAGCTTCAGCACGCAGGTAGCCCAGCTCTCTCAGACAGCCATCGTGAAATACCCGAGTGCAGATCCTGCAAGGGTACAGGTCGTCAGCAGTCCACACCTCGCACACGTCACACATCTCATCGCTTCGTGGCTGCAGGAGAAAGATTGCATCAGTGACACAGAGCTTTTTTTTTTTTTTAGTTCTGCATGCTTCACAGAAATGTAGTGTTCCCCCCATTTAGAAAAAAAAACTGATCACTGCAATTGTGTTAACATGTAGTTTCTAAACTTCCTGACGTCCTTGCTTCATCTCCCATCAACCAAAATCTATGTAACAGGTTACCAAGAAGAAATTAAGCATCAGTCCATCAGTGGTAGGAGTGTGGTGGAAGTGGTATTATATAATGTAGTTTGTGTCACGTACAGCACTTAACTGTCCATCTCAGGCTCAAATAAGGACATCACTACCTATGACGCTGTCTAATGTGTTCAGTGTCTGTTTTTATCCAACCTCCCTGTAAAGTCAGCCAGGCTGCACTCTGCTGTCAAGCCAGGGAAAATGACTGCTGAATACTTGGCTGCTTTAAACACAAAGACATTGCAAGTTTTCTTGGTACTTTTACACATCTATAAAAATGCTGCCAGGGCAAAGAAAACATACCACTTGTCTGGGAGATAAACACATTTGCAGTTGGCCACCATTAAAAAGACCCTCATCTAGTAGAAGCAGTAGCCTGGCAAAAATTGGCACACAACTGACTTTGTCTAACATGAGTTTTTAAGGTCTTTTTAGGTCTATAAATACTTGAAGAATTACATTTTGTAATGTTGCCATTTTATACTACTACAGTGGAATTTAAAATCAGACAATCAAATTTTTATGGTGGCCCTGAGAGGCCAAACGGACTGCAACGTAAGAAAACACCAGCAATAAGAAAAACACTGCAAAAGCACACAAAACAGAAATAGGAAAAAACAAAGACTGATTTCCAAAAGCACAAGGGAAGTGTTTCTGGGGAGACAATAACCCGACGGACCAGTTGCAGGAACCAAAATATAATAAGAATTGCGCTGGGAGACACTTAAAAGAACTGGAGGATTTATCGGTTTTGTGAGGAAAGATGAGAAGTGTGTTAGCCTAACTATTAGCCTAAAATCCGTCATCAGTATTATATGAATCATGATAAAACACACCTACCATGTTTTGGGTTCCTGCAACTGGTCCGTCGGGTTATTGTCTCCCCAGAAACACTTTCCTTGTGCTTTTGGAAATCTGTGTTTTTCCTTTTTCTGTTTTCCATTGTCGTTTTTCCTATTTTTGTTGTGTTTTGTGTGCTTTTGCAGCATTTTTCTTATTGCTGGTGTTTTCTTAAGTTGCAGTCCAATTGGCCTCTGAGGGCCACCATAAAAATTTGATTGTCCGATTTTAAAATCCACTGTAGTAGTATAAAATGGCAACATTACAAAATGTAATTCTTCAAGTATTTATAGACCTAAAAAGACCTTAAAAACTTAAATCAGCTGTGTTGGATCAAGGACACATCTAAAACCTGTAGGACACAGACCCTTGAGGCCTGGAGTTGGGCACCCCTGCTCTATGCCATGGCTTTGCCTAAGCCATGTTTGGAGCGTTTCCTTTTCTTTTCCATGCTTCTCTTCCCATCATTCTTGTACAAATTAACCTTCGTTTTATTTGTCTAATCTTGTACGCCCTGTACCTACATTCATGAAAGAGTAGACCAAGTGCTTGAGACTGCTAAATGTTGTGAAGTCTCTCTTAACCTGAGAAAGAATTGGAGATTTTCCCACTCGAGTCAACATCTATGGTTCTCTAAGCCCTTTGATATTGCAGAGCTTGTCAGTGCACTCCTATTTAAGAGCGTGCCAGCTGAATTAGGTAAAGTTTTTATTTTCACTGGTATACTGAAAAAAATAAAAACCAAATGCAAGTTCAACACTTGGAATAAATTCCTAAATTTTCATCTGCTTAATTTTCCATGGAACAACAAGAACTGGCCTCACCTGGCCATGCGCCTGCTTGACACTGAATTGTCCCTTTAGATTTCAGTATATGTATATGCAAAGTTTTCCTTACTAAATAGATGTTCTACTCTTAAAATAAAGTTAAAAAGTGTTACATAATGAGTCAGTGTCCGAGTATTTATGACCCTCATGTATCAGTCTTCTAACATTCCAATAGACACATTTATTACTATTGCAAGATAAATGTTTAGTGCGGGATTGTAAGTACAGTAAGTTGAAGCCATGTTTATTTATTCTAAATAGAAAACCTGATGGGATCATTGCTCTTGTGAACTACATGCTCTGTTAGTCAGCGTCACCCCGAATATGGCCACCTCTCAGAGCCAGCCAAAGCAGCCCGCCTACAGGATGCTCACTGTGAAGAGCCCTCACACACAACAATACATCACAGCCTGTGTAGCTATTAAAGGCCCAACAGCAAACAACTTCAAACTCATACTTTCTCACCTTCAACAAGGATGTTTAGATAAAGCTAAGGAATCTCTTTATGGATTGCCTGTGCTGTTCAATCATGATGCCTAATGTGAGGGAAGAAAACAGGTCACCAGATATACTAACCTGCTGTTGCCATAGAGATTATTTAACATCTTGTAGTCATCCATTTAATCCCACAACTGTGAACCATCTTATTTGATTTTTTATGCATTTATTTATTTACTTTTTAATATATGACAAATACTAGCTGCTGCTACTACTACTGACTTTTGTTATTTAATACCTCCTCTTTCTTATACAAGTCCACTTCTATAGGCTGGTCATCATCAGGTTCCCTTTTGGGTCGCACAAAAGCAGGCGGTGTGAGCTGATGAGTCTTGTCAAGATCTTCCGGCTCCACTCCCTTCCCATCCCGTAACCTCGACCAAGCCTCCTGGTTGACGTTACACTCGTCTCTCGTTGGCGCTGAGGCCTGCTGGGAAGTTGATGGACTTGCGCTATTGTCATTCTCCTCTTGCACTGCGTCCTCTGTATTTTTCTCATCAGGATTGGTCTTGGCATGCCCTTCACCTTCCTCCACTTGCCCTTCTGCCTGTTTCACTGTGACAGCACGATCTTTAAGGCCCGCCTGGAAGGCAGAGACGACAGCGGTGCATTTCTGCACCTTCTCCACCTGCTGCTTCTTTGACATGAGCACTCCCATTGCTGTAGAAAGATGAAAGTAGAAGGAATAAAATGAGGAACTGTTACAAAATAATTCTTTTTTTCCCCCAAAACTGACTTGTAAGTGACAAGTGATTGATAGCACCAGCTACAAGCCCACAGATGGCACCAAATTTCACTTCATATTTTGTTAAAAATCAACCCATGGAAATATTCGCTCTCTGCACATCAGATCTTGCCGTTACTGAATGTCTTTAGTTTTTCCTGTTAGCTCCAAATCTAATTCAATCAGCAGCAATTTCCCTGAACTCCTCTCCTTATTACTAATAAACCCTGACCATCTGCTCCGGCTCCCACATTTCTATATCATTCGGTAAGAAAAAGTTCAGTTCTTGTGCAGTGTTATTTACATGATTCAGATAAATAGAAAGCTGAAGAAAGCAGATCCCACAATTCACGGGAAAATAAAAATAAAAGCCTTAACCGCATATTTCATAAAGTTTAAGGATCCAAATCGGTCCTTCTGCACCTTGAAATGATGGTACATGTTTGACAATGCATAACGAAATGTATCTACACTGCTTTTACTCACAAGCCATCTAGTTCATATCACTGAAGAGATCTATACATTACAGTTCCTCATATCAAAGGTATGTTCGTTAAAAAAAAAAAGTCAAAAATGATACAGGTTGACACTTTTGAAATGAACATATCTTTGATATTGAGGAACTGTAATGTACAGATATAAAAATAATGTTTTTGCTAAAAGGTAAATTCTGAGAGCTATTAGCTAAAAACTTGGCACCTCAGCATGATATGGCGTTGATCCTAAATTTGAGAAAATTAGACGAGTGGAGACAAAACAGAGCATCATTTGGGCACAGGCAGGTTGGTATCATAGGAAAGGTGGCTGTTAAAAGGCAGAGGTATACCGAATTACACAAGAAGTGGATAATCAGTGGTAATGGGTATTATGGATTGAGCAATCTAAAAGTTTGTCAGTTCAAATCATCATCAACATGTACAGAAGAGGTCGAAAGAAAGAAAAAAAACATATCTACAAGCATCTGTAAACATGTTGGGCCAACCAACATTCAACGCTTTGAATGCCTTTTAAGAAGCTTGAAAAACTATTCCTGAACATTAAGGTTGCGAGTTCAGGCTGTGTTGAAGAATAAAGCTGCTCTAACCATATTTTGACTTTCAAGCTTATTAGAATTGCATATAATTTTACCTCATATACTTCATTTCCATGTATGTTTGCACATAAATCAGTAAATTGCTTCACTCATTTGTAATTTTCCTATATATAAGGAAATAACCAAAACCTGCTGCCTTCAGCCAGCTATAGATATCGCACAGCACTCCTCTTCACCAAATAAAATTACTCAAAATAAGATAAGATCAACTTTATTGCTCCTAAAGCAGGAAAAAAAAAAAAAAAAAAAAAAAAAAAAAAAAAAAAAAAATTACTTCACCCCTTTGGCAGGTTTTAAATGAGATTTTGCCCATTCAGACTATAGTTTTTTTCCTGAAACCCAATATACAAAAAAGGTCTCCCAGTTCATGACACAGAGGCTATGATCAACCCTAAATAAAGTGCGACAGCTATGACTTTTCTGAAAACTGGAAGAGAGCAGTAGAATGAGAAAGACAGCTTTTTTTTTTTTAACAGACTTCACTTGACTCATGTTTGTGAGGGTTTGCATTTCTGTCTTTGCCCATGTATAGTTTGTTTTTGTCTGTTCTGTTATTCGTGTTCATTAATTTGGAGTCTGTTGATTTTTCTTTGTCTTTGCCCTTGCTTTGGTGCCTCTCCCACAATCTTGGTTAATCCACCACCTGTTACCAACCTGTTCTTCAGCCTGTCTTCGGACTTTGTCATTTCTTCTCCAGTTTTACTTTCTTTTTTGTTGCATTTTTAAGTGAGCATCCCTTCTAGTTCTCTGCAGTAGCTTTTGTTCTCAGCTTTTTCAGTAGTAGCAATAAGGCTTCAAAGCTTAATTTCCATTCGGACTGACCTCAACATCCTGAAGTTTGATCAAGTCTGAACCAAGTTACAACTCCACCATTTCCAGGAAACTTAATACTGAATACTTTCAATCCCTAAACACATTTAGTGAAATCATGAACCGTAAGATGTGGTAGAGTGTTCAGCAAAATCAGACCGAGATCTCATTTACACTTAAGAGAAGCAACCTTGAATTGCGTTATTGTGGGGGGTGGTGGGGGGCGGCATTGTGGATTCAAGTTGATTACAAGGTACTTCTGGGACATGTGTTTTTTGCTCTGAAATACAATCCCATCCAACCATGCTCCACATACACTAAGTGCTTGTGTGAAATTTAATCACATTTATCGAAAGTGAAATAGGAGTCATTCCCCTCTCTCCCTTCCTAGGTTACAACTAATAGCCTGTCAGGCCTTATGTCGTCAGACTGCTATGGGACCCATGCTTCATAGACTCCAGAAACTACACTCATTTTGCTTGTGCCCATTTCAGCATAGCTTCACTCTTTATGGTTCCATGCATTTAGCAAAATAGAAAACCAATTTAGAATACATTTAAATCAAGTTTTCAAATGTACAAAGAAAAACAAACAAACAGAAGCACACCATTTTGTTTTGGATGGCATGCACTAAATAGTGGCGAAAGGTCAATTCATCTGAGGCATAGCATCCCTGCAGAGATTAATTAACTGCGGCCCATCAGAACAATAGTGTTTATTTAGCATATACTATATAAGCTTACTGGGAAAATGCCAAAAATCATGCATAACTTGAAATATTTCCCACTGGGAAAATGCCAAAAATCATGTATAATTTTGAATCTCAGCATGCTTATGAAAATCTAAAATAAATGGAGTTGGTGCTCAGGAGTACTAAAAGTAAAAAAAAATTGCAGGCAATCAGGAAACTGTTCTCTGCTGCTTGGAAAACCTCATTTTATTAGACATGTGAGTTTTATGTCTACTGACTCCCAAGTTCAGTGGGAGATTTTGGGACACATTGTCTTCCTCAAGGACAAGCACTTCATTTAGAAGAGCCGTCTTTCTAGGTACAGTGCCCTCCTCAAGCCCAATAAATGACCGAAGCATGCTGAGAATACACAATCATTAAAATACTCTGCTGGCATACAGAATACTGAATAGCCAGCACCATAACTGCAGGGATAACAATAAGCTCAGTGGGTTGTCTTTTACTACAGATGGGGTTAGACTAAAAAGGTTCTGCATTCAGTTTCTTTTTTAAATGGTTGTAGTTGACATTTTTCTTAACTGCTTATCTCTCCAATATGGCACTTGTGCTAGACTCCATCCTTGCTGCCAAGGATTAGGGAAACAATTACATCAAAGTGAAATAATTTATAATAAATACAGTTGTCAACATACTGAAAAATATCACTGAAGAAACAAGAATAAAGGTGGTGGTAGTTGCTGACAGAACAGCTGATGTGGTGGCACATTTAAACAATTGATGATGAATTGGAAGACTCAATGAAGGGATGATTAGGTGGATGGATGGATGATTTGGGTTTTTTTTTTCTATACATAAAAATAATGACAATTACAAATAAAGATCAAACCAAATTACAATACCACATGACTAATACATCCACCATTTTGGAGTTTGTCTTTCCATTATGGAAGGCAACAATACAAGGACTTAGTATAATATAACAAATAAACATTCAACTGATGAACTATCCATTTACATTGCATGGCAATCAGGTAATTAAAGGTTTAATTAGAGTCTACTTAACTTACGAGGTCCTATGTTCGCAGTCTGGTAGACAAGCAGTAAAAGGCCTAGCAGGCCCAAAGGGTGGAGTTATATAGGCTCCTGGGTGTGTCCAACTGATTGATTGGTACAGGATGTATGCTGGGTGTGGTAAATGATTTAAAACTTACTATTTTAACAATCACATCAAACACCAGTGTGATCTTACATTTATATCTGTTATTTGAACAAAATACATATGAGCATATATTTAGTCCGTTATATTTAGTCCGTGTGCTAGCACTGTGCAGATGTTGAATATTCATTCTCCATTTGGCATGACTGAGAGGATACAACAGCATGATGCACTTGAACAGTGCAGTATCAGTCAAACTTCAAAAGTCAGAAAATAATTAAGATAGTGGGAAGAAAATATGCCCTGTTTGATTTATAATGCATGTCATGATTTATTCATTATGTCTGTTTCAGTTTTGCTTCTTTGAATACACCTACTTTTCCACCTTAGAAAACCCTTTTAATATTTCTATCATAGTTGTGGGGTTTTTTGTTTGTTTTTGTAACCCTAACCCTCACAGTCCTTAAATTGTTACAGTTTACCTCAAAATTGAAAAAAGAAATATCAGAGAAATATTCAAACAAGAACGCTATAATACAATAGCTTAGATATGTTTTGAACAGCCTGACTGCATCAAAGCCTTTGAAGAAGACACTTGCTCATAAAGAACACATATAATTAGAGGAGAAGTGGTGATCATAACAGAGGAAGGCACCGTGACTATTATGAGGACTTAATTATCCACTGAAGTGACCTTTCCACTCAGGCTCAGAGCGGTTCTGGCATCAGCATAAGGCAGTGACAGCTTTTAGATGCTAGAGATGCCTGCAAAGACCATGCTTACGCTGCTGGAGAAAAAAAAAAGTTTAATAGCTTTTGCATGCTTGAGGACAAGGCTTAAAATAACCATACCATGACTGATACATTGGTTAAATGCTGCTAGCACAGCTGGATCCTCAGCTGGATCCTCAACTACTGTGCAGTGCAGATAACAGGCCATGCCACTTTTAATGGCATAATCAACAGAAAACAAATTGTTGTGTAATGGCCAGCAAAGTGAATAAGCTTCATAAACAGAAGTGGCGGGGGGGGGGGGGGGTGTAATAATAACAATAAGCTAAATGCTTATATGAGACCCAAGGTCTTTGTGCACTCTATCGAATCAATGCCATCTATAAAAAGCGTGCATAATTTCAATATGCTACAACGGCCAAAGTGAAGGTCTACCTGTACTTTGAGACAAAAGAGAAAGAAACACAGGGATCACAACATTACCAGCTTCATCAATAAACTCCACAACCCAGTCCAGGGTTTAGGAAAGTAATGATAGCTTTCTACACTTGTATGCAAATTATATATTGCCGAAGGAAAGAAGAGGTCAGGTTCTTTGTTTTCAGCATTTGTATTCTCCAAACAATGCTGGAGCTGACGCCACTCCTGATGAGCAAACGCATGTGCAGACAGAAGACCTTGTCATTTTCAGGTTAGCTTATGAATTTTAAAAATACTTTTTTTTTCCTCCATGTGCAAGTTGATTCTGACAGAAATGGGTCAGCGCTTGGCTTTGATACCATAGTGCATTAGATAGAGCTGACTAACCTGTCACTCGCTCACCTTGCAAGTCTAAAAAAAAACCAAAGCGTTGGACCACAAGCCTGTCAAACCGATCAGCCCTCTTCCTGCCCGGCTGTCGGTTACATTTGTGAAGCTCAACACCTGCATCTGCGTCATACTCACGAGAGAGATGATCTCTTTTTTTTTGGTGTGTGTGTGTGTGTGTGTGTGTGGGGGGGGGGGGGGGGTTGGTTTTCATCTTTGACACCTTGCCTATAAATATCTACATCAAATCATCTTTGAAAGGATCCATGCGAGTCAGACTGGGGGTTTTTTCAGGCTACAAGGAAAGTTATAATTTTGTAGTGACACTGCTGAAAATAGACAAAATGAAGGTAAATTAACCACAAATTGACTTGACTACACATTTGCTTTGCTGTCATTTGTCGTTACCCGACAACAGAAAACTGCTTAGAAAATGTTGATGAGCTCCACCAACTTGTTTACAACCTTTTTACTCACTCAACTGCTTATATTACTTTACCTATTGACTTTTTTTAACCCCCCTTCAGGTGCCAACTGTATTAAAAAGTGATTCCACTAAGGCTCAGCGGTCACCCACATTCACCCTCTATATTACATTTGATGGCCAATACAAGCAGAAGCTAGCAGGATAAAACTCCCTCAGGCTTGACGATCACTAGACTCCTGCAGGAGCCACTGCCTCGGCTGCTCTGCTCTCCTTCCTGGACCTTTCTGAATGATTTAAATGCCCCTGGATAAAAAAAGATCTGGACCAAAGGGATGTAAAACAGGGCCATTCCTTAGAGCAGAACTTGACATATATGTCTGAGGAAATCTTGTACTGTGTGAGAATATTCTGAAGATAGTGAAGTACATCAGCAGTTTGGTCTTTTTTAGGTCTTATGTGATATATCCTGCTTTTGTCCATACAAAGGCCAGGTTTAGGGGAGTTTACCTATATGTTAATTTTATTTCCCTGTTTTGTTTATTTTATGTATATTTGAGTCCTAGAAAAATCAACTGTGCATTTCCGCTCCCGATTCATGTTGGCAAATGACTATGACTAGTCCTGAAATGATGATTCTCTCAGGAGCATCTTGATTTAATTAAAAATTGATAATTTCAGTGGGAGGTGGCGCCAAAGTGCTCTTGAAATCCTTGTGATTTTATTCTACTCCTCTGAGTGTTTTTTTTTTGTAAGTGTCCACACTTCATTCATTTATTTAACACTCCCACGCCACATCAGGCAAAACATCCTAACTTCTTCTAGAGTATCCACTGACAGCAGTAACACCACACCATTTACCCGTGATGGTACTGTGTTTATAGAATTTGTGAAATGTTTATTTAAAGCAGAATCAATTTTCTCTTGTAGGCACAGGCCAACATTAAAGTCTGTAATGGAATTAAGTCTTCTGCTATACAAGTGACACCATGTGTAGGTTATTGAGCTCACTGAGCAGCCATTTATTAGACTGAGGAAAAATAGTCTACAGATGAAGATGAAAAATAGTTGTGATAAAGCACAGCTGGTCTTTTTTTATTCATTATTCATTAAGTTAATACTGGTGAAGTAAGTTGGACCGTTATGTTCATATCTTCCAAGGAGGTTTGATTAATTTTATTTTCTAAGAATCCCAAGAAGATGCTGAAAGCTCAGGTTAGATCAGTGTACTATGTGGCAGTATGGGATGTTCAGCAATTTCGTTGAAGCAACTTCATCTTTAAAGAGTAATCTTTTACGGGCACTGATTCGCATTGGCGGGACATCTAATCGCTTAAGAAGGCTACAAATATAGGATGATTTTTATAGATGGGGGGTGGGCGGTACTTGCTAGGATATAATCCACTCATAATAATGGCTGCACTCACCAAATTATATTTGCCCAGTTTAATATATAAAAGCATTTTTTAAGACAATATCACATCCGATAATTTATATCAAAGCTTTCAGCTGTTTTGGATGGATCCTTTGGAAGCAGAAAGAAATTACGGCACCAATGTGAACATATCTTGTTAGCTTGTGAGAAACCAAAGAGTTGTTTTTTTTTTTTCTTGACTGTTTCATTTGAGGCATGGTACAAACTTAGAACATTTAGTGTATCCAGTTCTTTTAAAGAAAATAGCAAAACTGAAGAGAAAGAAAAATGTTCTTTCTCCATTATGCATTTAACCATCTTCTAAAAGCTCAAAATCATACAAATAGACACAATTTCAAGCCACATTTGTATGTCTCCTTGTTACGTGTGTGTGCATTCTCCATCATAAAAGCATTACAAGGATGCTACACTGTATGTGCCATTTCTCTTGTGCTAGGATTCCCTTCCCAAAGCTGTTGGATGTCGCTGGTATGTGCTGATTAGAATCCCAACCAGCCCTCCTTTTCATTCCTTGTTTCAGTTGAGGGGGGGCTTAGAGTTTTTCTATGGAGGCACCACAAAGCATGCCTTTTCGTGGGAATGAATCCGCTTTTAGCTGAAGACCTCACCCACAGACCAGGGAAGCAAAGATCTGGAACTAATTACACTAACGAGTTCACCCAGATCCCTGTAAGAGCTAGTGAGTGAAATCATTAACACTCATCTAAAATACACAGATGTACGTGCACCAGGACATAGAAAGGAACCTAAATCAAGTCAAAGAGCTTAAAGTTGTTCTTGTTGCTTTTTCTTGGCCTATCCTGATCCAGTTCTTCATTCAGAAATCTGCCCCTCTGTGTTTACCCCCCCCCCCCAATTCTCCCTCTGGCTTTTCATTGTCTGTTCTCTCTTCCATCTAAAACATTCTCAAGCTTATGGCTCTGCAAATGCATATAGGGCTTTGAAATTCAGTTTGTGAACGGCCAAAAAAAAAAAGGAAACAGAGAGGTGTCTGAATGGAGGTGGAATTTAAATCTCAATGCATCCTCACACGGGAGACATCATGTTGGCATTCAGGCTCTGCCAGCCAGAGAGCCTGAGCCAGCGATGCTCTCAAAGGCTCTGACAATAAGCACAGAACAGGCGGCAGTGAAGCAGGTCAGGCTGCAGAGATCTGCCACAGAACGAGGTGCAGCACTGCCTCCTGGGTTAACACCGAAACTGGCTTGTTTGTTTTCGGACGTATGGGTTGTAAACAAAGACTGATGGAGAACTTAATGGACAGCAATGCTCCCCTGAGTGGGGCAGTGCTGGGAAAAACAATTGAAGACGGCAAACTACAGTTAAAGAGTGTCTGCTACAGAGAGGGGCATGAGTTCCAGATGACTTAATTGTGCCATTAGTTGCAGATCTCCCATCATAAAAAAAAAAACATATTTTACGTGCACCAGCTGTAGTCCAAGAACTTCCCTGCTTTCACCCTCGTTTCCTGCTGATTTTGGTGCACTGTTATGAAATGAGCAGACGGAGCTACCAGGCTTTGCAATGAGAACTCTCTAGTTTGATGCCAACCGCGGCGCGCATCCACACCCATATGAATGCTGACCTAAATATGCTTCCCATGCACGCATCTGTGTTCAGGGTTCCCCGCAAATCCACCTTAAGCCAGTTCAGTCACGGCTAAATCTGAATCAAGACTGGCATTTTTTTCCCCCATGCAACATTTTACAAAGTGGTACAGAAAAGCAACGGCTCTTGTATATGTTGACTCACCGTAAAGGGTAAAGGCTGTTGTTCACCGCGACTTTCTGGCGACTTTATCCTTCCTGACTCAAGCGTGGCCGTCCAGCATGGCAAGACTTGGCCCGAATGAAGTATGTGAGCCTTTACTCGTTCGTCGGTATCCCCGCAGGGAGACGAATGGCACAGCAGTTTATTATCCCTTGCCCTCACAGTCACACAGAGAAAATTTACAGCTTCTTCCCCCTTTTAGCAGGAATAGAGTCTTCCCCAAGACAGCCGCGGACAGCTCCGGTGCTGAAATCTTGTTTCCTTTTTTTTTTGTCTTTTCTTTTTTTCACCCACCCTCCTTCCTGAGCTACTCCCTCGGCATCTGAGGAGACACACAGCCTGCTGGCAGTTCAGTTTAGGCAGGATGAGGCGTCGGTGCAGACTCACAGACGGCCAGTGGAGTTAAATCAGAAATTTATGACCATCTCGAAGCCCCCCTCCCCTTCCCGGGTGCCCCGACGACTTAGTCCTGATCATTCAGGTTAATAACTTGTAGGCTACCCAGTCTTGAACCTGGATAGTGTTGATTGGCCAGAACCGTCAGGACACTGCAGTCGCCCCCTCCAAAAAATGACGTTGGGAAAGAGGCTTCCTCAGCAGCCAATTATTTCCAACAGAAATTTAAAACGTAATGGATGCTTATTTTAAGAATCAGAGTGCAGCTTGGAGGTGCCAATCCCATCTGAGACACATTTAGCATGATGCGTGACATAAAGACAGCTGATGCAAGCAGGTTTGTAAAATGCATAATGTAGATTAAAACCATAGACTGTGAGATTTTACCACTTTTTAAAAAAATCTGGTTAGCAATCCTCACTGTTATAATGATCATGTCCAGAAAATGTTTTTGTTTTTATGTTTTCCTCGCCATTCTTTTATTTGGAAATGGCAACAGAACTTATAACCTCTTCTTCACTAGCAGGAAAGATCCATTAGAAGATATTTAGCATCAGTTTCTCAGTTTCTTTGTTATATAAATAAGAAAAGTATCAGTAATTCTGGTTCAGGATCTGCAATCAATATGGATGACAATGGCCACTATTTTATTCTTAAAAGCCCATAGCTTTGAATTTGCCAGAATGTCCACACATAATAAAGGCAATAATGTATTGTTAGTTTGACACTTACTAATCCATTCGGTGTAATAGCTGGATATCAGAATTTCTCTGAATTTATGTTTATAATATTGGGATACTGGTACTGAATTGCTTGGCATTTTCCAGTGTATATTTTTATATTGATTAAAACTTTAGGAGACTGTTTCAGATACACATTATGCCTGAATTTATTGCCATTATATAGAATAAATGTATGGACTGTAATGCTTTTCAAACTCAAATAATACAATACCAGTACTTCCCAAATCATTACGTATTTACAAGGCAAGTACTTAATTTGGAAATCCATTACAATAAGAAAAAATCAATCGATGCAGAATACCGCATGAATGTGCTTTTCCTTGCCCCACAGCAAACCATGGAATAGCCAAGCACACACACCGATAAAACACATGCATGTGTAGAGTGACAGCAAACAAATGTAAAAGCTGAGTCAGTATCATTACAGCGGTTTTCAAAGGGAGGTTCTCCAATGCTTTCCCACAGCAGTATATATGGTTAAAGTATGAACAACTATATATGCCATGCCTGACTGTGTTGTTCCACAGCCTGCTGGTTCAAATGGAAGGGTATGCAATATTAATGAATATGTGAGTGCACAGTGACTCACGTGTCTTAGCGTCTTTTCTCAGTGGGAGGGAGGAGAAGAAAATGGTAGCATTTTACCGAGGTAATCTGACCCCTCACCTACCTCTCAAAGAACCATTTCACTGTGGTTGCTTCAGCATAATTTTTTTTTTTTAAATAACTTTAAAAAAATTATTTTCAGTTTGCATTATCTTACATCCAGAAGGAGTGTTTTATGGATTTTTACACAAGCAGCCAATCCTGTTGTCTAAATTTTTGTTTGCATTTATGTAAAAATCGAACACCTTGTGCATTTCAAGCTTGACATTTAGAGCTCATTGTTAAAACTTTTAGTTAACTTATACTTTTCCATAAGTGCCCCTCTAAATGAAGACAAACTGCAGAGGCAATGCCAAGCCTGGGGCCTTTTAAAAAGAAGAATTAGGCTGGGAAAACAAATAGTAATGGCCTCTGTTCCTTTTTCAGAATAGATAATGGTCTCTGTGGAGCAATCTGCCAGTATTAGCAGTCCATTCACAGTCCATTCTTATATTCTTATATACACAGTGCATTCTTAACAGCATTCCCATGGATTTAGAGTTGGACTTTTGGAGCACTGCAATCAGTGTCTTTTCAGCACTGAATTACTTTCTCCTCCGAATGAGAACAATTGGCCCGATGGCACCTGATTGGTCCGTTTAAGTGTGCAGTGATCCCTACTTCCTCTTCTTATACTTTCACTTGCTCTGTTTTTTATTTGAACAGAATTAAATGTACCAGTTACATTGTGCCACAAATCATCCCACTAATCAAACCTTTGATCCTGAATGTCCACAGAATGTGGACAAAAACACAGAAATCATCACTTGTTTCTGAAAATAATACTGCATGCTATGTTTTAGCAGTAAAAGTCAGGGGTTTGATAGGTTAACTGTTGTCATTGGTTTAGAAAATATTATAGACTTATTCTCAAGGCCTTCAGAGATGCTTTCCTTATTTTTAAGCATGCAAAAAAAAATAAAGACTATTAAGCAACAAAGCTGCAAGCCAAGTGAGTGTTTCAGAGTATCAGTGTCACTTTCAGAATCAGTAGTTTTGTGCATTGGAGCTCACTGAAAATATTCAGTTCATATGTTCTGGCTTAAGGAGTACTGAAAGACCGCTAACACCATGGGATATTTTTGAGGCTGCGGCTCTGCAGCAAACTGGTGTTTCCTGTTTGGCCTTTTTCAGAAATATGTGAGGATACTAAGATGACAATAGCTAAAGGCGGTACTCACCTATCACCTCCTTTAAAGTTCATAAATCATATCAAATCTCTTCCAGTTGAGACTTCAGAAAGTCGCACTTCCCAGCCAAAAAGTAA
This sequence comes from Simochromis diagramma, assembly GCF_900408965.1. Lineage (NCBI taxonomy): Eukaryota > Metazoa > Chordata > Actinopteri > Cichliformes > Cichlidae > Simochromis > Simochromis diagramma. Next base: position 18,233,469 of record NW_024387245.1, on the reverse strand, counting down.
TCAAATGCAAAACTCAAAATTTCTGTTGATTAAATAAGATACATATAATATCAAAGCTTTGCAACCTAGTGGATATTAGTGTGTATATATAAATATTGTGACACTTAAACTGCAGGTGATGCTGTCAGGTTTATGCAATAGCATTTTCCCCTCTGCTTTACCACTCGTTTAACATGTTTTTTGTCTCAACCACTGACCTAGTTATAACTGTCCTTACTTGCTTCTGGACGCTAGGGTCTCCATTCATTTCAGGTCTGGTAATCTTACATTGTTGTCATATTTCATTCCAAACACCCTCGTTTCATTTCTGCTTTCTCATAAATTAATCATGAATTAATATGGCTACATAGCCTAGAGCATGTATTCTTCCACTGCAGGAACTGACTGCATCAGGTAGCCATGCAGCGTCTTTGTATTTCATTGAAAGCCCTTATTTCAGGATGGTACTTATCCCTTAAAAACTGCACTGTATGATATTTAATGCTGTTCAGCCCAAAGCATGCTGTTCAGCCCTTACATGTCCTCTTTGACAATATGCATTGACATGAAAGAGGCTGAATATATTACTGAACACTGAAGGACAGGTCAGACAATGAAAGGGAATAAGGCTAAGTGGGCTGCTGCAATCCTTTTTTTTTGGTTCTTGACACAATGCCACTGATTACAGTGCATTTATATTAACATCCCAAGATTGTTAAGCATAGAAACAGATTCAATTAGAGTCTTGCAAGGTAACACTGTAGGCTCATAGGCCCAGAGTTTTTTCACCAACCTAATTATATTGTCAGAATGTAATATTTGAACAATTAAATATTGCTCAAATATCCACAAAAATATTTTAAAATTCTGTATGTTTATTTTTTGTTTTTTTGGGGGGGGGGGGTTTCCTGACGACGACACAGTAGTGCAGTGGTTAGCACTGTTGTCTCACAGCAACAAGGTCCCGGGTTCTATTCCACCAGTTGGAGCCTTTCTGTTTGCAAGCTCTCCTTGTGTCTGCATGGGTTTTGTCCAAGTACTCTGGCTTCCTCCCACAGCCTAAAGCTGGTGGGGTTTAGTTAATCGGTCATTCTAAATTGGCCATGGATGTGTCTCTCTGTGATAACCCAGCAAAAAAACTCTCACCCCTTGGCAGTTGGGGTAGGATCCAACTCTCTTTGACCCGGAATTGTACAAGTGGAAGAAAATGTCTGTATTATTATTTTATGGTATCTGTTATGCAGGTTAAACTTTCAAACTATTGTTGTGACATAATTAAAATGTATAGCGCACTGAAACACAACAAAACTATTCAGTATTGTCACTAATGTTTAGCGTGAAGATGTTTTGTCTGTAGTGAGATTTAACATGGATGGTGTATTATTTCTTTCTTGTCATGATTTCCGAGGCTTAAAGATGTACTTGATTTAATATCCCTTATATGTTGATTGTTGTATCAGGGGTAGATGTTTATGTAAGCTTTAGCTTCAACCTACACCTTTTGGTTTGTTATTTAAATGAACCAAATAAAGATAACTGAATGATATGGAAATCAGAAGCCTCTGTGCTTTGACAACAATCTGAGCTGTAATCCTCCGTAGTGGGATTGCCTCAGGAAACCTAGTTGAAACACACATGACCGTCAACAGAAACTGGTTTCCAGTTTTAGATTTAGGTAGAGGCCCCACACAGTCAACAATCACTTTCTGAAATGGCTCCTCTACTACTGGGATAGGACAGAGAGGAGCTGGTGGGATTATTTGGTTTGGCTTGCCAGTCATTTGGCATACGTGGCAAGTATGGCAGTATTGAACAACATCAGATTTCAGTCCTGGCCAGAAGAAATGTTTCAGAATTCTGCTGTATGTCTTGTTAACCCCCAAATGTCCTGACCATGGATGGTCATGTGCTAAGGACAATACCTGGGTACGATAGGCAGTAGGTACAACCACCTGATAAACTGCAGACCAGTCTGCGTCTTCTGAGACCTCACTTGTCTATCTGCGCATCAGAAGACCTTCATCTGAGAAGTAAGCCAGCTTTTTCTTCTTGGCATCCTGTTGACTGAAGACAGAAGAATGACACTTGGATAGGGTTACATCATTTTTCTGTGCAGTAATGAATTCCTCTCGGGAGACTGGCAAAATCCAGGATTGGTTGTGTTTTGTCAGCAGGTGGAACTTTGGCCTGAACCTTAGATCCAGAGGTAAATGTGATCACGTCACCAAAGGGATCTGACCTCATAAAGGAATCGGCCAAGTCAGGACCATACTTTTTTGTCTGGGCCCTCGTAACTACACAAGCTGGGAAAATGGCAGGCTGGTCTTGGGCTGAGTCAGAGTCCAGGCTCAGTTTGGGTCAGTCTAACACTTCAGGAACGGGCATGACCTTGCCTCCAGCAAGCTCATTACCTAGGATGAGGTCAATACCTGGGATAGGCAATGCAGAACGAATGGCCACTTTAACAATCCCACTGACTAAGGAAAACTGAATGTGAATAGTGTGCAAAGGGGCAGACACAAATCCGAGTTCTACTCCCTGGACAATGACACTAGACTGGCAAAATGACTCCTCTGAAAAGGGTAAGACATTTTCTCTAATGATGGACTGAGAGGCCCCTGTATCTCTCAGTATTTTTACTGGTTGATGATCTTGTGGATTCCCAGTCAGTGAAACCACTCCCTCTAGAATGAATGGTTTGAAACAGGCTAAAATGCCTGATGCCACCAAGGCAAAGACAAGTGAGCTCCCTGGGAAGCTTGCCTGCAGGAGAGAATGGTAGAATACAGAGAGAAGGTATAAAGGAAGGAAGGAATAAAGAGAAAAGGTATTCTACCATTGAAAAGGAGACCCTTGCTTTGTTGTGGGCCTTGCAACATTTTGAAGTCTATATAGAGTCAGGTCAGAGTTCAGTTCAAGTATTCACAGATCACAACCCTTTTTAGTGTTGTGGGGAAGAAAGATAAATAGAACACAAAAGCAAAGCCACATCTCTTGGCACGTAACAGCTGCCTTCAGTGGAACTTGCTCTCTACTGTATCTAGGCTACTGAAGGAAATTGGAAATCTAGACAGGTTGAGCAAATGGTTAGTGAAATCATTAATCACTTTGCTTTACCGCTGTCTTCTCCTCTGTTGTTTTGACCATTATATACTTTCAGACCATGATGTTTATTCATGCCTGAGTCTTGATCTCCTTGTCCTTTTTTAATGCAACCACATCTCTGAATAAAAAGCAGAACACAGAGCACAAGAGATACGAAGGTCAGTCTTGCTCATTGCCTGAAAACACTTAAAAGCTCATAATGTTAAATAGTGAATCTGCATTATTTTGGGAAATGTTTAAGAAAATCTCTGAGTCACATTGTCTAAACATTTATAGACAGATTATGACTGAAGGGGTTTGGGATCAGTTCGGGGGAAGGTTTTGGATGAGATTTAGCTTTCCTCGATGTATGCATGATCATGCATCATTTTGATGCCTGATCAGATTAACTGGGAGATAACTCAGCCTCACATCTGAACACAAAGTGGATTAGAAGAGAGATGGAAAAATGTTATAAAACGACCTTAAAAATATATTTATTTCTTTATAGAATCCATTGTTTTGTTTCCTTTTCGTGCATTACAACGTTTAGCCAGTTTTATTGGCTTTTTTAAGTTTATAAGTTATATATGATAACTTTCTTTTCCAGTCAGAAACCAGTGTTGTTTAACTGAAACGAGGTGTAGTTTGGTAAAACCTGTTAATGCCAGTACCAACACTGTTGCTAGGTAACTGATCAGTGTGACAACTCATCAATCCATTTCAGACCATTTAATTTTTTCCAGTGTTTATTGTTGAGTTAAGATTTTACATAACACAATCGTGTCCAATGTGATTTTGTCTCAATAGTTACTCTGAGCAGTAGTTCATGACTCTGCTTTCAAAATGTCCCAGAAAATTTATTTTAAGAGGATAAAAACATCCACTTTGTGTCTTTTTTTATGTTTACCAAACACTTGTTCCCATTTAACTATTTATGAGTTTCTCGCTTAGCAAAAATTTCACTGATCATTTGCAAGCAGAAACAATGGCATATTTTTAACATCTTTTAGGGTGGAAATTTCAGATTAGACCAAGACGCTGTCTAAATGATTTGCGCTCAACTTTTCATAAACTGGCATAACGATATTGTCCAAAGGGTTCAAAAGATACAGTGCTAATTCATGCTGTGGATACAGAGGTCCAGTAAGCAGACACAATGATTGGATTTGCCTGCTACCGTACAGTTAAAAGATCAAGGACACAGTTTTTGGGTTTGGCTGTTTGACTGTTTTGGAGCAAATGTCAGCTTTGGTGTTATGTAGTACTTGAATAGATTTCTTTTCAGGAATCGTCTGGAACAGTCTGACATTTAGTTAAAGAAAACATAGCCAGCTCCAGATCCAGATATTAGATCAGTAAGATGCATGTTTTTGTAGTTCAGAAAAAAAAATAGATCGCTTTCAGATAACAAAAACAAACATGTGCCTACCATTCACTGTACATGAGCATCCATCCATTCACTTATCCTTTTCAGGGTCGCAGGGGGCACTGGAGCCTATCCC